>NW_025729090.1:0-326220 GCF_021461385.2 Schistocerca piceifrons
TTTGTTTTCATAATGACGTAATCACTGATCGTCACAATTGTCGCCCTTCTCTCAGAAACGTTTACACTTATCGTTTGTAAACTTACGCCGTGTGCTGAGGCAATTCGATGGCACTACAAGCGACAAAACAGAGCCTTCTAAGTTGAAGCAATCAAGCAAGAAAGAAGTAGTAAAATTAATGTTTTAGTTTTCGAATATTCAATTACTAGCCGGAGTTGGTGCCTTGCAGCTGACCGAGGACCTTGAGGTTTTGAATGAACATAGGTCTGGTATCGACATAGCATGAGAAAGAGCGATAAGTGTTAATATATTGTAAAAACGGAAAGAAAATCTCCCGTTTCGTCTTTTGTTTCGCATGACGTAATGACTGATTCGTCACAATTGTCGCCCTTCTCTCAGAAACATTTAAATTTATCGTTTGGAAACTTACGCCGTGCGCTGACGTATTCGATGGCACTACAAGCAACAAAACAGAGCCTTCTAAGTTGAAGCAATCGGCAAGAAAGAAGTAGTAAAAGTAATGTTTTGGTTTTCGATATTCAATTACTAGCCGGGAGTTGGTGCCTTGCAGCTGACCGAGGACCTTGAGGTTTTGCATGAACTGAGGTTTGGTAGCCACATAGCATGAGACAGAGCGAAAAGTGTTAATATATTGTAAAAACGGAAGAAAATCTTCCGTTTCGTCTTTTGTTTCGTTATGAAGTAATGACTGATCGTCACAATTGTCGCCCTTCTCTCAGAAACGTTTACATTTATCGTTTGGAAACGCACGCCGTGTGCTGAGGTATTGATGGCACTATAAGCAACAAAACAGAGCCTTCTAAGTTGAAGCAATCGGCAAGAAAGAAGTAGTAAAATTAATGTTTTGGTTTTCGAATATTCAATTATTAGCCGGAGTTGGTGCCTTGCAGTTGACCGAGGACCTTGAGGTTTTGCATGACTGAGGTCTGGTAGCCACATAGCATGAGAAAGAGCGAAAAGTGTTAATATATAGTAAAAACGGAAGAAAATCTCCCGTTTTGTCTTTTGTTTCGTAATGACTGATCGTCACAATTGTCGCATTTCTCTCAGACAACGTTTACATTTATCGTTTGGAACCGTACGCCCGTGTGCTGAGGTATTCGGATGGCACTACAAGCAACAAAACAGAGCCTTCTAAGTTGAAGCAATCAGCAAGAAAGAAATAGTAAAATTAATTATTTGGTTTTCGAATATTCAATTACTAGCTTGCAGTTGGTGCCTTGCAGTTGACCGAGGACCTTGAGGTTTTGCATGAACTGAGGTCTGGTAGCCACATAGCATGAGAAAGATCGAAAAGTATTAATAAATTGTAAAAAACGGAAGAAAATGTCCCGTTTCCGCCTTTTGTTTCGTAATGACGTAATGACTGATCGTCACAATTGTCGCCCTTCTCTCAGAAACGTTAACATTTATCGTTGGAAACTTACGCCGTGCGCTGAGGTATTCGATGGCACTACAAGCAACAAAACAGAGCCTTCTAAATTGAAGCAATCGCAAAAAAGAAGTAGTAAAATTAATGTTTTAGTTTCGAATATTCAATTATTAGCCGGAGTTGGTGCCTTGCAGTTGACGGAGGACCTTGCGGTTTTGCGTTGAACTGAGGTCTGTTACCCACATAGCATGAGAAAGAGCGAAAAGTGTTAATATATTGTAAAAACGGTAGAAAATCTGCCGTTTCGTCTTTTGTTTCGTATTGACGTAATGACTGATCGTCACAATTGTCGCCCTTCTCTCAGAAACGTTTACATTTATCGTTTGGAAACTTACGCCGTGCGCTGACGTATTCGATGGCACTACAAGCAACAAAACAGAGCCTTCTAAGTTGAAGAAATCAACAATAAAGAAGTAGTAAAATTAATGTTTTGGTTTTCGAATATTCAATTACTAGCCAGAGATTGGTGCCTTGCAGTTGGGACGAGGACCTTGAGGTTTTGCATGAACTGAGGTCTGTTAGCCACACAGCGTGAGAAAGAGCGAAAAGTGTTAATATATTGTAAAAATGTAAGAAAATCTTCCATTTCGTCTTTTGTTTCGTAATGACGTAATGACTGATTGTCACAATTGTCGCCCTTCTCTCCGAAACGTATACATTTATCGTTTGGAATCGTACGCCGTGTGCTGAGGTATTCGATGGCACTACAAAGCAACAAACAGAGCCTTCTAAGTGAAGCAATCGGCAAGAAAGAAGTAGTAAAATTAATGTTTTAGTTTTCGAATATTCAATTATTAGCCGGAGTTGGTGCCTTGCAGTTGACCGAGGACCTTGAGGTTTTACATGAACTGAGATCTGGTAGCCACATAGCATGAGAAAGAGCGAAAGTGTTAATGTATGGTAAAAACGGAAGAAAATCTCCCGTTTCCGTCTTTTGTTTCGTAATGACGTAATGACTGATCGTCCACCAATTGTCGCCCTTCTCTCAGAAACGTTTACATTTATCGTTTGGAAACGTACGCCGTGTGCTGAGGTATTCGATGGCACTACAAGCAACAAAACAGAGCCTTCTAAGTTGAAGCAATCGGCAAGAAAGAGTAGTAAAATTAATATTTTGGTTTTCGAATATTCAATTATTAACCGGAGTTGGTGCCTTGCAGTTGACCGAGGACCTACAGGTTTTGCATGAACTGAGGTTTGGTAGCCCATAGCATGAGAAAGAGCGAAAAGTGTTAATATATTGTAAAAACGGAAGAAAATCTCTCGTTTCGTCTTCGTTTCGTAGTGACGTAATGACTGATCGTCACAGTTGTCGCCCTTCTCTCAGAAATGTTAACATTTATCGTTTGGAAAACTTACGCCGTGCGCTGACGTATTCGATGGCACTACAAGCAACAAAACAGAGCCTTCTAAGTTGAAGCAATCGGCAAGAAAGAAGTAGGAAAATTAATGGTTTGGGTTTTCGAATATTCAATTATTAGACGGGGTTGGCTCTTTGTAGTTGACCGAGGACCTTGAGGTTTTGCATGAACTGAGGTCTGGTATCCACATAGGACGAGAAAGAGCGAGAGTGTTAATATATGGTAAAAACGGAAGAAAATCTCCCGTTTCGTCTTTTGTTTCGTAATGACGTAATGACTGATAGTCACAACTGTCGCTTTCTCTCAGAAACGTTTACATTTATCGTTTGGAAACGTACGCCGTGTGCTGAAGTATTCGATGGCACTACAAGCAACAAAACAGAGCCTTCTAAGTTTAAGCAATCGGCAAGAAAGAAGTAGTAAAATTAATGTTTTGGTTTTCGAATATTCAATTATTAGCCGGAGTTGGTGCCTTGCAGTTGACCGAGGACCTTGAGGTTTTGCATGAACTGAGGTCTGGTAGCCACATAGCATGAGAAAGAGCCAAAAGTGTTAATATATAGTAAAAACGGAAGAAAATCTTCCGTTTCGTCTTTTGTTTCGTAATGACGTAATGACTGATCGTCACAATTGTCGCCCTTCTCTGAGAAACGTTTACATTTGTCGTTTGGAAAAGTACGCCGTGTGCTGAGGTATTCAATGGCACTACAAGCAACAAAACAAACCCTTCTAAGTTGAAGCAATCAGCAAGCAAGAAGTAGTAAAATTAATGTTTTGGTTTTCGAATATTCATTTACTGGCCGGAGTTGGTGCCTTGCAGTTGACCGAGGACCTTGAGGTTTTGCATGAACTGAGGTCTGGTAGCCACATGGCATGAGAAAGAGCGAAAAGTATTAATATATTGTAAAAACGAAAGAAAATCTCCCGTTTCGTCTTTTGTTTCGTAATGACGTAATGACTGATCGTCACAATTGTCGCCCTTCTCTCAGAAACGTTTACATTTATCGTTTGGAAACTTATGCTGTGCGCTGACGTATTCGATGGCACTACAAGCAACAAAACAGAGCCTTCTAAGTTGAAGCAATCGGCAAGAAAGAAGACGTAAATTTAATGTTTCGGTTTTCGAATATTCAATTATTAGCCGGAGTTGGTGCCTTGCAGTTGACCGAGGACCTTGAGGTTTTGCATGAACTGAGGTCTGGCAGCCACATAGCATGAGAAAGAGCGACAAGTGTTAATATATTGTAAAAACGGAAAAAAATCTCCCGTTTCGTTTTTTGTTTCGTAATGACGTAGTGACTGATCGTCACAATTGTCGCCTTTCTCTCAGAAACGTTTACATTTATCGTTTGAAACGAACGCCGTGTGCCCAGGTATTCGATGCACTACAAGCAACAATACGGAGCTTTTTATGTTGAAGCAATCGGCAAGAAAGAAGTAGTAAAATTAATGTTTTGGTTTTTGAATATTCAATTATTAGCCGGAGTTGGTGCTTTGCAGTTGACCGAGGACCTTGAGGTTTTGCATGAACTGAGGTTTGGTAGCCACATAGCATGAGAAAGAGCGAAAAGTGTTAAAATATTGTAAAAAACGGAAGAAAATCTCCCGTTTCGTCTTTTGTTTCGTAATGACGTAAGGGACTGATCGTGACAATTGTCGCCCTTCTCTCAGAAACGTTTACATTTATCGTTTGGAATCTTACGCCGTGCGCTGACGTTTTCGATGGCACTACAAGCAACAAAACAGAGCCTTCTAAGTTGAAGCAATCAGCAAGAGAGAAGTAGTAAAATTAATGTTTTGGTTTCGAATATTCAATATTAGCCGGAGTTGGTGCCTTGCAGTTGACTGAGGACCTTGAGGTTTTGCATGAACTGACGGTCTGGTAGCCCACATAGCATGAGAAAGAGCGAAAAGTGTTAATATATTGTAAAAAACGGAAAATAAAATCTCCCCGTTTCGTCCTTTTGTTTCGTAATGACGTAATGACTGAATCGTCACAATTGTCACCCTTCTCTTCCGGAAACGTTTACATTTATCGTTTGGAAGCGTACGCCGAGTGCTGAGGTATTCGATAGGCACTACAAGCAACAAAGCAGAGCCTTCTTAGTTGAAGCAATCGCAAGAAAGAAGTTAGTAAAATTAATGTTTGGTTTTCGAATATTCAATTATTAGCCGGAGTTGGTGCCTTGCAGTTGACCGAGGACCTTGAGGTTTTGCATGAACTGAGGTCTGGTAGCCACATAGCATGAGAAAGAGTGAAAGTGTTAATATATGGTAAAAACGGAAGAAAATCTCCCGTTTCGTCTTTTGTTTCGTAATGACGTAATGACTGATCGTCACAATTGTCGCATTTCTCTCAGAAACGTTTATATTTATCGTTTGGAACTTACGCCGTGCGCTGACGTATTCGATGGCACTACAAGCAACAAACAGAGCCTTCTAAATTGAAGCAATTGGCAAGAAGGAAGTAGTAAAATTAATGTTTTGTTTTCGAATAGTCAATTATTAGCCGGAGTTGTGCCTTGCAGTTGAACGAGGACCTTGAGGTCTTGCATGAACTGAGGTCTGGTAGCCACATAGCATGAGAAACAGCGAAAGTGTTAATATATTGTAAAAAACGGAAGAAAATCTCCCGTTTCGTCTTTTGTTTCGGAATGACGTAATGACTGATCGTCACAATTGTCGCCCTTCTCTCAGAAACGTTTACATTTATGGTTTGGAAACTTACGCCGTTCGCTGACGTATTCGATGGCACTACTAAGCAACAAAACCGAGCCTTCTAAGTTGAAGCAATCGGCAAGAAAGGAGTAGTATAATTAATGTTTTGGTTTTCGAATAATCAGTTATTAGCCGTAGTTAGTGCCTTGCATTTGACCGAGGACCTTGAGGTTTTGTGTGAGCTGAGGGTCTCGCCGCCACAGAGCTTGAGAAAGTGTGAAAAGTGTTAATATGTAGTAAAAAACGGAAGAAAATCTCCCGTTTCGTCTTTTGTTTCGTAATGACGCAATGACTGATCGTCACAATAGTCGCCCTTCTCTCAGAAACGTTTACATTTATCGTTTGGAAACTTACGCCGTGTGCTGAGGTATTCGATGGCACTACAAGCAACAAAACAGAGCCTTCTAAGTTTAAAAGCAATCGGCAAGAAAAGAAGTAGTAAAATAATGTTTTGGTTTCGAAAATTCAATTATTGGCCGGAGTTGGTGCCATGCAGTTGACCGAGGACCTTGAGGTTTTGCATGAACTGAGCTCTGGTAGCCACATAGCATGAGAAAGAGCGAAAAGTGTTAATATATTGTAAAAACGGAAGGAAACCTCCCGTTTGTCGTCTTTTGTTTCGTAATGACGTAATGACTGATCGTCACAATTGTCGCCATTCTCTCAGAAACGTTTACATTTATCGTTTGGAAACTTACGGCAGGTGCTGAGGTATTCGATGACACTACAAGCAACAAAACAGAGCCTTCTAAGTTGAAGCAATCGGCCAGAAAGAAGTAGTAAAATTAATGTTTTGGTTTTCGAATAATCAATTATTAGCCGGAGTTAGTGCCTTGCAGTTGACCGATGACCTTGAGGTTTTGCATGAACTGAGGTCAGGTAGCCACATACCATGAGAAAGAGCGAAAAGTGTTAATATATAGTTAAAACGGAAGAAAATCTCCCGATTCGTCTTCTGTTTCGTAATGACGTAATGACTGATCGTCACAATTGTCGCCCTTCTCTCAGAAACGTTTACATTTATCGTTTGGAAACTTACGGCGGGTGCTGAGGTATTTGATGGCACTACAAAGCAACAAAACAGAGCCTCCTAAGTTGAAGCAGTCGGCAAGAAAGAAGTAGTAAAAGTAATGTTTTGGTTTTAGAAAATTCAATTCTTAGCCAGATTTGGATTCCTTGCAGTTGACCGAGGACCTTTGAGGTTTTGCATGAACTGAGCTCTGGTAGCCACATAGCATGAGAAACAGCGAAAAGTGTTAACATATAGTAAAAACGGAAGAAAATCTCCCGTTTCGTCTTTTCTTCGTAATGACGTAATGACTGATCGTCACAATTGTCGCCTTCTCTCCGAAACGTATACATTATCGATTGGAAACTTATGGCGGATTCTGACGTATTCATATGGCACCACAAGCAACAAAACAGAGCCTTCGAAGTTGAAGCAATCGGCAAGAAAGAAGTAGTAAAATTAATGTTTTGGTTTCCGAAAATTCAATGATTAGCCGGAGTTAGTGCCTTGCAGTTGACCGAGGACCTTGAGGTTTTGCATGAACTGAGGTCTCGCCGCCACAGAGCTTGAGAAAGTGTGAAAAGTTTTAATATGTAGTAAAAACGGAAGAAAATCTCTCCGTTTCGTCTTTTGTTTCGTAATGACGTAATGACTGATCGTCACAATTGTCGCCCTTCTCTCAGAAACGTTTACATTTATCGTTTGGAAACGTACGGCGGTTGCTGTGATATTCGATGGCACTACAAGCAACAAAATAGAGCCTTCTAAGTTGAAGCAATCGGCAGAAAGAAGTAGTAAAATTAATGTTTTGGTTTTCGAATATTCAATTATTAGCCGAGTTAGTGCCTTGCAGTTGACCGAGGGACCTTGAGGGTTTTGCGTGAACTGTGGTCTCGCCGCCACAGAGGTTGAGAAAGTGTGATCAGGGTTAATATATAGTAAAAACGGAAGAAAATCTCCCGTTTCACCTTTTGTTTCGTAATGACGTAATGACTGATCGTCACAATTGTCGCCCTTCTCTCAGAAACGTTTACGTTTATCGTTTGGAAACTTACGGCGGGTGCTGAGGTATTCGATGGGCACTACAAGCAACAAAACAGTGCCTTCTAAGTTGAAGCAATTGGCAAGAAAGAAGTAGTAAAATTAATGTTTTTGTTTTCGAATATTCAATTATTAGCCGGAGTTAGTGTCTTGCAGTTGACCGAGGGACCTTGAGGTATTGTATGAACTTAGGTCTCGCCGCCACAGGGCTTGACAAAGTGTGAAAACTGTTAATATGTAGTAAAAACGGAAGAAAATCTTCCGTTTCGCCTGTTGTTTCGTAATGACGTAATGACTGATCGTCACAATTGTCTTCCTTCTCTCAGAACGTTTACATTTATCGTTTGGAAACTTACGGCTGGTGCTGAGGTATCCTTGGCACTACAAGCAACAAAAACAGAGCCTTCTAAGTTAAAGCAGTCGGCAAGAAAGAAGTAGTAAAATTAATGTTTTTGTTTTCGAATAATCAGTTATTATCCGGAGTTAGTGCCTTGCATTTGACCGAGGACCTTGAGGTTTTGTGTGAACTGAGGTCTCACCGCCACAGAGCTTGAGAAAGTGTGAAAAGTGTTAATATGTAGTATAAAACGGAAGAAAATTTCCCGTTTCGTCTTTTGTTTCGTAATGACGCAATGACTGATCGTCACAATTGTCGCCCTTCTCTCAGAAACGTTTACATTTATCGTTTGGGAAACCTACGGCCGTGTGCTGAGGTATTCGATGGCACTACAAGCAACAAAACAGAGCCTTCTAAAGTTGAAGCAATCGGCAAGAAAGAAGTAGTAAAATTAATGTTTTGGTTTTCGAAAATTCAATTATTGGTTGGAGTTAGTGCCTTGCAGTTGACCTGGGGCCTTGAGGTTTTGCATGAACTGAGGTCTGGTAGCCACATAGCATGAGAAAGAGCGAAAAGTGTTAATATATTGTAAAAACGGAAGAAAATCTCCCGTTTCCTTCATTTGTTTCGTAATGACGTAATGACTGATCGTCACAATTGTCGCCCTTCTCTCAGAAACGTTTACATTTATCGTTTGGAATTTTACAGCTTGTGCTGTGATATTCAATGGCACTACAAGCAACAAAACAGAGCCTTCTAAGTTGAAGCAATCGGCAGAAAAAAAGTAGTAAAATTAATGTTTTGGATTTCGAATACTCAATTATTAGCGGGAGTTGGTGCCTTGCAGTTGACCGAGGACTTTGAGGTTTTGCATGAACTGAGGTCTGGTAGCCACAGTAGCATGAGAAAGAGCGAAAAGTGTTAATATATTGTAAAACGGAAGAAAATCTCCCGTTTCGTCTTTTGTTTCGTAATGACGTGAATGACTGATCGTCACAATTGTCGACCTTCTCTCAGAAAACTTTTACATTTATCGTTTGGAAACTTACGCCGTGCGCTGACGTATTCGATGGCACTACAAGCAACAAAAGCAGAGCCTTCTAAGTTGAAGCAATCGGCAAGGAAGAATAAGTAAAATTAATGTTTTGGTTTTCGAATATTCAATTATTAGCCGGAGTTAGTGCCTTGCAGTTTTACCGAGGACCTTGTGGTTTTGCATGAATTGAAATCTCGCTGCCACAGAGCTTGAGAAAGTGTGAAAAGTGTTCATATATAGTAAAAACTGAAGAAAATCTCCCGTTTCGTCTCTTGTTTCGTAATGACGTAATGACTGATGGTCACAATTTCGTCCTTCTCTCAGAAACGTTTACATTTATCGTTTGGAAACCTACAGCGGGGTGCTGAGGTATTCGATGGCACTACAAGCAACATAACAGAGCCTTCTAAGTTGAAGCATCGGCCAGAAAGAAGTAGTAAAGTTAATCAGAATGAGATTTTCACTCTGCAGCGGAGTGTGCGCTGATATGAAACTTCCTGGCAGATTAAAACTGTGTGCCCGACCGAGACTCGAACTCGGGACCTTTGCCTTTCGCGGGGCATGTGCTCTACCAACTGAGCTACCGAAGCACGACCTCACGCCCGGTACTCACAGCCTTACTTCTGCCAGTACCTTCGTCTCCTACCTTCCAAACTTTACAGAAGCTCTCCTGCGAACCTTGCAGAACTAGCACTAATGAAAGAAAGGATATTGCGGAGACATGGCTTAGCCACAGCCTGGGGGTTGTGTCCAGAATGAGTGCTAGTTCTGCAAGGTTCGCAGGGGAGCTTCTGTAAAGTTTGGAAGGTAGGAGACGAGGTACTGGCAGAAGTAAGGCTGTGAGTACTGGGCGTCAGTCGTGCTTCGGTAGCTCAGTAGTTGGTAGAGCACTTGCCCGCGAAAGGCGAAGGTCCCGAGTTCGAGTCTCGGTCGGGCACACAGTTTTAATCTGCCAGGAAGTTTCATATCAGCGCACACTCCGCTGCAGAGTGAAAATCTCATTCTGGAAACATCCCCCAGGCTGTGGCTAAGCCATGTCTCCGCAGTATCCTTTTCTTTCAGGAGTGCTAGTTCTGCTAGGTTCGCAGGAGAGCTTCTGTAAAGTTTGGAAGGTAGGAGAGGAGGTACTGGCAGAAGTAAGGCTGTGAGTACCGGGCGTGAGTCGTGCTTCGGTAGCTCAGTTGGTAGAGCACTTGCCACGCGAAAGGCAAAGGTCTCGAGTTCGCAGTCTCGGTCGGGCACGCAGTTTTAATCTGCCAGGAAGTTTCAGTAAAGTTAATGTTTTGGTTTTCGAATATTCAATTATTAGGCCGGAGTTAGTGCCTTGCAGTTGACCGAGGACCTTGAGGTTTTGCATGATCTGACGTCTTGGTAGCCACATAGCATGAGAAAGAGCGAAAAGTGTTAATATATTGTTAAAAACGGAAGGAAACCTCCCGTTTCGTCTTTTGTTTCGTAATGACGTAATGACTGATCGTCACAATTGTCGCCATTCTCTCAGAAACGTTTACATTTATCGTTTGGAAACTTACGGCAGGTGCTGAGGTATTCGATGACACTACAAGCAACAAAACGGAGCCTTCTAAGTTGAAGCAATCGCGCCAGAAAGAAGTAGTAAAATTAATGTTTTGGTTTTCGAATATTCAATTATTAGCCGGAGTTAGTGCCTTGCAGTTGACCGATGACCTTGAGGTTTTGCATGAACTGAGGTTTGGTAGCCACATAGCATGAGAAAGAGCGAAAAGTGTTAATATATAGTAAAAACGGAAGAAAATCTCCCGATTCGTCTTCTGTTTCGTAATGATGTAATGACTGATCGTCACAATTGTCGCCCTTCTCTCAGAAACGTTTACATTTATCGTCTGGAAACTTACGGCGGGCGCTGAGGTATTCGATGGGACTACAAGCAACAAAACAGAGCCTCCTAAGTTGAAGCAATCGGCAAGAAAGAAGTAGTAAAAGTAATGTTTTGGTTTTCGAAAATTCAATTCGTAGCCAGAGTTGGTTCCTTGCAGTTGACCGAGGACCTTGAAAGTTTTGCATGAACTGAGCTCTGTAGCCACATTAGCATGAGAAAGAGCGAAAAGTGTTTAATATATAGTAAAAACGGAAGAAAATCTCCCGATTCGTCTTCTGTTTCGTAATGACGTAATGACTGATCGTCACAATTGTCGCCCTACTCTCAGAAACGTTTACATTTATCATTTGGAAGCTTCCGCCGTGTGCTGAACTATTCCATGTCACTACAAGCAACAATACAGAGCCTTCTAAGTTGAAGCAATCGGCAAGAAAGAAGTAGCAAAATTAATGTTTTGATTTTCGAATATTCAATTATTAGCCGGAGTTAGTGCCTTGCAGTTGACCGAGGACCTTGAGGATTTGCATGAACTGAGGTCTCGCCGACTCAGAGCATTAGAAAGTGTGAAAAGTGTTCATATATAGTAAAAATGGAAGAAAATCTCCCGTTTCGTATTTTGTTTCGTAATGATGTAACGACTGATCGCCACAATTGTCGCCCTTCTCTCAGAAACGTTTACATTTATCGTTTGGAAACTTACGGCAGGTGCTGAGGTATTCGATGGCACTACAAGCAACAAATCAGAGCCTTCTAAGTTGAAGCAATCGGCATGAAAGGAGTAATAAAATTAATGTTTTGTTTCTGAATATTCAATTATTACCCGGAGTTAGTGCCTTGCAGTTGACCGAGGACCTTGAGGTTTTGCATGAACTGAGGTCTGGTAGCCACATAGCATGAGAAAGAGCGAAAAGTGTTAATATATTGTAAAAATTTAAGAAAATCACCCGTTACGACTTTTGTTTCGTAATGACGTAATGACTTATCGTCACAATTGTCGCCCTTCTCTCAGAAACGTTTACACTTATCGTTTGGAAACTTGCGCCGTGTGCTGAACTACTCTATGTCACTACAAGCAACAAAACACAGCCTTCTAGGTTGAAGCAATCGGCAAGAAACGAGTAGCAAAATTAATGTTTTGGTTTTCGAATATTCAATTATTAGCCGGAGTTAGTGCCTTGCAGTTGACCGAGGACCTTGAGGTTCTGCATGAACTGAGATCTCGCCGCCACAGAGCTTTAGAAAGAGAGAAAAGTGTTAATATGTAGTAAAAACGGAAGAAAATCTCCCGTTTCATATTTTGTTTCGTAATGACGTAATGACTGATCGTCACAATTGTCGCCCTTCTCGCAGAAACGTTTACATTTATCGTTTGGAAACATACGCCGTGTGTTGACGTATTCGATGGAACTACAAGCAACAAAACAGAGCCTTCTAAGTTGAAGCAATCGGCAAGAAAGAAGTAGTAAAATTAATGTTTTCGTTTTGAAAATTCAATTATTAGCCGGAGTTAGTGCCTTGAGCAGACCGAGGACCTTGAGGTTTTGCATGAACTGAGGTCTCGCCGCCACAGAGCTTGAGAAAGAGAGAAAAGTGTTAATATGTAGTAAAAACGGAAGAAAATCTCCCGTTTCATATTTTGTTTCGTAATGACGTAATGACTGATCGTCACAATTGTCGCCCTTCTCGCAGAAACGTTTACATTTATCGTTTGTAAACTCATGCCGTGTGCTGAGGTATTCGGTGGCACTACAAGCAACAAAACAGAGCCTTCTAAGTTGAAGCAATCGGCAAAAAAGAAGTAGTAAAACTAATGTTTTGGTTTTCGAAAATTCAATTAATAGCCGGAGTTTGTGCCTTGCAGTTGGCCGAGGACCTTGAGGTTTTGCATGAACTAAGGTCTCGCTGTAACAGAGCTTGAGAAAGTGTGAAAAGTGTTAATATGTAGTAAAAACGGAAGAAAATCTCCCGTTTCGTCTTTTGTTTCGTAATGACGTAATGACTGATCGTCAGAATTGACGCCCTTCGCTCAGAAACGTTCACGTTTATTGTTTGGAAACTTACTGCAGTTGCTGTGATATTCGATGGCACTACAAGCAACAAAACAGAGCCTTCTAAGTTGAAGCAATCGGAAAGAAAGGAGTAGTAAAAGTAATGTTTTGGTTTTCGAAAATTCAATTATTAGCCAGAGTTGGTGCCTTGCAGTTGACCCAGGACCTTGAGGTTTTGCATGTACTGAGGTCTGGTAGCCACATAGCATGAGAAAGAGCGAAAAGTGTTAATATATTGTAAAAACGGAAGGAAACCTCCCGTTTCGTCTTTTGTTTCGTAATGACGTAATGACTGATGGTCACAATTGTCGCCCTTCTCTCAGAAACGTTTACATTTATCGTTTGGACACTTACGCCGTGTGCTGAGGTATTCGACGGAACTACAAGCAACAAAACAGAGCCTTCTAAGTTGAAGCAATCGGCAAGAAAGAAGTAATTAAATTAATGTTTTCTTTTTGAATATTCAATTATTAGCCGGAGTTAGTGGCTTGCAGTTGACCGATGACCTTGAGGTTTTGCATGAACTGAGGTCTCTCCGTTACAGAGCTTGAGAAAGTGTGAGAAGTGTTAATAAGTAGTAAAAACGGAAGAAAATCTCCCGTTCCGTCTTTTGTTTCGTAATGACCTAATGACTGATCGTCACAGTTGTCGCCCTTCTCTCAGATACGTTTACATTTATCGTTTGGAAACTTACGCCGTGTGCTGAGGTATTCGATGGCACTACAAGCAACAAAGCAGCGCCTTCTAAGTTGAAGCATTCGGCAAGAAAGAAGTAGTAAAATTAATGTTTTGTTTTCGAATATTCAATTATTAGCCGGAGTTGGTGCCTTACAGTTGACCGAGGACATTGAGGTTTTGTATGAACTGAGGTCTGGTAGGCACATAGCATGAGAAAGAGCGAAAAGTGTTAATATATAGTAAAACGGAAGAAAATCTCCCGTTTCGTCATTTGTTTCGTAGTGACGTAATGACTGATAGTCACAATTGTCGCCCTTCTCTCAGAAACGTTTGCATTTATCGTTTGGGAATTTACCGAGGGTGCTGTGATATTCGATGGCACTACAAGCAACAAAAAAGAGCCTTCTAAGTTGAAGCAATCGGCATGAAAGAAGTAGTAAAAGTAATGTTTTGGTTTTCGAAAATTCAATTATTAGCCAGAGTTGGTGACTTGCAGTTGACCGAGGAGCTTGAGGTTTTGCATGAACTGAGGTCTAGTACCCACATAGCATGAAAAAAAGCGAAAAGTGTTAATATATAGTAAAAACGGAAGAAAATCTCCCGTTTCGTCTCTTCTTTCGTAATGGCGTAATGGCTGATCGTCACAATTGTCGCCCTTCTCTCAGAAACGTTTACAGTTATCGTTTGGAAACTTACGGCGGGTGCTGAGGTATTCGATGGCACTACAAGCAACAAAACAGAGCTTTCTAAGTTGAAGCAAAAGGCATAGAGAAGTAATAAAATTAATGTTTTGTTTTTGAATATACAATTATTAGCCAGAGTTAGTGCCTTGCAGTTGACCCAGGACATTGAGGTTTTGCATGAACTGAGGTCTCGCCGCCACAGAGCTTGAGAAAGTGTGAGAAGTGTTAATATGTAGTAAAAACGGAAGAAAATCACCCGTTTCGTCTTTTGTTTCGTAATGACGTAATGACTGATCGTCACATTTGCCGCCCTTCTCTCAGAAACGTTTTTATTTATCGTTTGGAAACTTACGCCGTGTGCTGAGGTATTCGATTGCACTACAAGCAACAAAACAGAGCATTCTAAGTTGAAGCAATCGGCAAGAAAGAAGTAGTAAAATTAATGTTTTGTTTTCGAATATTCAATTATTAGCCAGAGTTAGTGCCTTGCAGTTGACCGAGGACCATGAGGTTTTGCATGAACTGAGGTCTCGCCGCCACAGAGCTTGAGAAAGTGTGAGAAGTGTTAATATGTAGTAAAAACGGAAGATAATGTCCCGTTTCGTCTTTTGTTTCGTAATGACGTAATGACTGATCGTCACATTTGCCGCCCTTCTCTCAGAAACGTTTTTATTTATCGTTTGGAAACTTACGCCGTGTGCTGAGGTATTCGATGGCACTACAAGCAACAAAAAAGAGCTTTCTAAGTTGAAGCAATCGGCAAGAATGAAGTAGTAAAATAAATGATTTGTTTTCGAATATTCAATTATTAGCCTTAGTTGGTGCTTTGCAGTTGACCGAGGACCTTGAGGTTCTGCATGAACTGAGGTCTGGTAGCCACATAGCATGAGAAAGAGCGAAAAGTGTTAATATATAGTAAAAATGGAAGAAAATCTCCCGTTTCGTCTTTTGTTTCGTAATGACGTAATGACTGATCGTCACAATTGTCGCCCTTCTCTCAGAAACGTTTACATTTATCGTTTGGAAACTTACGCCGTGTATTGAGGTGTTCGATGGCACTACAAGCAACAAAACAGAGCCTTCCAAGTTGAAGCAATCGGCAAGAAAGAAGTAGTGAAATCAATGTTTTGGATTTGAAAATTAAATTATTAGCCGGAGTTAATGCCTTGCAGCCGACCGAGGACCTTGAGGTTTTGCATGAACTGAGGTCTCGCCGTCACAGAGCTTGAGAAAGTGTGAAAAGTGTTAATATGTAGTAAATACGGAAGAAAATCTCCCGTTTCGTCTTTTGTTCCGTAATGACGTAATGACTGATCGTCACAATTGTCGCCCTTCTCTCAGAAACGTTAACATTCATCGTTTGGAAACTTACCGCGGGTGCTGTGATATTCGATGGCACTTCAAGCAACAAAACAGAGCCCTCTAAGTTGAAGCAATCGGAAAGAAACAAGTATTAAAAGTAATGTTTTGGTTATCGAAAATTCAATTATTAGCCAGAGTTGGTGCCTTGCAGTTGACCGAGGACCTTGAGGTTTTGCATGAACTGAGGTCTCGTAGCCACATAGCATGAGAAAAAGCGAAAGGTGATAATATATAGTAAAAACTGAAAGAAATCTCCCGTTTCGTCTTTTGTTTCGTAATGACGTAGTGACTGATGGTCACAATTGTCGCCCTTCTCTCAGAAACGTTTACATTTATCGTTTGGGAACTTGCGCCGTGTGCTGAACTATTTGATGACACTACAAGCAACAAAACAGAGCCTTCTATGTTGAAGCAATCGGCAAGAAAGAAGTAGTAAAATTAATGTTTTGGTTTTCGAAAATTCAATTATTAACAGGAGTTAGTGCCTTGCAGTTGACCGAGGACCTTGAAGTTTATCATGAACTGAGGTCTCACAGCCACAGAACTTGTGAAAAAGTGAAATGTATTAATATGTAGTAAAAACGGAAGAATATCTCCCGATTCGTCTTTTGTTTCGTAATGACGTAATGACTGATCGTCACAATTGTCGCCCTTCTCTCAGAAACGTTTACATTTATCGTTTGGACACTTACGGCGTGTGCTGAGGTATTCGATGGCACTACAAGCCATAAAAAAAACCATCTAAGTTGAAGCTATCGGCAAGAAAGATGTAGAAAAATTAATGTTTAGGTTTTCGAAAATTCAATTATTAGCCAGAGTTAGTGCCTTGCAGTTGACCGAGGACCTTGAGGTTTGGCATGAACTGAGGTCTCACAGCCACAGAACTTGAGAAAAAGTGAAATGTATTAATATATAGTAAAAACGGAAGAAAATCTCCCGTTTCGTATTTTGTTTCTTAATGACGTAATGACTCATCGTCACAATTGTCGACCTTCTCTCAGAAACGTTTACATTTATCGTTTGGAAACTTACGCCGTGTGATGACGTTTTCGATGGCACTGCAAGCAACAAAACAGAGCCTTCTAAGTTGAAGCAATCGGCAAGGAAAAAGTTGTAAAATTATTGTTTTAGTTTTCGAAAATTCCATTATTAGCCGGAGTTAGTGCCTTGCAGCTGACCGATGACCTTGAGGTTTTGTATGAGCTGAGGTCTGGTAGCCTCATAGCATGGGAAAGAGCGAAAAGTTTTAATATATAGTAAAAACGGAAGAAAATCTCCCGTTTCATCTTTTGTTTCATAATGACATAATGACTGATCGTCAAAATTGTCGCCCTTCTCTCAGAAACGTTTACATTTATCGTTTGGAAACTAACCGCGGGTGCTGTGATATTCGATGGCACTACAAGCAGCAAAACAGAGCCTTCTAAGTTGAAGCAATCGGCAAGAAAGGAGTAGTAAAAGAGATGTTTTGTTTTTCGAGAATTCAATTATTAGCCAGAGTTGGTGCCATGCAGTTGACCGAGGACCTTGAGGTTTTGCATGAACTGATGTCTGGTAGCCACATAGCATCGGAAAGAGCGAAAAGTTTTAATATATAGTAAAAACGGAAGAAAATCTCCCGTTTCGTCTTTTGTTTCATAATGACGTAATGACTGATCGTCACAATTGTCGCCCTTCTCTCAGTAACGCTTACATTTATCGTTTGGAAATTTACCGCTGGTGCTGTGATATTCGATGTCACTAAAAAACAGAGCCTTCTAAGTTGAAGCAATCGGCAAGAAAGAAGTAGTAAAAGTAATGTGTTGGTTTTCGAAAATTCAAATATTAGCCAGAGTTGGTGCCTTGCAGTTGACCGAGGACCTTGAGGTTTTCCATGAACTGAGGTCTGGTAGCCACATAGCATGAGAAAGTGCGAAAAGTGTTAATATATAGTAAAAACGGAAGAAAATCTCCCGTTTCGTCTTTTGTTTCGTAATGACGTAATGACTGATCGTCACAATTGTCGCCATTCTCTCAGAAACGTTTACATTTATCGTTTGGAAAATTACTTCCGTTGCTGTGATATTCGATGGCACTACAAGCAACAAAACAGAGCCTTCTAAGTTGAAGCAATCGGCAAGGAAGAAGTTTTAAAAGTAATGTTTTGGTTTTCGAAAATTCAATTATTAGTCAGAGTTGGTGCCTTGCAGTTGACCGAGGATCTTGAGGTTTTGCATGAACTGAGATCTGGTAGCCACATAGCATGGGAAAGAGGGAAAAGTGTTAATGTATAGTAAAAACGGAAGAAAATCTCCCGTTTCGTCTTTTGTTTCGTAATGACGTAATGACTGATCGTCACAATTGCCGCCCTTCTCTAAGAAACTATGCATTTATCGTTTGTAAACTTAACGCGGGTGCTGTGATATTCGATGGCACTACAAGCAATAAAACAGAGCCTTCTAAGTTGAAGCAATCGGCAAGAAAGAAGTAGTAAACATAATGTTTTGGTTTTAGAAAATTCAATTATTAGCCAGAGTTGGAGCCTTGCAGTTGACCGAGGACCTTGAGATTTTGCATGATCTGAGGTCTGGTAGCCACATAGCATGAGAAAGAGCGAAAAGTGTTAATATATAGTAAAAACGGGAGAAAATCTCCCGTTTCGTCTTTTATTTCGTAATGACGTAAAGACTGATCGTCACAATTGCCGAAAACTTCTCTCAGAAACGTTTACATTTATCTTTTGGAAACTTACCGTGGGTGCTGTGATATTCGATGGCACTACAAGCAACAAAACAGAGCCTTCCAAGTTGAAGCAATCGGCAAGAAAGAAGTAGTAAAAAGTAATGTTTCGGTTTTCGAAAATTCAATTATTAGCCACAGTTGGTGCCTTGCAGTTGACCGAGGACCTTGAGGTTTTGCATGAACTGAGGTCTGGTAGCCACATAGCATGAGAGAGAGCGAAAAGTGTTAATAAATAGTAAAAACGGAAGAAAATCTCCCGTTTCGTCTTTTGCTTCGTAATGACGTAATGACTGATCGTCACAATTGTCGCCCTTCTCTCAGAAACGTATACATTTATCGTTTGGAAACTTACCGCGGATGCTGTGATATTCGATGGCACTACAAGCAACAGAACAGAGCCTTCTAAGTTGAAGCAATCGGCAAGAAAGAAGAAGTAAACATAATGTTTAGGTTTTCGAAAATTCAATTATTAGCCAGAGTTGGTGCCTTGCAGTTGACCGAGGACCTTGAGGTTTTGCATAAACTGAGGTCTCGCCGCCACAGAGCTTGAGAAAGTGTGAAAAGTATTAATATGTAGTAAAAACGGAAAAAAATCTTCCGATTCGTCTTTTGTTTCGTAATGACGTAATGACTGATCGTCACAATTGTCGCCCCTCTCTCAGCAACGTTTACATTTATCGTTTTGAAACTTACCGCGGGTGCTGTGATATTCGATGGCACTACAAGCGACAAAACAGAGCCTATTAAGTGGAAGCAATCGGCAAGAAAGAAGTAGTAAAAGTAATGTTTTGGTTTTCGAATATTCAATTATTAGCCAGAGTTGGTGCCTTGCAGTTGACCAAGGACCTTGAGGTTTTGCATGAACTGAGGTCTGGTTGCCACATAGCATGAGAAAGAGCGAAAAGTGTTAATATACAGTAAAAAGGGAAGAAAATCTCCCGTTTCGTCTTTTGTTTCGTAATGACGTAATGACTGATCGTCACAATTGTTGCCCTACTCTCAGAAACGTTTACATTTAATGTTTCTAAACTCACAGTGGGTGCTGTGATATTCGATGGCACTACAAGCAACAAAGCAGAGATTTCTAAGTTGAAGCAATCGGCAGGAAAGAAGTAGTAAAAGTAATGTTTTGGTTTTCGAAAATTCAATTATTAGCCAGAGTTGGTGCCTTGCAGT
Source organism: Schistocerca piceifrons (assembly GCF_021461385.2). Lineage (NCBI taxonomy): Eukaryota > Metazoa > Arthropoda > Insecta > Orthoptera > Acrididae > Schistocerca > Schistocerca piceifrons. Next base: position 19,482 of record NW_025729090.1, read on the forward strand.
TGACCGAGGACGTTGTGGTATTGCATAAACTGAGGTCTCGCCGCCACAGAGCTTGAGGAAGTGTGAAAAGTGTTAATATGTAGTAAAAACGGAAGAAAATCTCCCGTTTCGTCTTTTGTTTCGTAATGACGTAATGACTGATCGTCACAATTGTCGCCTTTCTCTCAGCAACGTTTACATTTATCGTTTGGAAACTTACGCAGAGTGCTGAGGTATTCGATGGCACTACAAGCAACAAAACAGGCCTTCTAAGTTGAAGCAATCGGCAAGACAGAAGTAGTAAACATAATGGTTTGGTTTTCGAAAATTCAATTATTAGCCAGAGTTGGTGCCTTGCAGTTGACCGAGGACCTTGAGGTTTTGCATGAACTGAGGTTCGCCGCCACAGAGCTTGAGAAAGTGTGAAAAATATTAATATGTAGTAAAAACGGAAGAAAATCACCCGATTCGTCTTTTGTTTCGTAATGACGTAATGCCTGATCGTCACGATTGTCGCCCTTCTCTCAGAAACGTTTACATTTATCGTTTGGAAACTTAAGGCGGGTGCTGTGATATTCGATGGCACTACAAGCAACATAACACAGCCTTCTAAGTTGAAGCAATCGGCAAGAAAGATGTAGTAAAATTAATGTTTTGGTTTTCGAAAATTCAATTATTAGCCAGAGTTGGTGCCTTGCAGTTGACCGAGGACCTTGAGGTTTTGCATGAACTGAGTTCTTTTAGCCACATGGCATGAGAAAGAGCGAAAAGTGTTAATGTATAGTAAAAACGGAAGAAAATCTCCCGTTTCGTCTTTTGTTTCGTAATGACGTAATGACTGATCGTCAAAATTGTCGCCCTTCTTTCAGAAAGGTTTACATTTATCGTTTGGAAACTTAACGCGGGTGCTGTGATATTCGATGGCACTACAAGCAACAAAACAGTGCCTCCTAAGTCGAAGCAATCGGCAAGAAAGAAGTAGTAAAAGTAATGTTTTGGTTTTCGAATATTCAATTATTAGCCAGTGTTTGTGCCTTGCAGTTGACCGAGGACCTTGACGTTTTGCATGAACTGAGGTCTTGTTGCCACATAGCATGAGAAAGAGCGAAAAGTGTTAATATACAGAAAAAACGGAAGAAAATCTCCCGTTTCGTCTTTTGTTTCGTAATGACGTAATGACTGATCGTCACAATTGTTGCCCTTCTCTCAGAAACGTTTATATTTTTTGTTTGGAAACTCACAACGGGTGCTGTGTTTATTCGATGGCACTACAAGCAACAAAACAGAGCTTTCTATGTTGAAGCAATCGGCAAGAAAGAAGTAGTAAAAGTAATGTTATGGTTTTTGAATATTCAATTATTAGCCACAGTTGGTGCCTTGCAATTGAGCAAGGACCTTGAGGTTTTGCATGAACTGAAGTCTCGCCGCCACAGAGCTTGAGAAAGCGTGAAAAGTGTTAATATGTAGTAAAAACGGAAGAAAATCTCCCGTTTCGTCTTACGTTTCGTAACGACGTAATGACTGATCGTCACAATTGTCGCCCTTCTCTCAGAAACGTTTAGATTTATCGTTTGGAAACTTACGCCGTGTGCTGTGATATTCGATGGCACTACAAGCAACAAAACAGAGCTTTCTAAGTTGAAGCAATCGGCAAGAAAGAAGTAGTAAACATAATGTTTTGGTTTTCGAAAATTCAATTATTAGCCAGAGTAGGTGCCTTGCAGTTGAACGAATACCTTGAGGTTTTGCATGAACTGAGGTCTGGTAGCCACATAGCATGAGAAAGAGCGAAAAGTGTTAATATATAGTAAAAACGGAAGAAAATATCCCGTTTCGTCTTTTGTTTCGTAATGACGTAATGACTGATCGTCACAATTGTCGCCCCTCTCTCAGCAACGTTTACATTTATCGTTTGGAAACTTACCGCGGGTGCTGTGATATTCGATGGCACTTCAAGCAACAAAACGGAGCTTTCTAAGTTGAAGCAATCGGCAAGAAAGAAGTAATAAAAGTAATGTTTTGGTTTCCAAAAATTCAATTATTAGCCAGAGTTGGTGCCTTGCAGTTGACCGAGGACCTTGAGGTTTTGCATAAACTGAGGTCTCGCCGCCACAGAGCTTGAGAAAGTGTGAAAAGTGTTAATATGTAGAAAAAACGGAAGAAAATCTCCCGTTTCGTCTTTTGTTTCGTAATGACGTAATGACTGATCGTCACAATTGTCGCCCTTCTCTCAGAAACGTTTACATTTATCGTTTGGAAACTTACGGCGAGTGCTGTGATATTCGATGGCACTACAAGCAACAAAACAGAGCCTTCTAAGTTGAAGCTATCGGCAAGAAAGATGTAGCAAAATTAATGTTTTGGTTTTCGAATATTCAATTATTAGCCGGGGTTAGTGCCTTGCAGTTGACCGAGGACCTTGAGGTTTTGCATGAACTGAGGTCTCGCCGCCACAGCGTTTGAGAAAGTGTGAAAAGTGTTAATATGTAGAAAAAACGGAAGAAAATCTCCCGTTTCGTCTTTTGTTTCGTAATGACGTAATGACTGATCGTCACAATTGTCGCCCTTCTCTCAGAAACGTTTACATTTATCGTTTGGAAACTTACGGCGAGTGCTGTGATATTCGATGGCACTACAAGCAACAAAACAGTGCCTCCTAAGTTGAAGCAATCGGCAAGAAAGGAGTAGTAAAAGTAATGTTTTGGTTTTCGAAAATTCAATTATTAGCCAGAGTTGGTGCCTTGCAGTTGACCGTGGACCTTGAGGTTTTGCATGAACTGAGTTCTTTTAGCCACATGGCATGAGAAAGAGCGAAAAGTATTAATGTATAGTAAAAACGGAAGAAAATCTCCCGTTTCGTCTTTTGTTTCGTAATTACGTAATGACTGATCGTCAAAATTGTCGCCCTTCTTTCAGAAACGTTTACATTTATCGTCTGGAAACTTAACGCGGGTGCTGCGATATTCGATGGTACTACAAGCAACAAAACAGAGCCTTCTAAGTTGAAGCAATCGGCAAGAAAGGAGTAGTAAAAGTAATGATTTGGTTTTCGAAAATTCAATTACTAGCCAGAGTTGGTGCCTTGCAGTTGACCGAGAACCTTGAGGTTTGGCATGAACTGAAGTCTGGTAGCCACATAGCATGAGAAAGAGCGAAAAGTCTTAATGTGTAGTAAAAACGGAAGAAAATCTCCCGTTTTGTCTTTTGTTTCGTAAAGACGTAATGACTGATCGTCAAAATTGTCGCCCTTGTCTCAGAAACGTTTACATTTTTCGTTTGGAAACTTAATGCGGGTGCTGTGATATTCGATGGTACTACAAGCAACATAACAGAGCCTTCTAAGTTGAAGCAATCGGCAAGAAAGATGTAGTAAAATTAATGTTTTGGTTTTGAATATTCAATTATTAGCCACAGTTGGTGCCTTGCAGTTGACTGAGCTCCTTGAGGTTTTGCATGAACTAAAGTCTCGCCGCCACAGAGCTTGAGAAAGCGTGAAAAGTGTTAATATATAGTAAAAACGGAAGAAAATCTCATGTTTCGTCTTTCGTTTCGTAATGATGTAATGACTGGTGTCACAACTGTCGCCCTTCTCTCAGAAACGTTTACATTTATCGTTTGGAAACTTACGCCGTGTGCTGTGATATTCGATGGCACTACAAGCAACAAAACAGAGCCTTCTAAGTTGAAGCAATCGGCAAGAAAGAAGTAGTAAACATAATGTTTTGGTTTTCGAAAATTCAATTATTAGCCAGAGTTGGTGCCTTGCAGTTGACCGAGGACCTTGAGGTTTTGCATGAACTGAGGTCTCGCCGCCACAGAGCTTGAGAAGGTGTGAAAAGTGTTAATATGTAGTAAAAGCGGAAGACAATCTCCCGTTTCGTCTTTTGTTTCGTAATGACGTAATGACTGATCGTCACAATTGTCGCCCTTCTTTCAGACACGTTTACATTTATCGTTTGGCAACTTACGCCGTGTTTTGAGGTTTTCGATGGCAGTACAAGCAACAAAACAGAGCCTCCTAAGTTGAAGCAATCGGCAAGAAAGAAATAGTAAAATTAATGTTTTTGGTTCTCGAAAATTCAATTATTAGCCAGAGTTGGTGACTTGCAGTTGACCGAGGACATTGAGGTTTTGCATGAACTGAGGTCTGGTAGCCACATAGCATGGGACAGAGCGAAAAGTGTTAATATATAGTAAAAACGGATGAAAATCTCGGGTTTCGTCTTTCGTTTCGTAATGACGTAATGAGTGATCGTCACAATTGTCGCTCTTCTCTCAGAAACGTTTACATTTATCGTTTGGATACTTACCGTGGGAGCTGTGATATTCGATGGCACTACATGCAACAAAACAGTGCCTTCTAAGTTGAAGCAATCGGCAAGAAAGGAGTAGTAAAAGTAATGATTTGGTTTTCGAAAATCCAATTATTAACCAGAGTTGGTGATTTGCAATTTACCGAGGACCTTGAGGTTTTGCATGAACTGAGGTCTGGTAGCCACATAGCATGAGAAAGAGCGAAAAGTGTTAATGTATAGTAAAAACGGAAGAAAATCTCCCGTTTCGTCTTTTGTATCGTAATGACGTAATGACTGATCGCCACAATTGTCGCCCTTCTCTCAGAAACGTTTACATTTATCTTTTGGAAACTTACCGCGGTTACTGATGTATTCGATGGCCCTACAAGCAACAAAACAGAGTCTTTTAAGTTGAAGCAATCGGCAAGAAAGAAGTAGTAATCATAATGTTTTGGTTTTCGAAAATTCAATTATTAGCCAGAGTTGGTGCCTTGCAGTTGACCGAGGACCTTGAGGTTTTGCATGAACTGAGGTCTCGCCGCCACAGAGCTTGAGAAGGTGTGAAAAGTGTTAATATGTAGTAAAAGCGGAAGACAATCTCCCGTTTCGTCTTTTGTTTCGTAATGACGTAATGACTGATCGTCACAATTGTCGCCCTTCTTTCAGACACGTTTACATTTATCGTTTGGAAACTTACGCCGTGTTTTGAGGTATTCGATGGCAGTACAAGCAACAAAAAAGAGCCTTGTAAGTTGAAGCAATCGGCAAGAAAGAAGTAGTAAAATTAATGTTTTTGGTTTTCGAAAATTCAATTATTAGCCAGAGTTGGTGCCTTGCAGTTGACCGAGGACATTGAGGTTTTGCATGGACTGAGTTCTGGTAGCCACTTAGCATGGGACTGAGCGAAAAGTGTTAATATATAGTAAAAACGGATGAAAATCTCGGGTTTCGTCTTTCGTTTCGTAATGACGTAATGAGTGATCGTCACAATTGTCGCTCTTCTCTCAGAAACGTTTACATTTATCGTTTGGAAACTTACCGTGGGTGCTGTGATATTCGATGGCACTACATGCAACAAAACAGTGCCTTCTAAGTTGAAGCAATCGGCAAGAAAGGAGTAGTAAAAGTAATGATTTGGTTTTCGAAAATCCAATTATTAAACAGAGTTGGTGCCTTGCAGTTGACCGAGGACCTTGAGGTTTTGCATGAACTGAGGTCTGGTAGCCACATAGCATGAGAAAGAGCGAAAAGTGTTAATCTATAGTAAAAACGGAAGAAAATGTCCCGTTTCGTCATTTGTATCGTAATGACGTAATGACTGATCGTCACAATTGTCGCCCCTCTCTCAGAAACGTTTACATTTATCTTTTGGAAACTTAACGCCGGTGCTGTGATATTCGATGGTACTACAAGCAACAAAATAGAGTCTTCTAAGTTGAAGCAATCGGCAAGGAACAAGTAGTAAAAGTAATGTTTTTGTTTTCGAAAATTCAATTATTAGCCAGAGTTAGTGCCTTGCAGTTGACCGAGAACCTTGAGGTTTTGCATGAACTGAGGTCTGGTAGCCACATAGCATGAGAAAGAGCGAAAAGTGTTAATCTATAGTAAAAACGGAAGAAAATGTCCCGTTTCGTCATTTGTATCGTAATGACGTAATGACTGATCGTCACAATTGTCGAACTTCTCTCAGAAACGTTTACATTTATCTTTTGGAAACTTACCGCGGGTGCTGAGGCATTCGATGGCCCTACAAGCAACAAAACAGAGCCTTCTAAGTTGAAGCAATCGGCAAGAAAGAAGTAGTAATCATAATGTTTTGGTTTTCGAAAATTCAATTATTAGCCAGAGTTGGTGCCTTTCAGTTGACCAAGTACCTTGAGGTTTTGCATGAACTGAGGTCTGGTAGCCACATAGCATGAAAAAGAGCGAAAAGTGTTAATGTATAGTAAAAACAGAAGAAAAACTCATGTTTCGTCTTTTGTTTCGTAATGACGTAATGACTGATCGTCACAATTGTCGCCCTTCTCTCAGAACCGTTTACATTTATCGTTTGGAAACTTACTGCGGGTGCTGTAATGTTCGATGGCACTACAAGCAACAAAACAGAGCCTTCTAAGTTGAAGCAATCGGCAAGAAAGAAGTAGTAAAACTAATGTTTTTGTTTTCGAAAATTCAATTATTAGCCAGAGTTGGTGCCTTGCTGTTAACCGAGGACCTTAAGGTTTTGCATGAACTGAGGTCTGGTAGCCACATAGCATGAGAAAGAGCGAAAAGTGTTAATATATAGTAAAAACGGAAGAAAATCTCCCGTTTCGTCTTTTGTATCGCAATGACGTAATGACTGATCGTCATAATTGTCGCCCTTCTCTCAGAACCGTTTACATTTATCGTTTGGAAACTTACTGCGGGTGCTGTGATATTCGATGGCACTACAAGCAACAAAACAGAGCCTTCTAAGTTGAAGCAATCGGCAAGAAAGAAATAGTAAACATAATGTTTTGGTTTTTGAAAATTCAATTATAAGCCAGAGTTGGTGCCTTGCAGTTGACCGAGGACCTTGAGGTTTTGCATGAACAGATGTCTGGTAGCCACATAGCATGAGAAAGAGCGAAAAGTGTTAATATATAGTAAAAACGGAAGAAAATCTCCCGTTTCGTCTTTTGCTTCGTAATGACGTAATGACTGATCGTCACAATTGTCGCCCTTCTCTCAGAAACGTATACATTTATCGTTTGGAAACTTACCGCGGATGCTGTGATATTCGATGGCACTACAAGCAACAGAACAGAGCCTTCTAAGTTGAAGCAATCGGCAAGAAAGAAGAAGTAAACATAATGTTTTGGTTTTCGAAAATTCAATTATTAGCCAGAGTTGGTGCCTTGCAGTTGACCGAGGACCTTGAGGTTTTGCATAAACTGAGGTCTCGCCGCCACAGAGCTTGAGAAAGTGTGAAAAGTATTAATATGTAGTAAAAACGGAAAAAAATCTTCCGATTCGTCTTTTGTTTCGTAATGACGTAATGACTGATCGTCACAATTGTCGCCCCTCTCTCAGCAACGTTTACATTTATCGTTTTGAAACTTACCGCGGGTGCTGTGATATTCGATGGCACTACAAGCGACAAAACAGAGCCTATTAAGTGGAAGCAATCGGCAAGAAAGAAGTAGTAAAAGTAATGTTTTGGTTTTCGAATATTCAATTATTAGCCAGAGTTGGTGCCTTGCAGTTGACCAAGGACCTTGAGGTTTTGCATGAACTGAGGTCTGGTTGCCACATAGCATGAGAAAGAGCGAAAAGTGTTAATATACAGTAAAAAGGGAAGAAAATCTCCCGTTTCGTCTTTTGTTTCGTAATGACGTAATGACTGATCGTCACAATTGTTGCCCTACTCTCAGAAACGTTTACATTTAATGTTTCTAAACTCACAGTGGGTGCTGTGATATTCGATGGCACTACAAGCAACAAAGCAGAGATTTCTAAGTTGAAGCAATCGGCAGGAAAGAAGTAGTAAAAGTAATGTTTTGGTTTTCGAAAATTCAATTATTAGCCAGAGTTGGTGCCTTGCAGTTGACCGAGGACGTTGTGGTATTGCATAAACTGAGGTCTCGCCGCCACAGAGCTTGAGGAAGTGTGAAAAGTGTTAATATGTAGTAAAAACGGAAGAAAATCTCCCGTTTCGTCTTTTGTTTCGTAATGACGTAATGACTGATCGTCACAATTGTCGCCTTTCTCTCAGCAACCTTTACATTTATCGTTTGGAAACTTACGCAGAGTGCTGAGGTATTCGATGGCACTACAAGCAACAAAACAGGCCTTCTAAGTTGAAGCAATCGGCAAGAAAGAAGTAGTAAACATAATGGTTTGGTTTTCGAAAATTCAATTATTAGCCAGAGTTGGTGCCTTGCAGTTGACCGAGGACCTTGAGGTTTTGCATGAACTGAGGTCTCGCCGCCACAGAGCTTGAGAAAGTGTGAAAAATATTAATATGTAGTAAAAACGAAAGAAAATCACCCGATTCGTCTTTTGTTTCGTAATGACGTAATGCCTGATCGTCACGATTGTCGCCCTTCTCTCAGAAACGTTTACATTTATCGTTTGGAAACTTAAGGCGGGTGCTGTGATATTCGATGGCACTACAAGCAACATAACACAGCCTTCTAAGTTGAAGCAATCGGCAAGAAAGATGTAGTAAAATTAATGTTTTGGTTTTCGAAAATTCAATTATTAGCCAGAGTTGGTGCCTTGCAGTTGACCGAGGACCTTGAGGTTTTGCATGAACTGAGTTCTTTTAGCCACATGGCATGAGAAAGAGCGAAAAGTGTTAATGTATAGTAAAAACGGAAGAAAATCTCCCGTTTCGTCTTTTGTTTCGTAATGACGTAATGACTGATCGTCAAAATTGTCGCCCTTCTTTCAGAAAGGTTTACATTTATCGTTTGGAAACTTAACGCGGGTGCTGTGATATTCGATGGCACTACAAGCAACAAAACAGTGCCTCCTAAGTCGAAGCAATCGGCAAGAAAGAAGTAGTAAAAGTAATGTTTTGGTTTTCGAATATTCAATTATTAGCCAGTGTTTGTGCCTTGCAGTTGACCGAGGACCTTGACGTTTTGCATGAACTGAGGTCTTGTTGCCACATAGCATGAGAAAGAGCGAAAAGTGTTAATATACAGAAAAAACGGAAGAAAATCTCCCGTTTCGTCTTTTGTTTCGTAATGACGTAATGACTGATCGTCACAATTGTTGCCCTTCTCTCAGAAACGTTTATATTTTTTGTTTGGAAACCCACAACGGGTGCTGTGTTTATTCGATGGCACTACAAGCAACAAAACAGAGCTTTCTATGTTGAAGCAATCGGCAAGAAAGAAGTAGTAAAAGTAATGTTTTGGTTTTTGAACATTCAATTATTAGCCACAGTTGGTGCCTTGCAGTTGAGCAAGGACCTTGAGGTTTTGCATGAACTGAAGTCTCGCCGCCACAGAGCTTGAGAAAGCGTGAAAAGTGTTAATATGTAGTAAAAACGGAAGAAAATCTCCCGTTTCGTCTTACGTTTCGTAACGACGTAATGACTGATCGTCACAATTGTCGCCCTTCTCTCAGAAACGTTTAGATTTATCGTTTGGAAACTTACGCCGTGTGCTGTGATATTCGATGGCACTACAAGCAACAAAACAGAGCTTTCTAGGTTGAAGCATTCGGCAAGAAAGAAGTAGTAAACATAATGTTTTGGTTTTCGAAAATTCAATTATTAGCCAGAGTAGGTGCCTTGCAGTTGAACGAATACCTTGAGGTTTTGCATGAACTGAGGTCTGGTAGCCACATAGCATGAGAAAGAGCGAAAAGTGTTAATATATAGTAAAAACGGAAGAAAATATCCCGTTTCGTCTTTTGTTTCGTAATGACGTAATGACTGATCGTCACAATTGTCGCCCCTCTCTCAGCAACGTTTACATTTATCGTTTGGAAACTTACCGCGGGTGCTGTGATATTCGATGGCACTTCAAGCAACAAAACGGAGCTTTCTAAGTTGAAGCAATCGGCAAGAAAGAAGTAATAAAAGTAATGTTTTGGTTTCCAAAAATTCAATTATTAGCCAGAGTTGGTGCCTTGCAGTTGACCGAGGACCTTGAGGTTTTGCATAAACTGAGGTCTCGCCGCCACAGAGCTTGAGAAAGTGTGAAAAGTGTTAATATGTAGAAAAAACGGAAGAAAATCTCCCGTTTCGTCTTTTGTTTCGTAATGACGTAATGACTGATCGTCACAATTGTCGCCCTTCTCTCAGAAACGTTTACATTTATCGTTTGGAAACTTACGGCGAGTGCTGTGATATTCGATGGCACTACAAGCAACAAAACAGAGCCTTCTAAGTTGAAGCTATCGGCAAGAAAGATGTAGCAAAATTAATGTTTTGGTTTTCGAATATTCAATTATTAGCCGGGGTTAGTGCCTTGCAGTTGACCGAGGACCTTGAGGTTTTGCATGAACTGAGGTCTCGCCGCCACAGCGTTTGAGAAAGTGTGAAAAGTGTTAATATGTAGAAAAAACGGAAGGAAATCTCCCGTTTCGTCTTTTGTTTCGTAATGACGTAATGACTGATCGTCACAATTGTCGCCCTTCTTTCAGAAACGTTTACATTTATCGTCTGGAAACTTAACGCGGGTGCTGCGATATTCGATGGTACTACAAGCAACAAAACAGAGCCTTCTAAGTTGAAGCAATCGGCAAGAAAGGAGTAGTAAAAGTAATGATTTGGTTTTCGAAAATTCAATTACTAGCCAGAGTTGGTGCCTTGCAGTTGACCGAGAACCTTGAGGTTTGGCATGAACTGAAGTCTGGTAGCCACATAGCATGAGAAAGAGCGAAAAGTCTTAATGTGTAGTAAAAACGGAAGAAAATCTCCCGTTTTGTCTTTTGTTTCGTAAAGACGTAATGACTGATCGTCAAAATTGTCGCCCTTGTCTCAGAAACGTTTACATTTTTCGTTTGGAAACTTAATGCGGGTGCTGTGATATTCGATGGTACTACAAGCAACATAACAGAGCCTTCTAAGTTGAAGCAATCGGCAAGAAAGATGTAGTAAAATTAATGTTTTGGTTTTGAATATTCAATTATTAGCCACAGTTGGTGCCTTGCAGTTGACTGAGCTCCTTGAGGTTTTGCATGAACTAAAGTCTCGCCGCCACAGAGCTTGAGAAAGCGTGAAAAGTGTTAATATATAGTAAAAACGGAAGAAAATCTCATGTTTCGTCTTTCGTTTCGTAATGATGTAATGACTGGTGTCACAACTGTCGCCCTTCTCTCAGAAACGTTTACATTTATCGTTTGGAAACTTACGCCGTGTGCTGTGATATTCGATGGCACTACAAGCAACAAAACAGAGCCTTCTAAGTTGAAGCAATCGGCAAGAAAGAAGTAGTAAACATAATGTTTTGGTTTTCGAAAATTCAATTATTAGCCAGAGTTGGTGCCTTGCAGTTGACCGAGGACCTTGAGGTTTTGCATTAACTGAGGTCTCGCCGCCACAGAGCTTGAGAAGGTGTGAAAAGTGTTAATATGTAGTAAAAGCGGAAGACAATCTCCCGTTTCGTCTTTTGTTTCGTAATGACGTAATGACTGATCGTCACAATTGTCGCCCTTCTTTCAGACACGTTTACATTTATCGTTTGGAAACTTACGCCGTGTTTTGAGGTTTTCGATGGCAGTACAAGCAACAAAACAGAGCCTCCTAAGTTGAAGCAATCGGCAAGAAAGAAATAGTAAAATTAATGTTTTTGGTTCTCGAAAATTCAATTATTAGCCAGAGTTGGTGACTTGCAGTTGACCGAGGACATTGAGGTTTTGCATGAACTGAGGTCTGGTAGCCACATAGCATGGGACAGAGCGAAAAGTGTTAATATATAGTAAAAACGGATGAAAATCTCGGGTTTCGTCTTTCGTTTCGTAATGACGTAATGAGTGATCGTCACAATTGTCGCTCTTCTCTCAGAAACGTTTACATTTATCGTTTGGATACTTACCGTGGGAGCTGTGATATTCGATGGCACTACATGCAACAAAACAGTGCCTTCTAAGTTGAAGCAATCGGCAAGAAAGGAGTAGTAAAAGTAATGATTTGGTTTTCGAAAATCCAATTATTAACCAGAGTTGGTGCCTTGCAGTTTACCGAGGGCCTTGAGGTTTTGCATGAACTGAGGTCTGGTAGCCACATAGCATGAGAAAGAGCGAAAAGTGTTAATGTATAGTAAAAACGGAAGAAAATCTCCCGTTTCGTCTTTTGTATCGTAATGACGTAATGACTGATCGCCACAATTGTCGCCCTTCTCTCAGAAACGTTTACATTTATCTTTTGGAAACTTACCGCGGTTACTGATGTATTCGATGGCCCTACAAGCAACAAAACAGAGTCTTTTAAGTTGAAGCAATCGGCAAGAAAGAAGTAGTAATCATAATGTTTCGGTTTTCGAAAATTCAATTATTAGCCAGAGTTGGTGCCTTGCAGTTGACCGAGGACCTTGAGGTTTTGCATGAACTGAGGTCTCGCCGCCACAGAGCTTGAGAAGGTGTGAAAAGTGTTAATATGTAGTAAAAGCGGAAGACAATCTCCCGTTTCGTCTTTTGTTTCGTAATGACGTAATGACTGATCGTCACAATTGTCGCCCTTCTTTCAGACACGTTTACATTTATCGTTTGGAAACTTACGCCGTGTTTTGAGGTATTCGATGGCAGTACAAGCAACAAAAAAGAGCCTTGTAAGTTGAAGCAATCGGCAAGAAAGAAGTAGTAAAATTAATGTTTTTGGTTTTCGAAAATTCAATTATTAGCCAGAGTTGGTGCCTTGCAGTTGACCGAGGACATTGAGGTTTTGCATGGACTGAGTTCTGGTAGCCACTTAGCATGGGACTGAGCGAAAAGTGTTAATATATAGTAAAAACGGATGAAAATCTCGGGTTACGTCTTTCGTTTCGTAATGACGTAATGAGTGATCGTCACAATTGTCGCTCTTCTCTCAGAAACGTTTACATTTATCGTTTGGAAACTTACCGTGGGTGCTGTGATATTCGATGGCACTACATGCAACAAAACAGTGCCTTCTAAGTTGAAGCAATCGGCAAGAAAGGAGTAGTAAAAGTAATGATTTGGTTTTCGAAAATCCAATTATTAAACAGAGTTGGTGCCTTGCAGTTGACCGAGGACCTTGAGGTTTTGCATGAACTGAGGTCTGGTAGCCACATAGCATGAGAAAGAGCGAAAAGTGTTAATCTATAGTAAAAACGGAAGAAAATGTCCCGTTTCGTCATTTGTATCGTAATGACGTAATGACTGATCGTCACAATTGTCGCCCCTCTCTCAGAAACGTTTACATTTATCTTTTGGAAACTTAACGCCGGTGCTGTGATATTCGATGGTACTACAAGCAACAAAATAGAGTCTTCTAAGTTGAAGCAATCGGCAAGGAACAAGTAGTAAAAGTAATGTTTTTGTTTTCGAAAATTCAATTATTAGCCAGAGTTAGTGCCTTGCAGTTGACCGAGAACCTTGAGGTTTTGCATGAACTGAGGTCTGGTAGCCACATAGCATGAGAAAGAGCGAAAAGTGTTAATCTATAGTAAAAACGGAAGAAAATGTCCCGTTTCGTCATTTGTATCGTAATGACGTAATGACTGATCGTCACAATTGTCGCCCTTCTCTCAGAAACGTTTACATTTATCTTTTGGAAACTTACCGCGGGTGCTGAGGTATTCGATGGCCCTACAAGCAACAAAACAGAGCCTTCTAAGTTGAAGCAATCGGCAAGAAAGAAGTAGTAATCATAATGTTTTGGTTTTCGAAAATTCAATTATTAGCCAGAGTTGGTGCCTTTCAGTTGACCAAGTACCTTGAGGTTTTGCATGAACTGAGGTCTGGTAGCCACATAGCATGAGAAAGAGCGAAAAGTGTTAATGCATAGTAAAAACAGAAGAAAAACTCATGTTTCGTCTTTTGTTTCGTAATGACGTAATGACTGATCGTCCCAATTGTCGCCCTTCTCTCAGAAACGTTTACATTTATCGTTTGGAAACTTAACGTGGGTGCGGTGATATTCGATGGTACTACAAGCAACAAAACAGAGCCTTCTAAGTTGAAGCAATCGGCAAGAAAGAAGTAGTAAAACTAATGTTTTCGTTTTCGAATATTCAATTATTAGCCACAGTTGGTGCCTTGCAGTTGACCAAGGACCTTGCGGTTTTGCATGAACTGAAGTCTCGCCGCCACAGAGCTTGGGAAAGTGTGAAAAGTGTTGATATGTAGTAAAAGCGGAAGAAAATCTACCGTTTCGTCTTTTGTTTCGTAATGACGTAATGAGTGATCGTCACAATTGTCGCTCTTCTCTCAGAAACGTTTACATTTATCATTTGGAAACTTACCGCGGGTGCTGTGATATTCAATAGCACTACAAGCAACAAAACAGTGCCTCCTAACTTGAAGCAATCGGCAAGAAAGGAGTAGTAAAAGTAATGTTTTGGTTTTCGAAAAATCAATTATTAGCCAGAGTTGGTGCCTTGCAGTTGACCGAAGACCTTGAGGTTTTGCATGAACTGAGGTCTGGTAGCCACATAGCATGAGAAAGAGCGAAAAGTGTTAATGTATATTAAAAACGGAAGAAAATCTCCCGTTTCCTCTTTTGTTTCGTAATGACGTAATGACTGATCGTCAAAATTGTCGCCCTTCTCTCAGAAACGTTTACATTTATCGTTTGGAAACTTAACGCGGGTGCTGCGATATTCGATGGTACTACAAGCAACATAACAGAGCCTTCTAAGTTGAAGCAATCGGCAAGAAAGAAGTAGTAAAAGTAATGTTTTCGTTTTCGAATATTCAATTATTAGCCACAGTTGGTGCCTTGCAGTTGACCAAGGACCTTGCGGTTTTGCATGAACTGAAGTCTCGCCGCCACAGAGCTTCTGAAAGTGTGAAAAGTGTTGATATGTAGTAAAAGCGGAAGAAAATCTACCGTTTCGTCTTTTGTTTCGTAATGACGTAATGAGTGATCGTCACAATTGTCGCTCTTCTCTCAGAAACGTTTACATTTATCATTTGAAAACTTACCACGGGTGCTGTGATATTCGATGGCCCTACAAGCATCAAAACAGAGCCTTCTAAGTTGAAGCAATCGGCAAGAAAGAAGTAGTAATCATAATGTTTTGGTTTTCGAAAATTCAATTATTAGCCAGAGTTGGTGCCTTTCAGTTGACCAAGTACCTTGAGGTTTTGCATGAACTGAGGTCTGGTAGCCACATAGCATGAGAAAGAGCGAAAAGTGTTATTGTATAGTAAAAACAGAAGAAAAACTCATGTTTCGTCTTTTGTTTCGTAATGACGTAATGACTGATCGTCACAATTGTCGCCCTTCTCTCAGAAACGTTTACATTTATCGTTTGGAAACTTAACGTGGGTGCGGTGATATTCGATGGTACTACAAGCAACAAAACAGAGCCTTCTAAGTTGAAGCAATCGGCAAGAAAGAAGTAGTAAAAGTAATGTTTTTGTTTTCGAAAATTCAATTATTAGCCAGAGTTGGTGCCTTGCAGTTGACCGAGGACCTTGAGGTTTTGCATGAACTGAGGTCTGGTAGCCACATAGGATGAGAAAGAGCGAAAAGTGTTAATGTATAGTAAAAACGGAAGAAAATCGCCCGTTTCGTCTTTTGTATCGTAATGACGTAATGACTGATCGTCATAATTGTCGCCCTTCTCTCAGAACCGTTTACATTTATCGTTTGGAAACTTACTGCGGGTGCTGTAATGTTCGATGGCACTACAAGCAACAAAACAGAGCCTTCTAAGTTGAAGCAATCGGCAAGAAAGAAGTAGTAAAACTAATGTTTTTGTTTTCGAAAATTCAATTATTAGCCAGAGTTGGTGCCTTGCTGTTAACCGAGGACCTTAAGGTTTTGCATGAACTGAGGTCTGGTAGCCACATAGCATGAGAAAGAGCGAAAAGTGTTAATATATAGTAAAAACGGAAGAAAATCTCCCGTTTCGTCTTTTGTATCGTAATGACGTAATGACTGATCGTCATAATTGTCGCCCTTCTCTCAGAACCGTTTACATTTATCGTTTGGAAACTTACTGCGGGTGCTGTGATATTCGATGGCACTACAAGCAACAAAACAGAGCCTTCTAAGTTGAAGCAATCGGCAAGAAAGAAATAGTAAACATAATGTTTTGGTTTTTGAAAATTCAATTATAAGCCAGAGTTGGTGCCTTGCAGTTGACCGAGGACCTTGAGGTTTTGCATGAACAGATGTCTGGTAGCCACATAGCATGAGAAAGAGCGAAAAGTGTTAATATATAGTAAAAACGGAAGAAAATCTCCCGCTTCGTCTTTTGTTTCGTAATGACGTAACGACTGATCGTCACAATTGTCGCCCCTCTCTCAGCAACGTTTACATTTATCGTTTGAAAACTTACCTTGGGTGCTGTGATATTCGATGGCACTACAAGCAACAAAACAGAGCCTTTTAAGTCGAAGCAATCGGCAAGAAAGAAGTAGTAAAAGTAATGTTTTGGTTTTCGAATATTCAATTATTAGCCAGTGTTTGTGCCTTGCAGTTGACCGAGGACCTTGACGTTTTGCATGAACTGAGGTCTTGTTGCCACATAGCTTGAGAAAGAGCGAAAAGTGTTAATATACAGAAAAAACGGAAGAAAATCTCCCGTTTCGTCTTTTGTTTCGTAATGACGTAATGACTGATCGTCACAATTGTTGCCCTTCTCTCAGAAACGTTTATATTTTTTGTTTGGAAACTCACAGCGGGTGCTGTGTTTATTCGATGGCACTACAAGCAACAAAACAGAGCTTTCTATGTTGAAGCAATCGGCAAGATAGAAGTAGTAAAAGTAATGTTTTGGTTTTCTAAAATTCAATTATTAGCCAGAGTTGGTGCCTTGCAGTTGACCGAGGACCTTGAGGTTTTGTATAAACTGAGGTCTCGCCGCCACAGAGCATGAGAAAGTGTGAAAAGTGTTAATATGTAGTAAAAACGGAAGAAAATCTCCCGTTTCGCCTTTTGTTTCGTAATGACGTAATGACTGATCGTCACAATTGTCGCACTTCTCTCAGCAACGTTTACATTTATCGTTTGGAAACTTACGCAGTGTCTGAGGTATTCGATGGCACTACAAGCAACAATACAGAGCCTTCTAAGTTGAAGCAATCGGCAAGAAAGAAGTAGTAAAACTAATGTTTTCCTTTACGAATATTCAATTATTAGCTACAGTTGGTGCCTTGCAGTTGAACAAGGACCTTGAGGTTTTGCATGAACTGAAGTCTCGCCGCCACAGAGCTTGGGAAAATGTGAAAAGTGTTAGTATGTAGTAAAAGCGGAAGAAAATCTACCGTTTCGTCTTTTGTTTCGTAATGACGTAATGAGTGATCGTCACAATTGTCGCTCTTCTCTCAGAAACGTTTACATTTATCGTTTGGAAACTTACCGCGGTTGCTGTGATATTCAATGGCACTACAAGCAACAAAACAGTGCCTCCTAAGCTGAAGCAATCGGCAAGAAAGGAGTAGTAAAAGTAATGTTTTGGTTATCGAAAATTCAACTATTAGCCAGAGTTGGTGCCTTGCAGTTGACCGAGGACCTTGAGGTTTTGTATAAACTGAGGTCTCGCCGCCACAGAGCATGAGAAAGTGTGAAAAGTGTTAATATGTAGTAAAAACGGAAGAAAATCTCCCGTTTCGTCTTTCGTTTCGTAATGACGTAAAGACTGATCGTCAAAATTGTCGCCCTTCCCTCAGAAACGTTTACATTTATCGTTTGGAAACTTAACGCAGATGCTGTGATATTCGATGGTACTACAAGCAACAAAACAGAGTCTTCTAAGTTGAAGCAATCGGCAAGAAAAATGTAGTAAATTTAATGTTTGGTTTTCGAATAATCAATTATTAGCCACACTTGGTGCCTTGCAGTTGACCGAGGACCTTGAGGTTTTGCATGAACTAAAGTCTCGCCGCCACAGAGCTCGACAGAGTGTGAAAAGTGTTAAAATATAGTAAAAACGAAGAAAATCTCCCGTTTCGTCTTTCGTTTCGTAATGACGTAATGACTGATCGTCACAATTGTCGCCCTTCTCTCAGAAACGTTTACATTTATCGTTTGGAAACTTACGCCGTGTGTTGTGATATTCGATGGCACTACAAGCAACAAAACAGAGCCTTCTAAGTTGAAGGAATCGGCAAGAAAGAAGTAGTAAACATAATGTTTTGGTTTTCGAAAATTCAATTATTAGCCAGAGTTGGTGCCTTGGAGTTGACCGAGGACCTTGAGGTTTTGCATGAACTGAGGTCTCGCCGCCACAGAGCTTGTGAAGGTGTGAAAAGTGTTAATATGGTGTAAAAGCGGAAGAAAATCTCCCGTTTCGTCTTTTGTTTCGTAATGACGTAATGACTGATCGTCACAATTGTCGCCCTTCTTTCAGACACGCTAACATTTATCGTTTGGAAACATACGCCGTGTGCTGAGGTATTCGATGGCACTACAAGCAACAAAACAGAGCCTTCTAAGTTGATGCAATCGGCAAGAAAGAAGTAGTAAAAGTCATGTTTTTGTTTTCGAAGATTCAATTATTAGTCAGAGTTGGTCCCTTGCAGTTGACCGAGGACCTTGAGGTTTCGCATGAACTGCGGTCTGGTAGCCACATAGCATGAGAAAGAGCAAAAAGTGTTGATGTATAGTAAAACGGAAGAAAATCTCCCGTTTCCTCTTTTGTTTCGTAATGACGTAAAGACTGATCGTCAAAATTGTCGCCCTTCCCTCAGAAACGTTTACATTTATCGTTTGGACATTTAACGCAGATGCTGTGATATTCGATGGTACTACAAGCAACAAAACAGAGTCTTCTAAGTTGAAGCAATCGGCAAGAAAAATGTAGTAAAATTAATGTTTCGTTTTCGAATAATCAATTATTAGCCACAGTTGGTGCCTTGCAGTGACCGAGGACCTTTAGGTTTTGCATGAAGTAAAGTCTCGCCGCCACAGAGCTTGAGAAAGTCTGAAAAGTGTTAATATATAGTAAAAACGGAAGAAAATCTCCCGTTTCGTCTTTTGTTTCGTAATGACGTAATGACTGATCGTCACAATTGTCGCCCTTCTCTCAGAAACGTTTACATTTATCGTTTGGAAACTTACGCCGTGTGCTGTGATATTCGATGGCACTACAAGCAACAAAACAGAGCCTTCTAAGTTGATGCAATCGGCAGGAAAGAAGTAGTAAAACTAATGTTTTTGTTTTCGATAATTCAATTATTAGCCAGAGATGGTCCATTGCAGTTGACCGAGGACCTTGAGGTTTCGCATGAACTGAGGTCTGGTAGCCACATAGCATGAGAAAGAGCGAAAAGTGTTAATGTATAGTAAAAACGGAAGAAAAACTCCGTTTCGTCTTTTGTTTCGTAATGACGTAATGACTGATCGTCACAATTGTCGCCCTTCTCTTAGAAACGTTTACATTTAACGTTTGGAAACTTACCGCAGGAGCTGTGATATTCGATGGCACTACAAGCAACAAAACACAGCCTTCTAAGTTGAAGCAATCGCCAAGAAAGAAGTAGCAATAGTAATGTTTTGGTTATCGAAAATTCAATTATTAGCCAGAGTTGGTGCCTTGCAGTTGACCGAGGACCTTGAGGTTTTGTGTGAACTGAGGTCTCGCCACCACAGAGCTTGAGAAATTGTGAAGAGTGTTTATACGTAGTAAAAACGGAAGAAAATCTACCGTTTCGTCTTTTGTATCGTAATGACGTAATGACTGATCGTCACAATTGTCGCCCTTCTCTCAGAAACGTTTACATTTATCGTTTGGAAACTTACCGCGGGAGCTGTGATATTCGATGGCACTACAAGCAACAAAACAGGGCCTTCTAAGTTGAAGCAATCGGCAAGAAAGAAGTAGCAATAGTAGTGTTTTGGTTTTCGAAAATTCAATTATTAGCCAGAGTTGGTGCCTTGCAGTTGACCGAGGACCTTGAGGTTTTGCATGAACTGAGGTCTCGCCACCACAGAGCTTGAGAAATTGTGAAAAGTGTTAATACGTAGTAAAACAGAAGAAAATCTCCCGTTACGTCTTTTGTTACGTAATGACGTAATGACTGATCGTCATAATTGTCGCCCTTCTCTCAGAAACGTCTATATTTATCGGTTGGAGACTTACGCCGTCTGCTGTGATATTCGATGGCACTACAAGCAACAAAAAAGGGCTTTCTATGTTGAAGCAATCGGCAAGAAAGAAGTAGTAAACATAATGTTTTGGTTTTCGAAATTCAATTATTAACCAGAGATGGTGCCTTGCAGTTGACCGAGGACCTTGAGGTTTTGCATGAACTGACGTCTCGCCGCCACAGAGCTTGAGAAGGTGTGAAAAGTGTTAATATGTAGTAAAAGCGGAAGAAAATCTCCCGGTTCGTCTTTTGTTTCGTAATGACGTAATGACTGATCGCCAAAATTGTCGCCCTTCTCTCAGAAACGTTTACATTTATCGTTTGGAAACTTACGCCGTGTGCTGAGGTATTCGATGGCACTACAAGCAGCAAAACAGAGACTTCTAAGTTGAAGCAATCGGCAAGAAAGAAGTAGTAAAATTAATGTTTTTGTTTTCGAAAATTCAATTATTAGCCAGAGTTAGTGCCTTGCAGTTGACCGAGGTCCTTGAGGTTTTGCATGAACCGTGGTCTCGCTGCCACAGAGCTTGAGAAAGTGTGAAAAGTGTTAATATATAGTAAAAACGGAAGAAAATCTCCCGTTTTGTCTTTTGTTTCGTAAAGACGTAATGACTGATCGCCACAATTGTCGCCCTTCTCTCAGAAACGTTTACATTTATCGTTTGGAAACTTACGCCGTGTGCTGAGGTATTCGATGGCACTACAAGCAACAAAATAGAGCCTTCTAAGTTGAAGCAATCTGCAAGAAAGGAATAGTAAAAGTAATGTTTTGGTTTTCGAATATTCAATTATTAGCCAGAGTTGGTGCCTTGCAGTTGACCGAGGACCTTGAGGTTTCGCATGAATTGAGGTCTGGTAGCCACATAGCATGAGAAAGAGCGAAAAGTGTTAATATATATTGTAAAAACGGAAGAAAATGTCCCGTTTCGTCTTTTGTTTCGTAATGACGCAATGTCTGATCTTCACAATTGTCTCCCTTCTCTCAGAAACGCTTACATTTATCGTTTGGAAACTTACGCCGTGTGTTGAGGTATTCGATGTCACTACAAGCAGCAAAACTGAGACTTCTAAGTTGAAGCAATCGGCAAGAAAGAAGTAGTAAACATAATGTTTTTGGTTTTCGAAAATTCAATAATTAGCCGGAGTTAGTGCCTTGCAGTTGACCGAGGTCCTTGAGGTTTCGCATGAATTGAGGTCTGGTAGCCACATAGCATGAGAAAGAGCGAAAAGTGTTAATATATAGTAAAAACGGAAGAAAATCTCCCGTTTCGTCTTTTGTTTCGAAATGACGTAATGACTGATCGTCACATATGTCGCCCTTCTCTCACAAACGTTTACATTTTTCGTTTGGAAACTTACGCCGTGTGCTGAGGTATTCGATGGAACTACAAGCAACAAAACAGAGCCGTCTAAAACGAAGCAATCGGCAAGAAGGAAGTAGTAGAAGTAATGTTTTTGTTTCCGAATATTCAATTATTAGCCAGAGTTGGTGCCTTGCAGTTGACCGAGGACCTTGAGGTTTTGCATGAACTAAGGTGTGGTAGGCACATAGCATGAGAAAGAGCGAAAAGTGTTAATACATAGGAAAAACGGAAGAAAATCTCCCGTTTCGTCTTTTGTTTCGTAATGACGTAATGACTGATCGTCACAATTGTCGCCCTTCTCTCAGAAACGTTTACATTTATCGTTTGGAAACTTACGCCGTGTGATGAGATATTCCATGGCACTACAGGCAACAAAAAATAGCCTTCTAAGTTGAAGCAATCGGCAAGAAAGAAGTTGTAAACATAATGTTTTGGTTTTCGAAAATTCAATTAGTAGCCGGAGTTAGTGCCTTGCAGTTCACCGAGGACCTTGAGGTTTTGCATGAACTGAGGTCTGGTAGCCACATAGATGGGAAACAGCGAAAAGTGTTAATCTATAGTAAAAACGGAAGAAAATCTCCCGTTTCCTCTTTTGTTTCGTAATGACGTAATGACTGATCGTTACAATTGTCGCCTTCTCTCAGAAACGTTTACATTTATCGCTTGGAAAATTACGCTATGAGCTGAGGTATTCCATGGCACTACAAGTAACAAAACAGAGCCTTCTAAGTTGAAGCAATCGGCAAGAAAGAAGTAGTAAAATTAATGTTTTTGTTTTCGAATATTCAATTATTAAACGGAGTTAGTGCCTTGCAGTTGACCTAAGACCTTGAGGTTTACCATGAACTGAGGTCTGGTAGCCACATAGCATGAGAAAGAGCGAAAAGTGTTAATATATAGTAAAAACGGAATAAAATCTCCCGTTTCGTCTTTTGTTTCGTAATGACGTAATGACTGATCGTCACAATTGTCACCCTTCTAACAGAAACGTTTACATTTATCGTTTGGAAACTTACTGGGGTGCTGTGATATTCCATGGCACTACAAGCAGCAGAACAGAGCCTTCCAAGTTGAAGCAATCGGCAAGAAAGAAGTAGTAAACATAATGTTTTGGTTTTCGAAAATTCAATTAGTAGCCGGAGTTAGTGCCTTGCAGTTCACCGAGGACCTTGAGGTTTTGTTTTGCATTAACTGAGGTCTGGTAGCCACATAGCATGAGAAACAGCGAAAAGTGTTAATATATAGTAAAAACGGAAGAAAATCTCCAGTTTCGTCTTTTGTTTCGTAATGACGTAATGAGTGATCGTCACAATTGTCGCCCTTCTCTCAGAAAGGATTACATTTATCGTTTGGAAACTTACGCCGTGTCCTGAGGTATTCGATGGCACTACACGCAACAAAACCGAGCCTTCTAAGTTGAAGCAATCGGCAAGAAAGAAGTAGTAAAATTAATGTTTTTGTTTTCGAATATTCAATTATTAGCCGGAGTTAGTGCCTTGCAGTTGATCTAAGACCTTGAGGTTTAGCATGAACTGAGGACTGGTAGCCACATAGCATGAGAAAGAGCGTAAAGTGTTAATATATAGTAAAAACGGAAGAAAATCTCCCGTTTCCTCTTTTGTTTCGTAATGACTATTGACTGATCGTCACATTTGTCGCCCTTCTCTCAGAAACGTTTACATTTATCGTTTGGAAACTTACGGCGGGTGGTGTGATATTCGATGGCAGTACAAGCAACAAAACAGAGCATTGTAAGTTAAAGCAATCGGCAAGAAAAAAGTAGTAAATGTAATGTTTTGGTTTTCGAATATTCAATTATTAGCCGGAGTTAGTGCCTTGCAGTTGGCCGAGGACCTTGAGGTTTTGCATGAATTGAGATCTCGTCGCCACAGAGCTTGAGAAAGTGTGAAATGTGTTAATGTATAGTAAAAACGGAAGAAAATGTCCCGTTTCGTCTTTTGTTTCGTAATGACGTAATGACTGATCGTCACAATTGTCGCCCTTCTCTCAGAAACGTTTACATTTATTGTTTTCAAACTTACGCCGTGTGCTGAGGTATTCGATGGCACTACAAGCAACAAAACAGAGCCTTCTAAGTAGAAGCAATCGGCAAGAAAGAACTAGTAAATGTAATGTTTTGGTTTTCGAATATTCAATTATTAGCCGGAGTTAGTGCCTTGCAGTTGACCGAGGACCTTGAGGTTTTGCATGAACTGAGGTCTCGTCGCCACAGAGCTTGAGAAAGTGTGAAAAGTGTTAATATATAGTAAAAACGGAAGAAAATCTACCGTATCGTCTTTTATTTCGTAATGACGTAATGACTGATCGTCACAATTGTCGCCCTTCTCTCAGAAACGTTTACATTTATTGTTTGGAAACTTACACCGTGTGCTGAGGTATTCAATGGCACGACAAGCAACAAAACAGAGCCGTCAAGGTTGAAGCAATCGGCAAGAAAGAAGTAGTAAAATTAATGTTTTGGTTTTCGAAAATTGAATTATTAGCCGGAGTTAGTGCCTTGCAGTTGACCGAGGACCTTGAGGTTTTGCATGAACTGACGTCTGGTTGCCACATAGCATGAGAAAGAGCGAAAAGTGTTAATATATAGAAAGAATGGAAGAAAATCTCCCGTTTCGTCTTTTGTTTCGTAATGACGTAATGACTGATCGACACATTTGTCGCCCTTCTCTCAGAAACGTTTACATTTATCGTTTGAAAACTTACGGCGGGTGCTGTGATATTCGATGGCACTACAAGCAACAGAACAGAGAATTCTAAGTTGAAGCAATCGGGTAGAAAGAAGTAGTAAAAGTAATAATTTGTTTTTCGAATATTCAATTATTAGCCAGAGTTGGTGCCTTGCAGTTGACCGAACACCTTGAGGTTTTGCATGAACTGAGGTCTGGGAGCCACATAGCAAGAGAAAGAGCGAAATGTGTTAGTATATAGTAAAAACGGAAGAAAATCTCCCGTTTCGTCTTTTGTTTCGTAATGACGGTATTACTAATCGTCACAATTGTCACCCTTCTCTCTGAAACGTTTACATTTATCGTTTGCAAACTTACGCCGTGTGCTGAGGTATTCGATGGCACTACAAGCAACAAAACGGGGCCTTCTAAATTGAAGCAATCTGCTAGAAAGTAGTAGTAAAATTAATGTTTTGGTTTTCGAAAATTCAATTATTAGCCGGAGTTGGTGCCTTGCAGTTGACCGAGGACCTTGAGGTATTGCATGAACTGACGTCTGGTAGCCACATAGCATGAGAAAGAGCGAAAAGTGTTAATATATAGTAAAAACGGAAGAAAATCTCCCGTTTCGTCTTTTGTTTCGTAATGACGTAATGACTGATCGTCACAATTGTCGCCCTTCTCTCAGAAACGTTTACATTTATCGTTTGGAAACTTACGCCGTGTGCTGAGGTATTCGATGGCACTACAAGCAACAAAACAGAGCCTTCTAAGTTGAAGCAATCGGCAAGAAAGAAGTAGTAAAATTAATGTTTTGGTTTTCGAAAATTCAATTCTTAGCCGAGTTAGTGCCTTGCAGTTGACCGAGGACCTTGAGGTTTTGCATGAACTGAGGTCTCGCCGCCACAGAGCTTGAGAAAGTGTGAAAAGTGTTAATATGTAGTAAAAACGGAAGAAAATCTCCCGTTTCGTCTTTTGTTTCGTAATGACGTAATGACTGATCGTCACAATTGTCGCCCTTCTCTCAGAAACGTTTACTTTTATCGTTTGGAAACTTACGGCGGGTGCTGAGGTCTTCGATGGCACTACAAGCAACAAAACAGAGCCTTCTAAGTTGAAGCAATCGGCAAGAGAGGAGTAGTATAAGTAATGTTTTGGTTTTCGAATATTCAATTATTAGACAGAGTTGGTGCCTTGCAAATGACCAAGGACCTTGAGGTTTTGCATGAACTGAGGTCTGGTAGCCACATAGCATGAGAAAGAGCGAAAAGTGTTAATATATATTGTAAAAACGGAATCTCTCGTTTCTTCTTTTGTTTCGTAACGACGCAATGACTGATCGTCACAATTGTCGCCCTTCTCTCAGAAACGTTTACATTTATCGTTTGGAAACTTACGCCGTGTGCTGAGGTATTCGATGGCACTACAAGCAAACAAAACAGAGCCTTCTAAGTTGAAGCAATCATAAAGAAAGAAATGGTAAAATTAATGTTTTGGATTTCGAAATTCAATTATTAGTCGGAGTTAGTTCCTTGCAGTTGACCGAGCACCTTGAGGTTTGGCATGAAACTGAGGTCTCGCCGCCACAGAGCTTGAGAAAGTGTGAAAAGTGTTAATATGTAGTAAAAACGGAAGAAATCTCCGTTTCGTCTTTTGTTTCGTAATGACGTAATGACTGATCGTTACAATTGTCGCCTTCTCTCAGAAACGTTTACATTTATCGTTTGGAACTTACGCTATGTGCTGAGATATTCCATGGCACTACAAGTAAACAAAACAGAGCCTTCTAAGTTCAAGCAATCGGCAAGAAAGAAGTAGTAAAAGTAATGTTTTTGGTTTTCGAAAATTCAAAAATTAGCCGGAGTTAGTGCCTTGCAGTTGACCGAGGTCCTTGAGGTTCGCATGAATTGACGTCTGGTAAGCCACATAGCATGAGAAAGAGCGAAAAGTGTTAATATATAGTAAAAACGGAGAGAAAATCTCCCGTTTCGTCTTCTTTGTTTCGAAATGACGTAATGACTGATCGTCACATATGTCGCCCTTCTCTCACAAACGTTTACATTTTTCGTTTGGAAACTTACGCCGTGTGCTGAGGTATTCGATGGAACTACAAGCAACAAAAACAGAGCCGTCAAAACGAAGCAATCGGCAAGAAGGAAGTAGTAAAAGTAATGTTTTTGTTTCCGAATATTCAATTATTAGCCAGAGTTGGTGCCTTGCAGTTGACCGAGGACCTTGAGGTTTTGCATGAACTAAGGTGTTGGTAGGCACATAGCATGAGAAAGAGCGAAAAGTGTTAATACATAGGAAAAACGGAAGAAAATCTCCCGTTTCGTCTTTTGTTTCGTATGACGTAATGACTGATCGTCACAATTGTCGCATTTCTCTCAGAAACGTTACATTTATCGTTTGGAAACTTACGCTATGTGCTGAGATATTCCATGGCACTACAAGTAACAAAACAGAGCCTTCTAAGTTGAAGCAATCGGCAAGAAAGAAGTAGTAAAATTAATGTTTTTGTTTTCGAATATTCAATTATTAAACGGAGTTAGTGCCTTGCAGTTGACCTAGACCTTGAGGTTTAGCATGAACTGAGGTCTGGTAGCCACATAGCATGAGAAAGAGCGAAAAGTGTTAATATATAGTAAAAACGGAATAAAATCTCCCGTTTTCGTCTTTTGTTTCGTAATGACGTAATGACTGATCGTCACAATTGTCACCCTTCTAACAGAAACGTTTACATTTATCGTTTGGAAACTTACTGGGGTGCTGTGATATTCATGGCACTACAAGCAGCAGAACAGAGCCTTCCAAGTTGAAGCAATCGGCAAGAAAGAAGTAGTAAACGTAATGTTTTGGTTTTCGAAAATTCAATTAGTAGCCGGAGTAGTTCCTTGCAGTTCACCGAGGACCTTGAGGTTTTGCATTACTGAGGTCTGGTAGCCACATAGCATGAGAAACAGCGAAAAGTGTTAATATATAGTAAAAACGGAAGAAAATCTCCAGTTTCATCTTTTGTTTCGTAATGGACGTAATGAGTGATCGTCACAATTGTCGCCCTTCTCTCAGAAACGGTTACATTTATCGTTTGGAAACTTACGCC
Organism: Schistocerca piceifrons; assembly: GCF_021461385.2. Lineage (NCBI taxonomy): Eukaryota > Metazoa > Arthropoda > Insecta > Orthoptera > Acrididae > Schistocerca > Schistocerca piceifrons. The sequence goes on from NW_025729090.1 coordinate 46,612, forward strand.
GTGTCCTGAGGTATTCGATGGCACTACAAGCAACAAAACCGAGCCTTCTAAGTTGAAGCAATCGGCAAGAAAGAAGTAGTAAAATTAATGTTTTTGTTTTCGAATATTCAACTATTAGCCGGAGTTAGTGCCTTGCAGTTGATCTAAGACCTTGAGGTTTAGCATGAACTGAGGACTGGTAGCCACATAGCATGAGAAAGAGCGTAAAGTGTTAATATATAGTAGAAACGGAATAAAATATCCCGTCTCGTCTTTTGGTTTCGTAATGACGTAATGACTGATTGTCACAATTGTCGCCCTTCTCTCAGAAACGTTTACATTTATCGTTTGGAGACTTAACGGCGGGTGCTGAAGTATTCGATGGCACTACAAGCAACAAAACTGAGCCTTCTAAGTTGAAGCAATCGGCAAGAAAGAAGTAGTAAATTAATGTTATGGTTTTTCGAAAATTCAATTATTAGTCGGAGTTAGTGCCTTGCAGTTGGACCGAGGACCTTGAGGTTTTGCATGAACTGACGTCTGGTTGCCACATAGCATGAGAAAGAGCGAAAAGTGTTAATATATAGTAAAAACGGAAGAAAATTTCCCGTTTTCGTCTTTTGTTTCGTAATGACATAATGACTCATCGTCACATTCGTCACCCCTTCTATCAGAAACGTTTACATTATCGTTTGGAAACTTACGGCAGGTGCTGTGATATTCGATGGCACTATTAGCAGCAGAACAGAGCCTTCTAAGTTGTAGCAATCGGCAAGAAAGAAGTAGTAAAAGTAATGTTTTGGTTTCGAATATTCAATTATTAGCCAGAGTTGGTGCCTTGCAATTGACCGAGGACCTTGAGGTTTTGCATGAACTGAGGTCTGGTAGGAAACAAAGCATGAGAAAGAGCGAAAAGTTATAATATATAGGAAAAACGGATAAAAATCTCCGTTTCGTCTTTTGTTTCGTATAGACGTAATTACTGATCGTCTCAATTGCCGCCCTTCTCTCAAAAACGTTTTTATTTATCGTTTGGAAACTTACGCCGTGTGCTGAAGTATTCGATGGCACTACAAGTAACAAAACTGGGCCTTCTACGTTTAAGCAATCGCAAGAAAGAAGTAGTAAAATTAATGTTATGGTTTTCGAAAATTCAATTATTAGTCGGAGTTAGTGCCTTTGCAGTGACCGAGAACCTTGAGATTTTGCATTAACTGAGGTCTGGTAGCCACATAGCATGAGAAACAGCGAAAAGTGTTAATATATAGTAAAAACGGAAGAAAATCTCCAGTTCGTCTTTTGTTTCGTAATGACGTAATGACTGATCGTCACAATTGTCGCCCTTTTCTCAGACACGTTTACATTTATCGTTTGGAAACTTATGGCGGCTGCTGTGATATTCGATGGAAACTACAAGCTACAAAACAGAGCCTTCTAAGTTGAAGCAATCGGCAAGAAAGAAGTAGTAAAAGTAAAGTTTGGTTTTCGAATATTCAATTATTAGCCAGAGTTGGTGCCTTGCAGTTGACCGAGGACCTTGAGGTTTTGCATGAACTGAGGGATGGTAGCCACATACCATGAGAAAGAGCGAAATGTGTTAATATATAGTAAAAACTGAAAAAAATCTCCCGTTTCCTCTTTTGTTCGTAATGACTATTGACTGATCGTCACATTTGTCGCCCTTCTCTCAGAAACGTTTACATTTATCGTTTGGAAAACTTACGACGGTGGTGTGATATTCGATGGCAGTACAAGCAACAAAACAGAGCATTGTAAGTTAAAGCAATCGGCAAGAAAAATGTAGTAAATGTAATGTTTTGGTTTTCGAATATTCAATTATTAGCCGGAGTTAGTGCTTGCAGTTGGCTGAGGACCTTGAGGTTTGCATGAATTGAGGTCTCGTCGCCACAGAGCTGAGAAGTGTGAAATGTGTTAATATATAGTAAGAACGGAAGAAAATGTCCCGTTTCGTCTTTTGTTTCGTAATGACGTAATGACTGATCGTCACAATTGTCGCCCTTCTCTGAGAAACGTTTACATTTATTGTTTTCAAACTTACGCCGTGTGCTGAGGTATTCGATGGCACTACAAGCAACAAAACAGAGCCTTCTAAGTTGAAGCAATCGGCAAGAAAGAAGTAGTAAAATTAATGTTTTGGTTTTCCAATATTCAATTATTAGACGGGGTTCGCGCCTTGCAGTTGACCGAGGACCTTGAGGTTTTGCATGAACTGACGTCTGGTTGCCACATAGCATGAGAAAGAGCGAAAGTGTTAATATATAGAAAGAATGGAAAAAATCTCCCGTTTCGTCTTTGTTTCGTAATGACGTAATGACTGATCGACACATTTGTCGCCCTTCTCTCAGAAACGTTTACATTTATCGTTGAAAACTTACGGCGGGTGCTGTGATATTCGATGGCACTACAAGCAACAGAACAGAGAATTCTAAGTTGAAGCAATCGGGTAGAAAGAAGTAGTAAAAGTAATAATTTGTTTTTCGAATATTCAATTATTAGCCAGAGTTGGTGCCTTGCAGTTGACCGATACACCTTGAGGTTTTGCATGAACTGAGGTCTGGGAGCCACATAGCAAGAGAAAGAGCGAAATGTGTTAGTATATAGTAAAAACGGAAGAAAATCTCCCGTTTCGTCTTTTGTTTCGTAAAGACGGTATTACTAATCGTCACAATTGTCACCCTTCTCTCTGAAACGTTTACATTTATCGTTGGAAACTTACGCCGTGTGCTGAGGTATTCGATGGCACTACAAGCAACAAAACAGAGCCTTCTAAGTTGAAGCAATCGGCTAGAAAGTAGTAGTAAAATTAATGTTTTGGTTTTCGAAATTCAATTATTAGCCGGAGTTGGTGCCTTGCAGTTGCCGAGGACCTTGAGGTATTGCATGAACTGAGGTCTGGTAGCCACATAGCATGAGAAAGAGCGAAAGTGTTAATATATAGTAAAAACGGAAGAAAATCTCCCGTTTCGTCTTTTGTTCGTAATGACGTAATGACTGATCGTCACAATTGTCGCCCTTCTCTCAGAAACGTTTACATTTATCGTTTGGAAACTTACGCCGTGTGCTGAGGTATTCGATGGCACTACAAGCAACAAAACAGAGCCTTCTAAGTTGAAGCAATCGGCAAGAAAGAAGTAGTAAAATTAATGTTTTGGTTTTCGAAAATTCAATTCTTAGCCGGAGTTAGTGCCTTGCAGTTGACCGAGGACCTCGAGGTTTTGCATGAACTGAGGTCTCGCCGCCACAGAGCTTGAGAAAGTGTGAAAAGTGTTAATATGTAGTAAAAAATGGAAGAAAATCTCCCGTTTCGTCATTTGTTTCGTAATGACGTAATGACTGATCGTCACAATTGTCGCCCTTTACTCAGAAACGTTTACTTTTATCGTTTGGAAACTTACGGCGGGTGCTGAGGTCTTCGATGGCACTACAAGCAACAAAACAGAGCCTTCTAAGTTGAAGCAATCGGCAAGAGAGGAGTAGTATAAGTAATGTTTTGGTTTTCGAATATTCAATTATTAGACAGAGTTGGTGCCTTGCAAATGACAAGGACCTTGAGGTTTTGCATGAACTGAGGTCTGGTAGCCAAATAGCATGAGAAAGAGCGAAAAGTGTTAATATATAGTTAAAACGGAAGAAAATCTCCCGTTTCGTCTTTTGTGTCGTAATGGCGTAATGACTGATCGTCACAATTGTCGCCCTTCTCTCAGAAACGTTTACATTTATCGTTTGGAAACTTACGGCGGGTGCTGAGGTATTCGATGGCACTACAAGCAACAAAACATAGCCTTCTAAGTTGAAGCAATTGGCAAGAAAGAAGTAGTAAAAGTAATGTTTTGGATTTCGATTATTCAATTATTAGCCAGAGTTGGTGCCTTGCAGTTGACCGAGGACCTTGAGGTTTTGCATGAACTGAGGACTGGTAGCCACATACCATGAGAAAGAGCGAAAAGTGTTAATATATAGTAAAAACGGAAGAAAATCTCCCGTTTCCTCTTTTGTTTCGTAATGACTATTGACTGATCGTCACATTTGTCGCCCTTCTCTCAGAAACGTTTACATTTATCGTTTGGAAACTTACGGCGGGTGGTGTGATATTCGATGGCAGTACAAGCAACAAAACAGAGCATTGTAAGTTAAAGCAATCGGCAAGAAAAAAGTAGTAAATGTAATGTTTTGGTTTTCGAATATTCAATTATTAGCCGGAGTTAGTGCCTTGCAGTTGGCCGAGGACCTTGAGGTTTTGCATGAATTGAGGTCTCGTCGCCACAGAGCTTGAGAAAGTGTGAAATGCGTTAATATATAGTAAAAACGGAAGAAAATGTCCCGTTTCGTCTTTTGTTTCGTAATGACGTAATGACTGATCGTCACAATTGTCGCCCTTCTCTCAGAAACGTTTACATTTATTGTTTTCAAACTTACGCCGTGTGCTGAGGTAGTCGATGGCACTACAAGCAACAAAACAGAGCCTTCTAAGTTGAAGCAATCGGCAAGAAAGAACTAGTAAATGTAATGTTTTGGTTTTCGAATATTCAATTATTAGCCGGAGTTAGTGCCTTGCAGTTGACCGAGGACCCTTGAGGTTTTGCATGAACTGAGGTCTCGTCGCCACAGAGCTTGAGAAAGTGTGAAAAGTGTTAATATATAGTAAAAACGGAAGAAAATCTACCGTTTCGTCTTTTGTTTCGTAATGACGTAATGACTGATCGTCACAATTGTCGCCGTTCTCTCAGAAGCATTTACATTTATTGTTTGGAAACTTACACCGTGTGCTGAGGTATTCAATGGCACGACAAGCAACAAAACAGAGCCGTCAAGGTTGAAGCAATCGGCAAGAAAGAAGTAGTAAAATTAATGTTTTGGTTTTCGAAAGTTGAATTATTAGCCGGAGTTAGTGCCTTGCAGTTGACCGAGGACCTTGAGGTTTTGCATGAACTAACGTCTGGTTGCCACATAGCATGAGAAAGAGCGAAAAGTGTTAATATATAGAAAGAATGGAAGAAAATCTCCCGTTTCGTCTTTTGTTTCGTAATAACGTAATGACTGATCGACACATTTGTCGCCCTTCTCTCAGAAACGTTTACATTTATCGTTTGAAAACTTACGGCGGGTGCTGTGATATTCGATGGCACTACAAGCAACAGGACAGAGAATTCTAAGTTGAAGCAATCGGGTAGAAAGAAGTAGTAAAAGTAATAATTTGTTTTTCGAATATTCAATTATTAGCCAGAGTTGGTGCCTTGCAGTTGACCGAACACCTTGAGGTTTTGCATGAACTGAGGTCTGGGAGCCACATAGCAAGAGAAAGAGCGAAATGTGTTAGTATATAGTAAAAACGGAAGAAAATCTCCCGTTTCGTCTTTTGTTTCGTAATGACGGTATTACTAATCGTCACAATTGTCACCCTTCTCTCTGAAACGTTTACATTTATCGTTTGGAAACTTACGCCGTGTGCTGAGGTATTCGATGGCACTACAAGCTACAAAACGGGGCCTTCTAAATTGAAGCAATCGTCTAGAAAGTAATAGTAAAATTAATGTTTTGGTTTTCGAAAATTCAATTATTAGCCGGAGTTGGTGCCTTGCAGTTGACCGAGGACCTTGAGGTATTGCATGAACTGAGGTCTGGTAGCCACATAGCATGAGAAAGAGCGAAAAGTGTTAATATATAGTAAAAGCGGAAGAAAATCTCCCGTTTCGTCTTTTGTTTCGTAATGACGTAATGACTGATCGTCACAATTGTCGCCCTTCTCTCAGAAACGTTTACATTTATCGTTTGGAAACTTACGCCGTGTGCTGAGGTATTCGATGGCACTACAAGCAACATAACAGAGCCTTCTAAGTTGAAGCAATCGGCAAGAGAGGAGTGGTATAAGTAATGTTTTGGTTTTCGAATATTCAATTATTAGACAGAGTTGGTGCCTTGCAAATGACCAAGGACCTTGAGGTTTTGCATGAACTGAGGTCTGGTAGCCACATAGCATGAGAAAGAGCGAAAAGTGTTAATATATAGTAAAAACGGGAGAAAATCTCCCGTTTCGTCTTTTGTGTCGTAATGACGTAATGACTGATCGTCACAATTGTCGCCCTTCTCTCAGAAACGTTTACATTTATCGTTTGGAAACTTACGGCGGGTGCTGAGGTATTCGATGGCACTACAAGCAACAAAACATAGCCTTCTAAGTTGAAGCAATTGGCAAGAAAGAAGTAGTAAAAGTAATGTTTTGGATTTCGATTATTCAATTATTAGCCAGAGTTGGTGCCTTGCAGTTGACCGAGGACCTTGAGGTTTTGCATGAACTGAGGACTGGTAGCCACATAGCATCAGAAAGTGCGAGAACTGTTAATATATAGTAAAAACGGAAGAAAATCTCCCGTTTCGTCTTTTGTTTCGTAATGACGTAATGACTGATCGTCACATTTGTCACCCTTCGCTCAGAAACGTTTACATTTATCGTTTGGAAACTTACTGGGGTGCGGTGATATTCCATGGCACTACAAGCAGGAGAACAGAGCCTTCTAAGTTGAAGCAATCGGCAAGAAAGAAGTAGTAAAAGTAATGTTTTAGTTTTCGAATATTCAATTATTAGCCAGAGTCGGTGCCTTGGAGTTGACCGAGGACCTTGAGGTATTGCATGAACTGAGGTTTGGTAGCCACATAGCATGAGAAAGAGCGAAAAGTGTTGATATATAGTAAAAACGGAGAAAAATCTCTCGTTTCATCTTTTGTTTCGTATAGACGTAATTACTGAACGGCACAATTGTCGCCCTTCTCTCAGAAACGTTAACATATATCGTTTGGAAACTTACGCCGTGTGCTGAGGTATTCGATGGCACTACAAGCAACAAAACAGAGCCTTCTAAGTTGAAGCAATCGGCAAGAAAGAAGTAGTAAAATTAATGTTTTGGTTTTCGAAAATTCAATCATTAGCCGAAGTTAGTGCCTTACAGTTGACTGAGGACCTTGAGGTTTTGTATGAACTGTAGTCTCGCCGCCACAGAGCTTGAGAAAGTGTGAAAAGTGTTAATATGTAGTAAAAACGAAAGAAAATCACCCGTTTCGTCTTTTGTTTCGTAATGACGGTATTACTAATCGTCACAATTGTCGCCCTTCTCTCTGAAACGTTTACATTTATCGTTTGGAAACTTACGCCGTGTGCTGAGGTATTCGATGGCACTACAAGCAACAAAACGGGGCCTTCTAAATTGAAGCAATCGGCAAGAAAGTAGTAGTAAAATTAATGTTTTCGTTTTCGAAAATTCAATTATTAGCCGGAGTTGGTGGCTTGCAGTTGACCGAGGACCTTGAGGTATTGCATGAACTGAGGTCTGGTAGCCACATAGCATGAGAAAGAGCGAAAAGTGTTAATATATAGTAAAAACGGAAGAAAATCTCCCGTTTCGTCTTTTGTTTCGTAATGACGTAATGACTGATCGTCACAATTGTCGCCCTTCTCTCAGAAACGTTTACAATTATCGTTTGGAAACTTACGCCGTGTGCTGAGGTATTCGATGGCACTACAAGCACCAAAACAGAGCCTTCTAAGTTGAAGCAATCGGCAAGAAAGAAGTAGTAAAATTAATGTTATGGTTTTCGAAAATTCAATTATTAGTCGGAGTTAGTGCCTTGCAGTTGACCGAGGACCTTGAGGTTTTGCATGAACTGAGGGATGGTAGCCACATACCATGAGAAAGAGCGAAAAGTGTTAATATATAGTAAAAACGGAAGAAAACCTCCCGTTTCCTCTTTTGTTTCGTAATGACGTAATGACTGATCGTCACATTTGTCGCCCTTTTCTCAGAAACGTTTACATTTATCGTTTGGAAACTTACGGCGGGTGGTGTGATATTCGATGGCAGTACAAGCAACAAAACAGAGCCTTCTAAGTTGAAGCAATCGGCAAGAAAGTAGTAGTAAATGTAATGTTTTGGTTTTCGAATATTCAATTATTAGCCGGAGTTAGTGCCTTGCAGTTGGCCGAGGACCTTGAGGTTTTCCATGAACTGAGGTCTCGTCGCCACAGAGCTTGAGAATGTGTGAAATGTGTTAATATATAGTAAAAACGGAAGAAAATGTCCCGTTTCGTCTTTTGTTTCGTAATGACGTAATGACTCATCGTCACAATTGTCGCCCTTCTCTCAGAAACGTTTACATTTATTGTTTTCAAACTTACGCCGTGTGCTGAGGTATTCGATGGCACTACAAGCAACAAAACAGAGCCTTCTAAATTGAAGCAATCGGCAAGAAAGAACTAGTAAATGTAATGTTTTGGTTTTCGAATATTCAATTATTAGCCAGAGTTGGTTCCTTGCAGATGACCGAGGACCTTGAGGTTAGCATGAACTGAGGTATGGTAGCCACATGGCATGAGAAAGAGCGAAAAGTGTTAATATATAGTAAAAACGGAAGAAAATCCCCCGTTCCGTCTTTTGTTTCGTAATATTGTAATGACTGATCGTCACAATTGTCGCCCTTCTCTCGGAAACGTTTACATTTATCGTTTGGAAACTTACGGCGGGTGCTTTGGTATTCGATGGCACTATAAGCAACAAAACAGAGCCTTCTAAGTTGAAGCAATCGGCGAGAAAGAAGTAGTAAAATTAATGTTTTAGTTTTCGAATATTCAATTATTAGCCAGAGTTGGTGCCTTGCAGTTGACCGAGGACCTTGAGGTTTTGCATGAACTGAGGGCTGGTAGCCACATAGTATGACATAGAGCGAAAAGTGTTAATATATAGTAAAAATGGAAGAAAATCTCCCGTTTCGTCTTTTGTTTCGTAATGACGTAAGAACTGATCGTCACATTTGTCGCCCTTCTCTCAGAAACGTTTACATTTATCGTTTGGAAACTTACGGTGGGTGCTGAGGTATTCGATGGCACTACAAGCAACGAAACAGAGCCTTCTAAGTTGAAGCACTCGGCAAGAAAGAAGTAGTAAAAGTAATGTTTTGGATTTCGATTATTCAATTATTAGCAAGACTTGGTGCCTTGCAGTTTACTGAGGTCCTTTAGGTTTTGCATGAACTTAGGTCTGGTAGCCACATAGCATGAGAAAGAGCGAAAAGTGTTAATATATAGTAAAAACGGAAGAGAATCTCCCGTTTCGTCTTTTGTTTCGTAATGACATAATGACTGATCGTCACAATTGTCGCCCTTCTCTCAGAAACGTTTATATTTATCGTTCGGGAACTTACGGCGGGTGCTGTGATATTCGATGGCACTACAAGCAACAAAACAGTGCCTTCTAAGTTGAAGCAATCGCAAGAAAGAAGTAGTAAATGTAATGTTTTGGTTTTCGAGTGTGCAATTATTAGCCAGAGTTGGTGCCTTGCAGTTGACCGAGGACCTTGAGGTTTTGCATAAACTGAGGTCTGGTAGACACATAGCATGAGAAAGAGCGAAAAGTGTTAATATATAGTAAAAACAGAGGAAAATCTCCCGTTTCGTCTTTTGTTTCGTAATGACGTAATGACTGATCATCACATTTGTCACCCTTCTCTCAGAAACGTTTACATTTATCGTTTGGAAACTTACGGCGGGTGGTGTGATATTCGATGGCACTACAAGCAACAGAACAGAGCCTTCTAAGTTGAAGCAATCGGCAAGAAAGAGGTAGTAAAATTAATGTTTTGGTTTTCGAAAATTCAATTATTAGCTGGAGTTAGTGCCTTGCAGTTGACCGAGGACCTTGAGGTTTTGCATGAACTGAGGTCTCGCCGCCACAGAGCTTGTTAGTGTTAATATGTAGTAAAAACGGAAGAAAATCTCCCGTTTCGTCTTTTGTTTCGTAATGACGTAATGACTGATCGTCACATTTGTCTCCCTTCTCTCAGAAACGTGTACTTTTATCGTTTGGAAACTTACGGCGGGTGCTGAGGTGTTCGATGGCACTACAAGCAACAAAACAGAGCTTTCTAAGTTGAAGCAATCGGCAAGAAAGAAGTACTAAAAGTAATGTTTTGGTTTTCGAATATTCAATTATTAGCCAGAGTTGGTTCCTTGCAGTTGACCGAGGACCTTGAGGTTTTGCATGAACTAAGGTATGGTAGCCACATTGCATGAGAAAGAGCGAAAAGTGCTAAAATATAGTAAAAACGGAAGAAAAACTCCCGTTCCGTCTTTTGTTTCGTAATAACGTAATGACTGGACGTCACAATTGTCGCCCTTCTCTCAGAAACGTTTACATTTATCGTTTGGAATCTTACGGCGGGTGCTGAGGTATTCGATGGCACTACAAGCAACAAAACAGAGCCTTCTAAGTTGAAGCAATCGGCAAGAAAGAAGTAGTAAAATTCATGTTTTGGATTTCGAATATTCAATTATTAGCCAGAGTTGGTGCCTTGCAGTTGACCGAGGACCTTGACGTTTTGCATGAACTGAGGGCTGGTAGCCACATAGCATTACATAGAGCGAAAAGTGTTAATATATAGTAAAATTGGAAGAAAATCTCCCGTTTCGTCTTTTCTTTCGTAATGACGTAAGAACTGATCGTCACATTTGTCGCCCTTCTCTCAGAAACGTTTACATTTATCGTTTGGAAACTTACGGCGGGTGCTGAGGTATTCGATGGCACTACAAGCAACGAAACAGAGCCTTCTAAGTTGAAGCAGTCGGCAAGAAATAAGTAGTAAAAGTAATGTTTTTGATTTCGATTATTCAATTATTAGCAAGACTTGGTGCCTTGCAGTTTACCGAGGACCTTTAGGATTTGCATGAACTTAGGTCTGGTAGCCACATAGCATGAGAAAGAGCGAAAAGTGTTAATATATAGTAAAAACGGAAGAGAATCTCCCGTTTCGTCTTTTGTTTCGTAATGACATAATGACTGATCGTCACAATTGTCGCCCTTCTCTCAGAAAACATTTATATTTATCGTTCGGAAAATTACGGCGGGTGCTGTGATATTCGATGGCACTACAAGCAACAAAACAGAGCCTTCTAAGTTGAAGCAATCGGCAAGAAAGAAGTAGTAAATGTAATGTTTTGGTTTTCGAATGTTCAATTATTAGCCAGAGTTGGTGCCTTGCAGTTGACCGAGGATCTTGAGGTTTTGCATAAACTGAGGTCTGGTAGCCACATAGCATGAGAAAGAGCGAAAAGTGTTAATATATAATAAAAACAGAGGAAAATCTCCCGTTTCGTCTTTTGTTTCGTAATGACGTAATGACTGATTATCACATTTGTCACCCTTCTCTCAGAAACGTTTACATTTATCGTTTGGAAACTTACGGCGGGGTGGTGTGATATTCGATGGCACTACAAGCAACAGAAAAGAGCCTTCTAAGTTGAAGCAATCAGCAAGAAAGAGGTAGTAAAATTAATGTTTTGGTTTTCGAAAATTCTATTATTAGCTGGAGTTAGTGCCGTGCAGTTGGCCGAGGACCTTGAGGTTTTGCATGAACTGAGGTCTCGCCGCCACAGAGCTTGAGAAAGTGTGAAAAGTGTTAATATGTAGTAAAAACGGAAGAAAATCTCCCGTTTCCTCTTGTGTTTCATAATGACAAAAGAACTGATCGTCACATTTGTCGGCCTTCTCACAGAAACGTTTACATTTATCGTTTGGAAACTTACGGCGGGTGCTGTGGTATTCGATGGCACTGCAAGCAACAAAACAGAGCCTTCTAAGTTGAAGCAGTCGGCAAGAAAGAAGTAGTAAAAGTAATGTTTTGGATTTCGATTATTCAATTATTAGCTAGACTTGGTGCCTTGCAGTTTACCGAGGACCTTTAGGTTTTGCATGAAATTAGGTCTGGTAGCCACATAGCATGAGAAAGAGCGAAAAGTGTTAATATATAGTAAGAACGGAAGAAAATCTCCCGTTTCGTCTTTTGTTTCGTAATGACGTAATGACTGATCGACACATTTGTCGCCCTTCTCTCAGAAACGTTTACATTTATCGTTTGGAAACTTACGGCGGGTGCTGTGATATTGAATGGCACTACAAGCAACAAAACAGAGCCTTCTAAGTTGAAGCAGTCGGCAAGAAAGAAGTAGTAAAAGTAATGTTTTGGATTTCGATTATTCTATTATTAGCTAGACTTGGTGCCTTGCAGTATACCGAGGACCTTTAGGTTTTGGATGAACTGAGATCTGGTACCCACATAGCATGAGAAAGAGCGAAAAGTGTTAATATACAGTAAGAACGGAAGAAAATCTCCCGTTTCGTCGTTTGTTTCGTAATGACGTAATGACTGATCGACACATTTGTCACCCTTCTCTCATAAAACGTTTACATTTATCTTTTGGAAACTTACGGCGGGTGCTGTGATATTCGATGTCACTATAAGCAACAAACAGTGCCTTCTAAGTTGAAGCAATCGGCAAGAAAGATGTAGTAAAAGTAATGTTATGGTTTTCGAATATTCAATTATTAGCCAGAGTTGGTGCCTTGCAGTTGACCGAGGAGCTTGAGGTTTTGCATGAACTGAGGTCTGGTAGCCACATAGCATGAGCAAGATCGAAAAGTGTTAATATATAGTAAAAACGGAAGAAAACCTCCGGTTTCGTCTTTTGTTTCGTAATGACGTAATGACTGATCGTCACAATTGTCGCCCTTCTCTCAGAAACGTTCACATTTGTCGTTTGGAAACTTACGCCGTGTGCTGAGGTATTCGACGGCACTGCAAGCAACAAAACCGAGCCTTCTAAGTTGAAGCAATCGGCAAGAAAGGAGTAGTAAAATTAATGTTTTGGTTTTCGAAAATTCAATTATTACCCGGAGTTAGTGCCTTGCAGTTGACCGAGGACCTTGAGGTTTTGCATGAACTGAGGTATGGTAGCCACATTGCATGAGAAAGTGCGAAAAGTGTTAATATATAGTAAAAACGGAAGAAAATCTCCCGTTCCGTCTTTTGTTTCGTAATAACGTAATGACTGATCGTCACAATTGTCGCCCTTCTCTCAGAAACGTTTACATTTATCGTTTGTAAACTTACGGCGGATGCTGAGGTATTCGATGGCACTACAAGCAACATAACAGAGCCTTCTAAGTTGAAGCAATCGGCAAGAAAGAAGTAGTAAAATTAATGTTTTGATTTTCGAATATTCAATTATTAGCCAGAGTTGGTGCCTTGCAGTTGACCGAGGACCTTGAGGTTTTTGCATGATCTGAGGTCTGGTAGCCACATAGCATGACATAGAGCGAAAAGTGTTAATATATAGAAAAAAATGGAAGAAAATCTCCTGTTTTGTCTTGTGTTTCGTAATGACATAAGAACTGATCGTCACATTTGTCGCCCTTCTCTCAGAAACGTTTACATTTATCGTTTGGAAACTTATGGCGGGTGCTGAGGTATTCGATGGCACTACAAGCAACAAAACAGAGCCTTCTAAGTTGAAGCAGTCGGCAAGAAAGAAGTAGTAAATGTTATGATTTGGTTTTCGAATGTTCAATTATTAGCCGGAGTTGGAGCCTTGCAGTTGACCGAAGACCTTGAGGTTTTGCATAAACTGAGGTCTGGTAGCCACATAGAATGAGAAAGAGCGAAAAGTGTTAATATACAGTAAAAACGGAAAAAAATCTCCCGTTTCGTCTTTTGTTTCGTAATGACGTAATGACTGATCATCACATTTGTCACCCTTCTCTCAGAAACGTTTACATTTATCGTTTGGAAACTTACGGCGGGTGGTGTGATATTCGATGGCACTACAAGCAACAGAACAGAGCCTTCTAAGTTGAAGCAATCGGCAAGAGAGGAGTAGTAAAAGTAATGTTTTGGTTTTCGAATATACAATTATTAGACAGAGTTGGTGCCTTGCAGTTGACCGAGGACCTTGAGGTTTTGCATGAACTGAAGACTGGTAGCCACATAGCATGAGAAAGAGCGAAAAGTGTTAATATGTAGTAAAAACGGAAGAAAATGTCCCGTTTCGTATTTTGTTTCGTAATGACGTAATGACTGATCGTCACATTTGTCGCCCTTCTCTCAGAAACACATACATTTATCGTTTGGAAACTTACGGCGGGTGCTGAGGTATTCGATGGCACTACAAGCAACAAAACAGAGTCTTCAAAGTTGAAGCAATCAGCAAGAAAAAAGTAGTACAATTAATATTTTGGTTTTCGAAAATTCAATTATTATCCAGAGTTAATGCCTTGCAGTTGACCGAGGACCTTGAGGTATTGCATGAACTGAGGTCTCGCCGCTACAGAGCTTGAGAAGTGTCAAAAGTGTTAATATGTAGTAAAAACGGAAGAAAATCTCCCGTTTCGTCTTTTGTTTCGTAATGACGTAGTGACTGATCGTCACATTTGTCTCCCTTCTCTCAGAAACGTTTACTTTTATCGTTAGGAAACTTACGGCGGGTGCTGAGGTGTTCGATGGCACTACAAGCAGCAGAACAGAGCCATCTAAGTTGATGCAATCGGCAAGAAAGAAGTACTAAAAGTAATGTTTTGGTTTTCGAATATTCAATTATTAGCCAGAATTGGTTCCTTGTAGTTGACCGAGGACCTTGAAGTTTTGCATGAACTAATGTATGGTAGCCACATTGCATGAGAAAGAGCGAAATGTTTTAATATATAGTAAAAACGGAAGAAAATCTCCCGTTTCGTCTTGTGTTTCGTAATGACGTAAGAACTTATCGTCACATTTGTCGCCCTTCTCTCAGAAACGTTTACATTTATCGTTTAAATACTTACGGCGGCTGCTGAGGTATTCGATGGTACTACAAGCAACAAAACAGAGCCTTCTAAGTTGAAGCAGTCGGCAAGAAAGAAGTAGTAAAAGTAATGCTTTGGATTTCGATTATTCAATTATTAGCTAGACTTGGTGCCTTGCAGTTTACCGAGGACCTTTATTTTTTGCATGAACTTAGGTCTGGTAGCCACATAGCATGAGAAAGAGCGAAAAGTGTTAGTATATTGTAAAAACGGAAGAAAATCTCCCGTTTCGTCTTTTGTTTCGTAGTGACGTAATGACTGATCGTCACAATTGTCGCTCGTCTCTCAGAAACGTTTTCATTTATCGTTTGGAAACTTACGGCGGGTGCTGAAGTATTCGATGGCACTGCAAGCAACAAAAGAGAGCCTTCTAAGCTGAAGCAATCGGCAAGAAAGAAGTAGTAAAAGTAATGTTTTGGTTTTCGAATGTTCAATTATTAGCCAGAGTTGGTGCCTTGCAGTTGACCGAGGGCCCTGAGGTTTTGCATAAACTGAGGTCTGGTAGCCACATAGCATGAGAAAGAGCGAAAAGTGTTAATATATAGTGAAAACGGAAGAAAATCTCCCGTTTCGTCTTTTGTTTCGTAATGACGTAATGACTGATCATAACATTTGTCACCCTTCTCTCAGAAACGTTTACATTTATCGTTTGGAAACTTACGGCGGGTGCTGTGATATTCGATGGCACTACAAGCAACAGAAAAGAGCCTTCTAAGTTGAAGAAATCGGCAAGCAAGAAGTAGTAAGAGTAATGTTTTGGTTTTCGAATATTCAATTATTAGCCAGAGTTGGTGCCTTGCAGTTGACCGAGCACCTTGAGATTTTGCATGAACTGAGGTCTGGTAGCCACATAGCATGAGAATGAGCGAAATGTGTTAATATATAGTAAAAAAGGAAGAAAATCTCCCGTTTCGTCTTTTGTTTCGTAATGACGTAATTACTAATCGTCACAATTGTCGCCCTTCTCTCAGAAACGTTTACATTTATCGTTTGGAAACTTACGTCGTGTGCTGCGGTATTCGATGGCACTATAAGCAACAAAACGGGGCCTTCTAAATTGAATCAATCGGCAAGAAAGTAGTAGTAAAATGAATGTTTTGGTTTTCGAAAATTCAATTATTAGCCGGAGTTGGTGCCTTGCAGTTGACCGAGGACCTTGAGGTTTTGCATGAACTGAGGTGTGGTAGCCACATAGCATGAGAAAGAGCGAAAAGTGTTAATAAATAGTAAAAACGGAAGAAAATCTCCCGTTTCGTCTTTTGTTTCGTAATGACGTAATGACTGATCGTCACAATTGTCGCCCTTCTCTCAGACACGTTTACATTTATCGTTTGGAAACTTGTGGCGGGTGCTGTGATATTCGATGGCACTACAAGCAACAAAACAGAGCCTTCTAAGTTGAAGCAATCGGCAAGAAAGAAGTAGTAAAAATAAAGTTTTGGTTTTTGAATATTCAATTATTAGCCAGAGTTGGTGCCTTGCAGTTGACCGAGGACCTTGAGGTTTTACATAAACTGAAGTTTGGTAGCCACATAGCATGAGAAAGAGCGAAAAGTGTTAATATATAATATAAACGGAAGAAAATCTCCCGTTTCGTCTTTTGTTTCGTAATGACGTAATGACTGATCGTCACAATTGTCGCCCTTCTCTCAGAAACGTTTACATTTATCGTTTGGTAATTTACGGCGGGTGCTGAGGTATTCGATGGCACTACAAGCAACAAAACAGAGCCTTCTAAGTTGAAGCAATCGGCAAGAGAGGAGTAGTAAAAGTAATGTTTTGGTATTCGAATATACAATTATTAGACAGAGTTGGTGCCTTGCAAATGACCAAGGACCTTGAGGTTTTGCATGAAGTGAGGTCTCGCCGCCACAGAGCTTGAGAAAGTGTGAAAAGTGTTAATATGTAGTAAAAACGGAAGAAAATGTCCCGTTTCGTCTTTTGTTTCGTAATGACGTAATGACTGATCGTCACATTTGTCGCCCTTCTCTCAGAAACACATACATTTATCGTTTGGAAACTTACGGCGGGTGCTGAGGTATTCGATGGCACTACAAGCAACGAAACAGAGTCTTCAAAGTTGAAGCAATCAGCAAGAAAAAAGTAGTACAATTAATATTTTGGTTTTCGAAAATTCAATTATTATCCAGAGTTAATGCCTTGCAGTTCACCGAGGACCTTGAGGTATTGCATGAACTGAGGTCTCGCCGCCACAGAGCTTGAGAAGTATCAAAAGTGTTAATATGTAGTAAAAACGGAAGAAAATCTCCCGTTTCGTCTTTTCTTTCGTAATGAAGTAATGACTGATCATCACATTTGTCTCCCTTCTCTCAGAAACGTTTACATTTATCTTTAGGAAACTTACGGCGGGTGCTGAGGTGTTCGATGGCACTACAAGCAACAAAACAGAGCCTTCTAGTTTGAAGCAATCGGCAAGAAAGAAGTAGAAAAATTAATGTTTTGGATTTCGAATATTCAATTATTAGCCAGAGTTGGTGCCTTGCAGTTGACTGAGGACCTTGAGGTTTTGCATGAACTGAGGGCTGGTAGCCACATAGCATGACATAGAGCGAAAAGTGTTAATATATAGAAAAAATGGAAGAAAATCTCCCGTTTCGTCTTGTGTTTCGTAATGACGTAAGAACTGATCGTCACATTTGTCGCCCTTCTACCAGAAACGTTTACACTTATCGTTTGGAGACTGACGGCGGGAGCTGAGGTATTCGATGGCACCACAAGCAACTAAACACAGCCTTCTAAGTCGAAGCAATCGGCAAGAAAGAGGAAGTAAAATTAATGTTTTGGTTTTCGAAAATTCAATTATTAGCTGGAGTTAGCGCCTTGCAGTTGACCGAGGACCTTGAGGTTTTGCATGAACTGAGGTCTCGGCGCCACAGAGCTTGAGAAAGTGTGAAAAGTGTTAAAATGTAGTAAAAACGGAAGAAAATGTCCCGTTTCGTCTTTTGTTTCGTAATGACGTAATGACTGAACGTCACATTTGTCGCCCTTCTCTCAGAAACACATACATTTATCGTTTGGAAACTTACGGCGGGTGCTGAGGTATTCGATGGCACTACAAGCAACAAAACAGAGCCTTCAAAGTTAAAGCAATCAGCAAGAAAGAAGTAGTACAAATAATATATTGGTTTTCGAAAGTTCAATTATTATCCAGAGTTAATGCCTTGCAGTTGACCGAGGACCTAGAGGTATTGCTTGAACTGAGGTCTCGCCGCCACAGAGCTTGAGAAGTGTCAAAAGTGTTAATATGTAGTAAAAACGAAAGAAAATCTCCCGTTTCGTCTTTTGTTTCGTAATGACGTAATGACTGATCGTCACATTTGTCTCCCTTCTCTCAGAAACGTTTACATTTATCGTTTGGAAACTTACGGCGGGTGCTGAGGTGTTGGATGGCACTACAAGCAACAAAACAGAGCCTTCTAAGTTGAAGCAAAAGTCGAGAAAGAAGTACTAAAAGTAATGTTTTGGTTTTCGAATATTCAATTATTAGCCAGAGTTGGTTCCTTGCAGTTGACCGAGGACATTGAGGTTTTGCATGAGCTAAGGTATGGTAGCCACATAAGATGAGACAGAGCGAAAAGTGTTAATATATAGAAAAAACGGAAGAAAATATCCCGTTTCGTCTTTTGTTTAGTAATAACGTAATGACTGATCGTCACAATTGTCGCCCTTGTCTCAGAAACGTTTACATTTATCGTTTGGAAACTTACGGCGGGTGCTGAGGTATTCGATGGCACTACAAGCAACAAAACAGAGCCTTCAAAGTTGAAGCAATCGGCAAGAAAGATGTAGTAAAATTAATGTTTTGGTTTTCGAAAATTCAATTGTTAGCCGGAGATAGTGCCTTGCAGTTGACCGAGGACCTTGAGGTTTTGCATGAACTGAGGTCTCGCCGCCACAGAGCTTGAGAAAGTGTGAAAAGTGTTAATATGTAGTAAAAACGGAAGAAAATGTCCCGTTTCGTCTTTTGTTTCGTAATGACATAATGACTGATCGTCACATTTGTCGCCCTTCTCTCAGAAACACATACATTTATCGTTTGGAAACTTACGGCGGGTGCTGAGGTATTCGATGGCACTACAAGCAACAAAACAGAGCCTTCTAAGTTGAAGTAATCGGCAAGAAAGAAGTAGTAAAATTAATGTTTTGGTTTTCGAATATTCAATTATTAGACAGAGTTGGTGCCTTGCAGTTGACCGAGGACCTTGAGGTTTTGCATGAACTGAAGACTGGTAGCCACATAGCATGAGAAAGAGCGAAAAGTGTTAATATATAGTAAAAACGGAAGAAAATCTCCCGTTTCGTCTTTTGTTTCGTAATGACGTAATGACTGATCGTCACAATTGTCGCCCTTCTCTCAGAAACGTTTACACTTATCGTTTGGAAACTTACGCCTTGTGCTGAGGTATTCGATGGCACTACAAGCAACAAAACCGAGCCTTCTAAGTTGAAGCAATCGGCAAGAAAGAAGTAGTAAAATTAATGTTCTTGTTTTCGAATATTCAATTATTAGCCGGAGTTAGTGCCTTGCAGTTGAACTAAGACCTTGAGGTTTAGCATGAACTGAGGTCTGGTAGCCACATAGCATGAGAAAGGGCGTGAAGTGTTAATATATAGTAAAAACGGAATAAAATCTCCCGTTTCGTCTTTTGTTTCGTAATGACGTAATGACTGATCGTCACATTTGTCGCCCTTCTCTCAGAAACGTTTACATTTATCGTTTGGAGACTTACGGCGGGTGCTGAGGTATTCGATGGCACCACAAGCAACTAAACACAGCCTTCTAAGTTGAAGCAATCGGCAAGAAAGAGGTAGTAAAATTAATGTTTTGGTTTTCGAAAATTCAATTATTAGCTGGAGTTAGTGCCTTACAGTTGACCGAGGACCTTGAGGATTTGCATGAACTGAGGTCTCGCCGCCACAGAGCTTGAGAAAGTGTGAAAAGTGTTAAGATGTAGTAAAAACGGAAGAAAATGTCCCATTTCGTCTTTTGTTTCGTAATGACGTAATGACTGAACGTCACATTTGTCGCCCTTCTCTCAGAAACACATACATTTATCGTTTGGAAACTTACGGCGGGTGCTGAGGTATTCGATGGCACTACAAGCAACAAAACAAGGTCTTCAAAGTTGAAGCAATCAGCAAGAAAGAAGTAGTACAATTAATATTTTGGTTTTCGAAAATTCAATTATTATCCGGAGTTAATGCCTAGCAGTTGACCGATTACCTTGAGGTATTGCATGAACTGAGGTCTCGCCGCCACAGAGCTTGAGAAAGTGTCAAAAGTGCTAATATGTAGTGAAAACGGAAGAAAATCTCCCGTTTTTTCTTTTGTTTCGTAATGACGTAATGACTGATCGTCACAATTGTCGCCCTTCTCTCAGAAACGTTTACATTTATCGTTTGGAAACTTACGGCGGGTGCTGAGGTATTCGATGTCACTACAAGCAACAAAACAGAGCCTTCTAAGTTGAAGCAATCGGCGAGAAAGAAGAAGTACAATTAATGTTTTGGTTATCGAATATTCAATTATTAGCCAGATTTGGTGCCTTGCAGTTGACCGAGGACCTTGAGGTTTTGCATGAACTGATGGCTGGTACCCACATAGCATGACATAGAGCGAAAAGTGTTAATATATAGTAAAAATGGAAGAAAATCTCCCGTTTCGTCTTGTGTTTCGTAATGACGTAAGAACTGATCGTCACATTTGTCGCCCTTCTCACAGAAACGTTTACATTTATCGTTTGAAAACTTACGGCGGCTGCTGAGGTATTCGATGGCACTACAAGCAACAAAACAGAGCCTTCTAAGTTGAAGCAGTCGGCAAGAAAGAAGTAGTAAAAGTAATGCTTTGGATATCGATTATTCAATTATTAGCTAGACTTGGTGCCTTGCAGTTTACCGAGGACCTTTAGGTTTTACATGAACTTAGGTCTGGTAGCCACATAGCATGAGAAAGAGCGAAAAGTGTTAATATATTGTAAAAACGGAAGAAAATCTCCCGTTTTGTCTTTTGTTTCGTAATGACGTAATGACTGATCGACACATTTGTCGCTCTTCTCTCAGAAACGTTTACATTTATTGTTTGGAAACTTACGCCGTGCGCTGACGTATTCGATAGCACTACAAGCAACAAAACAGAGCCTTCTAAGTTGAAGCAATCGTCAAGAAAGAAGTTGTAAAATTAATGTTTCGGTTTTCGAATATTCAATTATTAGCCGGAGTTGGTGCCTTGCAGTTGACTGAGGAGCTTGAGGTTTTGCATGAACTGAGGTCTGGTAGCCACATAGCATGAGAAAGAGCGAAAAGTGTTAATATATTGTAAAGACGAAAGAAAATCTTCCGTTTTGTCTTTTGTTTCGTAATGACGTAATGACTGATCGTCACAATTGTCGCCCTTCTCTCAGAAACGGTTACATTTATCGTTTGGAAACTTACGTCGTGCGCTGACGTATTCGATGGCACTACAAGCAACAAAACAGCGCCTTCAAAGTTGAAGCAATCAGCAAGAAAGCAGTAGTACAATTAATATTTTGGTTTTCGAAAATTCAATTATTATCCAGAGTTAATGCCTTGCAGTTGACCGAGTACCTTGAGGTATTGCATGAACTCAGGTCTCGCCGCCACAGAGCTTGAGAAAGTGACAAAAGTGCTAATATGTAGTGAAAACGGAAGAAAATCTCCCGTTTCGTCTTTTGTTTCGTAATAACGTAATGACTGATCGTCACAATTGTCGCCCTTCTCTCAGAAACACATACATTTATCGTTTGGTAACTTACGGCGGGTGCTGAGGTATTCGATGGCACTACAAGCAACGAAACAGAGTCTTCAAAGTTGAAGCAATCAGCAAGAAAAAAGTAGTACAATTAATATTTTGGTTTTCGAAAATTCAATTATTATCCAGAGTTAATGCCTTGCAGTTCACCGAGGACCATGAGGTATTGCATGAACTGAGGTCTCGCCGCCACAGAGCTTGAGAAGTATCAAAAGTGTTAATATGTAGTAAAAACGGAAGAAAATCTCCCGTTTCGTCTTTTCTTTCGTAATGACGTAATGACTGATCGTCACATTTGTCTCCCTTCTCTCAGAAACGTTTACATTTATCTTTAGGAAACTTACGGCGGTTGCTGAGGTGTTCGATGGCACTACAAGCAACAAAACAGAGCCTTCAAAGTTAAAGCAATCAGCAAGAAAGAAGTAGTACAAATAAGATATTGGTTTTCGAAAGTTCAATTATTATCCAGAGTTAATGCCTTGCAGTTGACCGAGGACCTTGAGGTATTGCTTGAACTGAGGTCTCGCAGCCACAGAGCTTGAGAAGTGTCAAAAGTGTTAATATGTAGTAAAAACGAAAGAAAATCTCCCGTTTCGTCTTTTGTTTCGTAATGACGTAATGACTGATCGTCACATTTGTCTCCCTTCTCTCAGAAACGTTTACATTTATCGTTTGGAAACTTACGGCGGTTGCTGAGGAGTTCGATGGCACTACAAGCAACAAAACAGAGCCTTCTAAGTTGAAGCAAAAGTCGAGAAAGAAGTACTAAAAGTAATGTTTTGGTTTTCGAATATTCAATTATTAGCCAGAGTTGGTTCCTTGCAGTTGACCGAGGACATTGAGGTTTTGCATGAGCTAAGGTATGGTAGCCACATAACATGAGAAAGAGCGAAAAGTGTTAATATATAGAAAAAACGGAAGAAAATATCCCGTTTCGTCTTTTGTTTAGTAATAACGTAATGACTGATCGTCACAATTGTCGCCCTTGTCTCAGAAACGTTTACATTTATCGTTTGGAAACTTACGGCGGGTGCTGAGGTATTCGATGGCACTAAAAGCAACAAAACAGAGCCTTCAAAGTTGAAGCAATCGGCAAGAAAGATGTAGTAAAATTAATGTTTTGGTTTTCGAAAATTCAATTATTAGCCGGAGATAGTGCCTTGCAGTTGACCGAGGACCTTGAGGTTTTGCATGAACTGAGGTCTCGCCGCCACAGAGCTTGAGAAAGTGTGAAAAGTGTTAATATGTAGTAAAAACGGAAGAAAATGTCCCGTTTCGTCTTTTGTTTCGTAATGACATAATGACTGATCGTCACATTTGTCGCCCTTCTCTCAGAAACACATACATTTATCGTTTGGAAACTTACGGCGGGTGCTGAGGTATTCGATGGCACTACAAGCAACAAAACAGAGCCTTCTAAGTTGAAGTAATCGGCAAGAAAGTAGTAGTAAAATTAATGTTTTGGTTTTCGAATATTCAACTATTAGCCAGAGTTGGTGCCTTGCAGTTGACCGAGGACCTTGAGGTTTTGCATGAACTGAGGTCTCGCCGCCACAGAGCTTGAGAAAGTGTGAAAAGTGTTAATATGTAGTAAAAACGGAAGAAAATGTCCCGTTTCGTCTTTTGTTTCGTAATGACGTAATGACTGATCATCACATTTGTCACCCTTCTCTCAGAAACTTTTACATTTATCGTTTGGAAACTTACGCCTTGTGCTGAGGTATTCGATGGCACTACAAGCAACAAAACCGAGCCGTCTAAGTTGAAGCAATCGGCAAGAAAGAAGTAGTAAAATTAATGTTCTTGTTTTCGAATATTCAATTATTAGCCGGAGTTAGTGCCTTGCAGTTGAACTAAGACCTTGAGGTTTAGCATGAACTGAGGTCTGGTAGCCACATAGCATGAGAAAGGGCGTGAAGTGTTAATATATAGTAAAAACGGAATAAAATCTCCCGTTTCGTCTTTTGTTTCGTAATGACGTAATGACTGATCGTCACATTTGTCGCCCTTCTCTCAGAAACGTTTACATTTATCGTTTGGAGACTTACGGCGGGTGCTGAGGTATTCGATGGCACCACAAGCAACTAAACACAGCCATCTAAGTTGAAGCAATCGTCAAGAAAGAGGTAGTAAAATTAATGTTTTGGATTTCGAAAATTCAATTATTAGCTGGAGTTAGTGCCTTACAGTTGACCGAGGACCTTGAGGTTTTGCATGAACTGAGGTCTCGCCGCCACAGAGCTTGATAAAGTGTGAAAAGTGTTAAGATGTAGTAAAAACGGAAGAAAATGTCCCATTTCGTCTTTTGTTTCGTAATGACGTAATGACTGAACGTCACATTTGTCGCCCTTCTCTCAGAAACACATACATTTATCGTTTGGAAACTTACGGCGGGTGCTGAGGTATTCGATGGCACTACAAGCAACAAAACAGGGTCTTCAAAGTTGAAGCAATCAGCAAGAAAGAAGTAGTACAATTAATATTTTGGTTTTCGAAAATTCAATTATTATCCAGAGTTAATGCCTTGCAGTTGACCGATTACCTTGAGGTATTGCATGAACTGAGGTCTCGCCGCCACAGAGCTTGAGAAAGTGTCAAAAGTGCTAATATGTAGTGAAAACGGAAGAAAATCTCCCGTTTTTTCTTTTGTTTCGTAATGACGTAATGACTGATCGTCACAATTGTCGCCCTTCTCTCAGAAACGTTTACATTTATCGTTTGGAAACTTACGGCGGGTGCTGAGGTATTCGATGTCACTACAAGCAACAAAACAGAGCCTTCTAAGTTGAAGCAATCGGCGAGAAAGAAGAAGTACAATTAATGTTTTGGTTATCGAATATTCAATTATTAGCCAGATTTGGTGCCTTGCAGTTGACCGAGGACCTTGAGGTTTTGCATGAACTGATGGCTGGTACCCACATAGCATGACATAGAGCGAAAAGTGTTAATATATAGTAAAAATGGAAGAAAATCTCCCGTTTCGTCTTGTGTTTCGTAATGACGTAAGAACTGATCGTCACATTTGTCGCCCTTCTCTCAGAAACGTTTACATTTATCGTTTGAAAACTTACGGCGGCTGCTGAGGTATTCGATGGCACTACAAGCAACAAAACAGAGCCTTCTAAGTTGAAGCAGTCGGCAAGAAAGAAGTAGTAAAAGTAATGCTTTGGATATCGATTATTCAATTATTAGCTAGACTTGGTGCCTTGCAGTTTACCGAGGACCTTTAGGTTTTACATGAACTTAGGTCTGGTAGCCACATAGCATGAGAAAGAGCGAAAAGTGTTAATATATTGTAAAAACGGAAGAAAATCTCCCGTTATGTCTTTTGTTTCGTAATGACGTAATGACTGATCGTCACATTTGTCGCTCTTCTCTCAGAAACGTTTACATTTATCGTTTGGAAACTTACGCCGTGCGCTGACGTATTCGATAGCACTACAAGCAACAAAACAGAGCCTTCTAAGTTGAAGCAATCGTCAAGAAAGAAGTTGTAAAATTAATGTTTCGGTTTTCGATTATTCAATTATTAGCCGGAGTTGGTGCCTTGCAGTTGACTGAGGACCTTGAGGTTTTGCATGAACTGAGGTCTGGTAGCCACATAGCATGAGAAAGAGCGAAAAGTGTTAATATATTGTAAAGACGGAAGAAAATCTCCCGTTTTGTCTTTTGTTTCGTAATGACGTAATGACTGATCGTCACAATTGTCGCCCTTCTCTCAGAAACGGTTACATTTATCGTTTGGAAACTTACGTCGTGCGCTGACGTATTCGATGGCACTACAAGCAACAAAACAGCGCCTTCAAAGTTGAAGCAATCAGCAAGAAAGCAGTAGTACAATTAATATTTTGGTTTTCGAAAATTCAATTATTATCCAGAGTTAATGCCTTGCAGTTGACTGAGTACGTTGAGGTATTGCATGAACTCAGGTCTCGCCGCCACAGAGCTTGAGAAAGTGTCAAAAGTGCTAATATGTAGTGAAAACGGAAGAAAATCTCCCGTTTCGTCGTTTGTTTCGTAATAACGTAATGACTGATCGTCACAATTGTCGCCCTTCTCTCAGAAACGTTTACATTTATCGTTTGGAAACTTTCGGCGGGTGCTGAGGTATTCGATGGCACTACAAGCAACAAAACAGAGCCTTCTAAGTTGAAGCAATCGGCGAGAAAGAAGAAGTAAAATTAATGTTTTGGTTTTCGAATATTCAATTATTAGCCAGATTTGGTGCCTTGCAGTTGACCGAGGACCTTGAGGTTTTGCATGAACTGAGGGCTGGTAGCCACATACCATGAGAAAGAGCGAGAAGTGTTAATATATAGTAAAAACGGAAGAAAATCTCCCGTTTCGTCTTTTGTTGCGTAATGACATAATGACTGATCGTCACAATTGTCGCCCTTCCCTCAGAAACGTTTACACTTATCGTTTGGAGACTTACGGCGGGTGCTGAGGTATTCGATGGAAACCACAAGCAACTAAACACAGCCTTCTATGTTGAAGCAATCGGCAAGAAAGAGGTAGTAAAATTAATGTTTTGGTTTTCGAAAATTCAATTATTAGCTGGAGTTAGTGCCTTGCAGTTGACCGAGGACCTTGTGGTTTTGCATGAACTGAGGTCTCGTCGCCACAGAGCTTCAGAAAGTGTGAAAAGTGTTAAGATGTAGTAAAAACGGAAGAAAATGTCCCGTTTCGTCTTTTGTTTCGTAATGACGTAATGACTGAACGTCACATTTGTCGCCCTTCTCTCAGAAACACATACATTTATCGTTTGGAAACTTACGGCGGGTGCTGAGGTATTCGATGGCACTACAAGCAACAAAACAGAGCCTTCAAAGTTGAAGCAATCAGCAAGAAAGAAGTAGTACAATTAATATATTGGTTTTCGAAAATTCAATTATTATCCAGAGTTAATGCCTTGCAGTTGACCGAGGACCTTGAGGCTATTGCTTGAACTGGGGACTCGCCGCTACAGAGCTTGAGAAGTGTCAAAAGTTTTAATATGTAGTAAAAACGGAAGAAAATCTCCCGTTTCGTCTTTTGTTTCGTAATGACGTAATGACTGATCGTCACATTTGTCTCCCTTCTCTCAGAAACGTTTACATTTATCGTTTGGAAACTTACGGCGGGTGCTGAGGTGTTCGATGGCACTACAAGCATCAAAACAGAGCCTTCTAAGTTGAAGCAAAAGTCAAGAAAGAAGTACTAAAAGTAATGTTTTGGTTTTCGAATATTCAATTATTAGCCAGAGTTGGTTCCTTGCAGTTGACCGAGGACATTGAGGTTTTGCATGAACTAAGGTATGGTAGCCACATTACATGAGAAAGAGCGAAAAGTGTTAATACATAGAAAAAACGGAAGAAAATATCCCGTTTCGTCTTCTGTTTCGTAATAACGTAAAGACTGATCGTCACAATTGTCGCCCTTCTATCAGAAACGTTTACATTTATCGTTTTGAAACTTACGGCGGGTGCTGAGGTATTCGATGGCACTACAAGCAACAAAACAGAGCCTTCTAAGTTGAAGCAATCGGCAAGAAAGATGTAGTAAAATTAAAGTTTTGGTTTTCGAAAATTCAATTATTAGCCGGAGTTAGTGCCTTGCAGTTGACCGAGGACCTTGAGGTTTCGCATGAACAGAGGTCTCGCCGCCACAGAGCTTGAGAAAGTGTGAAAAGTGTTAATATGTAGTAAAAACGGAAGAAAATGTCCTGTTTCGTCTTTTGTTTCGTATTGACATAATGACTGATCGTCACATTTGTCGCCCTTCTCTCAGAAACACATACATTTATCGTTTGGAAACTTACGGCGGGTGCTGAGGTATTCGATGGCACTACAAGCAACAAAACAGAGCCTTCAAAGTTGAAGCAATCGGCAAGAAAGAAGTAGTAAAATTAATGTTTTGGTTTTCGAAAATTCAATTATTAGCCGGAGTTAGTGCCTTGCAGTTGACCGAGGACTTTGAGCTTTGGCATGAACTGAGGTCTCGCCGCCACAGAGCTTGAGAAAGTTTGAAAAGAGTTAATATGTAGTAAAAACGAAAGAAAATGTCCCGTTTCGTCATTTGTTTCGTAATGACGTAATGACTGATCGTCACAATTGTTGCCCTTCTCTCAGAAACGTATACATTTATCGTTTGGAAACATACGGCGGATGCTGAGGTATTCGATGGCACTACAGGCAACAAAACAGAGCTTTCTAAGTTGAAGCAATCGGCAAGAAAGAAGTAGTAAAATTAATGTTTTGATTTTCGAATATTCAATTATTAGCCGGAGTTCGTGCCTTGCAGTTGACCGAGGACCTTGAGGTTTTGCATGAACTGAGGTCTGGTAACCACATAGCATGAGAAAGAGCGAAAAGTGTTAATATATAGTAAAAACGGAAGAGAATCTCCTGTTTCGTCTTTTGTTTCGTAATGACGTAATGACTGATCGTCACAATTGTCGCCCTTCTCTCAGAAACGTTTACATTTATCGTTTGGAGACTTACGGCGGGTGCTGTGATATTCGATGGCACTACAAGCAACAAAACAGAGCCTTCTAACTTGAAGCAATCGGCAAGAAAGAAGTAGTAAAGTTAATGTTTTGGTTTTCGAAAATTAAATTGTTAGCCGGAGTTAGTGCCTTGAAAATGACCGTGGACCTTGGGGTTTTGCATGAACTGAGGTCTGGTAGCCATATGGCATGAGAAAAAGCAAAAAGTGTTAATATATAGTAAAAATGGAAGAAAATCTCCCGTTTCGTCTTTTGTTTCGTAATGATGTAGGAACTGATCGTCACATTTGTCCCCCTTCTCTCGGAAACGTTTACAGTTATCGTTTGGTAACTTACGGCGGGTGCTGAGGTATTCGATGGCACTACAAGCAACAAAACAGAGCCTTCCAAGTTGAAGCAATCGGCAAGAAAGAAGTACTAAAAGTAATGTTTTGGATTTCGATTATTCAATTATTTGCTTGACTTGGTGCCTTGCAGTTGACCGAGGACCTTTAGGTTTTGCATGAACTTAGATTTGGTAGCCACATAGGTTGAGAAAGAGCGAAAAGTGTTAATATATAGTAAAAAGGGAAGAGTATCTCCCGTTTCGTCTTTTGTTTCGTAATGACGTAAGAACTGATCGTCACATTTGTCGCCCTTCTCTCAGAAACGTTTACATTTATCGTTTGGAAACTTACGGCGGGTGCTGAGATTTTCGATGGCAGTACAAACAACAAAATCGAGCCTTCTAAGTCGAAGCAATCCGCAAGAAAGAAGCAGTAAATGTTATGTTTTGGTTATCGAATGTTCAATTATTAGACAGAGTTGGTGCCTTGCAGTTGACTGAGGAACTTGAGGTTGTGCATAAACTGAGGTCTGGCAGCCACATAGCATGAGAAAGAGCGAAAAGTGTTAATATATAGTAAAAACGGAAGAAAATCTCCCGTTTCGTTCTTTGTTTCGTAATGAAGTAATGACTGATCGTCACATTTGTCCCCTTCTCTCAGAAACGTTTACATTTATCGTTTGGAAACTTACGGCGGGTGCTGAGGTATTCGATGGCACTACAAGCAACAAAACAGAGCCTTCTAAGTTGAAGCAATCGGCAAGAAAGAGGTAGTAAAATTAATGTTTTGGTTTTCGAAAATTCAATTATTAGCCGGAGTTAGTGCCTTGCTGTTGACCGAGGACCTTGAGATTTTGCATGAATTGAGGTCTTGCCGCCACAGAGCTTCAGAAAGTGTGAAAAGTGTTAATACGTAGTAAAAACGGAAGAAAATCTCCCGTTTCCTCTTTTGTTTCGTAATGACGTAATGACTGATCGTCACATTTGTCACCCTTCTCTCAGAAACGTTTACATTTATCGTTTGGAAACTTACGACGGGTGCTGAGGTATTCGATGGCACTACAAGCAACAAAACAGAGCCTTCTAAGTTGAAGCAATCGGCAAGCATGAAGTAGTAAAGGAAATGTTTATATTTCGAATATGCAATTATTAGCCATAGTTGGTGCCTTGCAGTTGGCCGAGGACCTTGAGGTTTTGCATGAATTGAGGTCTGGTAGCCACATAGCATGAGAAAGAGCGAAAAGTGTTAATATATAGTAAAAACGGAAGAAAATCTCCCGTTTCGTCTTTTGTTTCGTAATGCCGTAATGACTGATCGGCACATTTGTCGCCCTTCTCTCAGAAACGTTTACATTTATCGTTTGGAAACTTTCGGCGGGTGCTGAGGTAATCGATGGCACTACAAGCAACAAAACGTAGCCCTCTAAGTTGAAGCAATCGGCAAGAAAGAAGTAGTAAAAGTAATGTTTTGGATTTCGATTATTCAATTATTAGCCAGAGTTGGTGGCTTGCAGTTGACCGAGGACCATGAGGTTTTGCATGAACTGAAGTGTGGTAGCCACATAGCATGAAAAAGAGCGAAAAGTGTTAATATATAGTAAAAACGGAAGAAAATCTCCCGTTTCGTCTTTTGTTTCGTAATGACGTAATGACTGATCGTCACAATTGTCGCCCTTCTCTCTGAAACGTTTACATTTATCGTTTGGAAACGTACGCCGTGTGCTGAGGTATTCGATGGCAGTACAAGCAACAAAACAGAGCCTTCTAAGTTGAAGCAATCGGCAAGAATGATGTAGTAAAATTAATGTTTTGGTTTTCGAAAGTTCAATTATTAGCCGGAATTAGTGCCTTGCAGTTGACCGAGGACCTTGAGGTTTTGCATGAACTGAGGTCTCGCCGCCACAGAGCTTGAGAAAGTGTGAAAAGTGTTAATATGTAGTAAAAGCGGAAGAAAATCTCCCGTTTCGTTATTTGTTTCGTATTGACGTAGTGACTGATCGTCACAATTGTCGCCCTTCTCTCAGAAACGTTTACATTTATCGTTTGGAGACTTACGGCGGGTGCTGCGATATTCGATGGCACTACAAGGAACAAAACAGAGCCCTCTACGTTGAAGCAATCGGCAAGGAAGCAGTAGTAAAATTAATATTTTGGTTTTCGAAAATTCAATTATTAGCCGGCGTTAGTGCCTTGCAGTTGACTGAGGACCTTGAGGTTTTGCATGAACTGAGGTCTCGCCGCCACAGAGCTTGAGAAAGTGTGAAACGTTTTAATATGTAGTAAAAACGGAAGAAAATCTCCCGTTTCGTCCTTTGTTTCGTAATGACGTAATGACTGATCGTCACATTTGCCTCCCTTCTCTCAGAAACGTTTACATTCATCGTTTGGAAACTTACGGCGGGTGCTGAGGTATTCGATGGCACTACAAGCAACAAAACAGAGCCTTCTAAGTTGAAGCAATCGGCAAGAAAGATGTAGTAAAATAAATGTTTTGGTTTTCGAATATTCAATTATTAGCCGGAATTAGTGCCTTGCGGTTGACCGAGGACCTTGAGGTTTTGTATGAACTGAGGTCTCGTCACCACAGAGCTTGAGAAAGTGCGAAAAGTGTTAATATGTAGTAAAAACGGAAGAAAATCTACCGTTTCATCTTTTGTGTCGTAATGACGTAATGACTGATCGTCACAATTGTCGCCCTTCTCTCAGAAACGTTTACATTTATCGTTTGGAAACTTACGGCGGGTGCTGAGGTATTCGATGGCACTACAAGCAAAAAAACAGAGCTTTCTAAGTTGAGCAATCGGCAAGAAAGAAGTAGTTAAGTTAATGTTTTGGTTCTCGAATATTCAATTATTAGCCGGAGCTAGTGCCTTGGAGTTGACCGAGGACCTTGAGGTTTTGCATGAACTGAGGTCTCGCCGCCACAGAGCTTGAGAAAGTGTGGAAAGTGTTAATATGTAGTAAAAACGGAAGAAAATCTCCCGTTTCGTGTTTTGTTTCGTAATGACGTAATGACTGATCGTTACATTTGTCGCCCTTATCACAGAGTTGTTTACATTTATCGTTTTGAAACTTACGGTGGGAGCTTAGGTATTCGATGGCACTACAAGCAACAAAACAGAGCCTTCTAAGTTGAAGCAATCGGCAAGGAAGAAGTAGTAAAATTAATGTTTTGGTTTTCGAATATTCAATTATTATCCGGAGTTAGTGCCTTGCAGTTGACCACGGACCTTGAGGTTTTGCATGAACTGAGGTCTCCCCACCACAGAGCTTGAGAAAGTGTGAAAAGTGTTAATATGTGGTAAAAACGGAAGAAAATCTCCCGTTTCGTCTTTTGGTTTTCGAATATTCAATTATTAGCCGGAGTTAGTGCCTTGCAGTTGGAAACTTAAGGCGGGTGCTGTGATATTCGATGGCACTACAAGCAACAAAACAGAGCCATCTAAGTTGAAGCAATCGGCAAGAAAGAAGTAGTAAAATTAATGTTTGGTTTTCTAAAATTCTATTATTAGCTGGAGTTAGTGTGCTCCCTGCCGCCGTTGTATAAGCAGCTTCAGCAGCAAGTCGTATACTCCTAGCTCACTCATTTGTTACATAGTTTAATTCTTAATTTCTTTGCGTGTTTTTGTTACTTGCATTGTTTAATTCATAAATTTCGGGCGTATTAATGTATTTGAGAGTTGTAGCATCGCGTTTTAGTACCTGAATAGTGTAAATTCGCGTAGTCTCCTTCCGCCGCCGAGCAGTGTGTCAGCAGTGCACAAGTTACTGCATTTACTAGGCAATCTCGTATTTTAATAACCGTTTAAATTTTGTGTCGATTTGTTTGCGCTCTCTTTAGATTATTTCAGACGTTCTTTGCACAAGTTTGTAGCATGGATAGGGACTGTAACTGCTGTTTTCGGATGCAGGCTGAGTTGGCATCCCTTCGCTCCCAGCTTCAGGCAGTGTTGGCTTCGGTCACACAGCTTGTGGCTGTTGCCAATGGGCATCACTGTGTGGGTCCGCATGGGAGTTTGTCGGGGACGTCCAGCTCGTCCCACGCATCCCCCGATCGGGCTACGACTGTGGTTGCCTGGGATACTGCCCGCATTGAGGCTGATCCCTCACCTGTGGTAGAGTGGGAGGTCGTCTCAAGGTGTGGCAGGGGGCGAAAGACATTCCGGAGGGCTGAACGGCAGGCCTCTCCAGTTTGTCTGACGAACCGGTTTCAGGCTCTGTCTCTGGCTGATACTCAGGCTGATACTGATCTTCGGCCTGACATGGCTGCCTGTCCTGTTCCAGAGGTTGCCCCTCAGTCTGCAAGATCCGGGCGGTCGCAGAGGGTGGGCTTACTGGTAGTTGGGAGCTCCAACGTCAGGCGCGTAATGAGGCCCCTTAGGGATATGGCAGCAAGGGAGGGGAAGAAAACCAAAGTGCACTCCGTGTGCATACCGGGGGGAGTCATTCCAGATGTGGAAAGGGTCCTTCCGGATGCCATGAAGGGTACAGGGTGCACCCATCTGCAGGTGGTCGCTCATGTCGGCACCAATGATGTGTGTCGCTATGGATCGGAGGAAATCCTCTCTGGCTTCCGGCGGCTATCTAATTTGGTGAAGACTGCCAGTCTCGCTAGCGGGATGAAAGCAGAGCTCACCATCTGCAGCATCGTCGACAGGACTGACTGCGGACCTTTGGTACAGAGCCGAGTGGAGGGTCTGAATCAGAGGCTGAGACGGTTCTGCGACCTTGTGGGCTGCAGATTCCTCGACTTGCGCCATAGGGTGGTGGGGTTTCGGGTTCCGCTGGATAGGTCAGGAGTCCACTACATGCAACAAGCGGCTACACGGGTAGCAGGGGTTGTGTGGCGTGGGCTGGGCGGTTTTTTAGGTTAGATGGCCTCGGGCAAGTACAGAAAGGGCAACAGCCTCAACGGGTGCGGGGCAAAGTCAGAACATGCGGGGACCAAGCAGCAATCGGTATTGTAGTTGTAAACTGTCGAAGCTGCATTGGTAAAGTACCAGAACTTCAAGCGCTCATAGAAAGCACTGAAGCTGAAATCGTTATAGGTACAGAAAGCTGGCTGAAGCCAGAGATAAATTCTGCCGAAATTTTTACAAAGGTACAGATGGTGTTTAGAAAGGATAGATTGCATGCAACCGGTGGTGGAGTGTTCGTCGCTGTTAGTAGTAGTTTATCCTGTAGTGAAGTAGAAGTGGATAGTTCCTGTGAATTATTATGGGTGGAGGTTACACTCAACAACCGAGCTAGGTTAATATTTGGCTCCTTTTACCGACCCCCCGACTCAGCAGCATTAGTGGCAGAACAACTGAGAGAAAATTTGGAATACATTTCACATAAATTTTCTCAGCATGTTATAGTCTTAGGTGGAGATTTCAATTTACCAGATATAGACTGGGACACTCAGATGTTTAGGACGGGTATTAGGGACAGAGCAACGAGTGACATTATATTGTGTGCACTATCCGAAAATTACCTCGAGCAATTAAACAGAGAACCGACTCGTGGAGATAACATCTTGGACCTACTGGTAACAAACAGACCCGAACTTTTCGACTCTGTAAGTGCAGAACAGGGAATCAGTGATCATAAGGCCGTTGCAGCATCCCTGAATTTGGAAGTTAATAGGAATATAAAAAAAGGGCGGAAGGTTTATCTGTTTAGCAAGAGTAATAGACGGCAGATTTCAGACTACCTAACAGATCAAAACGAAAATTTCTGTTCCGACACTGACAATGTTGAGTGTTTATGGAAAAAGTTCAAGGCAATCGTAAAATGCGTTTTAGACAGGTACGTGCCGAGTAAAACTGTGAGGGACGGGAAAAACCCACCGTGGTACAACAACAAAGTTAGGGAACTACTGCGAAAGCAAAGAGAGCTTCACTGCAAGTTTAAACGCAGCCAAAACCTCTCAGACAAACAGAAGCTAAACGATGTCAAAGTTAGCGTAAGGAGGGCTATGCGTGAAGCGTTCGGTGAATTCGAAAGTTAAATTCAATGTACCGACTTGACAGAAAATCCTAGGAAGTTCTGGTCTTACGTTAAATCAGTAAGTGGCTCGAAACAGCATATCCAGACACTCCGGGATGATGATGGCATTGAAACAGAGGATGACAAGCGTAAAGCTGAAATACTAAACACCTTTTTCCAAAGCTGTTTCACAGAGGAAGACCGCACTGCAGTTCCTTCTCTAAATTCTCGCACAATCGAAAAAATAGCTGACATCGAAATAAGTATCCAAGGAATAGAAAAGCAACTGGAATCACTCAACAGAGGAGAGTCCACTGGACCTGACGGGATACCAATTCGATTCTACACAGAGTACGCGAAAGAACTTGCCCCCTTCTAACAGCCGTGTACCGCAAGTCTCTAGAGGAACGGAAGGTTCCAAATGATTGGAAAAGAGCACAGGTAGTCCCAGTCTTCAAGAAGGGTCGTCGAGCAGATGCGCAAAACTATAGACCTATATCTCTGACGTCGATCTGTTGTAGAATTTTAGAACATGTTTTTTGCTCGAATATCATGTCGTTTTTGGAAACTCGGAATCTACTATGTAGGAATCAACATGGATTCCGGAAACAGCGATCGTGTGAGACCCAACTCGCTTTATTTGTTCTTGAGACCCAGAAAATATTAGATACAGGCTCCCAGGTAGATGCTATTTTTCTTGACTTCCGGAAGGCGTTCGATACAGTTCCGCACTGTCGCCTGATAAACAAAGTAAGAGCCTACGGAATATCAGACCAGCTGTGTGGCTGGATTGAAGAGTTTTTAGCAAACAGAACGCAGCATGTTGTTATCAACGGAGAGACGTCTACAGACGTTAAAGTAACCTCTGGTGTGCCACAGGGGAGTGTTATGGGACCATTGCTTTTCACAACATATATAAATGACCTAGTAGATAGTGTCGGAAGTTCCATGCGGCTTTTCGCGGATGATGCTGTAGTATACAGAGAAGTTGCAGCATTAGAAAATAGTAGCGAAATGCAGGAAGATCTGCAGCGGCTAGGCACTTGGTGCAGGGAGTGGCAACTGACCCTTAACATAGACAAATGTAATGTATTGCGAATACATAGAAAGAAGGATACTTTGTTGTATGATTATATGATAGCGGAACTAACACTGGTAGCAGTTACTTCCGTAAAATATCTGGGAGTATGCGTGCGGAACGATTTGAAGTGGAATGATCATATAAAATTAATTGTTGGTAAGGCGGGTACCAGGTTGAGATTAATTGGGAGAGTCCTTAGAAAATGTAGTCCATCAACAAAGGAGGTGGCTTACAAAACAGTCGTTCGACCTATACTTGAGTATTGATCATCAGTGTGGGATCCGTACCAGATCGGGTTGACGGAGGAGATAGAGAAGATTCAAAGAAGAGCGGCGCGTTTCGTCACAGGGTTATTTGGTAACCGTGATAGCGTTACGGAGATGTTTAACAAACTCAAGTGGCGGACTCTGCAAGAGAGGCGCTCTGCTTCGCGGTGTAGCTTGCTCGCCAGGTTTCGAGAGGGTGCGTTTCTGGATGAGGTATCGAATATATTGCTTCCCCCTACTTATACCTCCCGAGGAGATCACGAATGTAAAATAAGAGAGATTAGAGCGCGCACAGAGGCTTTCAGAGAGTCGTTCTTCCCGCGAACCAACCGCGACTGGAACAGGAAAAGGAGGTAATGACAGTGGCATGTAAAGTGCCCTCGGCCACACACCGTTGGGTGGCTTGCGGAGTATAAATGTAGATGTAGATGTAGATGTAGTTAGTGCCTTGCAGTTGACCGAGGACCTTGAGGTTTTGCATGAACTGAGGTCTCGCCGCCACAGGGCTTAAGAAAATGTGAAAAGTGTTAATATGTAGTAAAAACGGAAGAAAATCTCCCGTTTCGTCTTTTGTTTCGTAATGACGTAATGACTGATCGTCACAATTGTCGCCCTTCTCTCAGAAACGTTTACATTTATCGTTTGGAAACTTACGCGGGTGCTGAGGTATTCGATGGCACTACAAGCAACAAAACAGAGCCTTCTAAGTTGAAGCACTCGGCAAGAAAGAAGTAGAAAAATTAATGTTTTGGTTTTCGAAAAGTCAATTATTAGCCGGAAATAGTGCCTTGCAGTTAACCGAGGACTCTGAGGT
Source organism: Schistocerca piceifrons (assembly GCF_021461385.2). Taxonomy (NCBI): domain Eukaryota; kingdom Metazoa; phylum Arthropoda; class Insecta; order Orthoptera; family Acrididae; genus Schistocerca; species Schistocerca piceifrons. The sequence continues at coordinate 83,005 of NW_025729090.1, forward strand.
TTTGCATGAACTGATGTCTCGCCGCCACAGAGCTTGAGAAAGTGTGAAAAGTGTTAATATGTATTAAAAACGGAAGAAAATTTTCCGTTTCGTCTTTTGTTTCGTAATGACGTAATGACTGATCGACACATTTGTCGCCCTTCTCTCAGAAACGTTTACATTTATCGTTTGGAAACTTACGGCGGGTGCTGACGTATTCGATGGCACTACAAGCAACAAACCAGAGCCTTCTAAGTTGAAGCAATCGGCTAGGAAGAAGTAGTAATTTTAATGTTTTGGTTTTCGAAAATTCAATTATTAGCCGGAGTTAGTGCCTTGCAGTTGACCGAGGACCTTGAGGTTTTGCATGAGCTGAGGTCTCGCCGCCACAGAGCTTAAGAAAGTGTGATAGGTGTTAATGCGTAGTAAAAACGGAAGAAAATCTCCCGTTTCGTCTATTGTTTCGTAATGACGTAAAGACTGATCGTCACAGTTGTCGCCCTTCTCTCAGAAACGTTTACATTTATTGTTTGGAAACTTACGGTGGGTGCTGTGATATTCGATATCACTACAAGCAACAAAACTGAGCCTTCTAAGTTGAAGCAATCGGCAAGAAAGAAGTAGTAAAATTAATGTTTTGGCTTTCGAAAAGTCAATTATTAGCCAGAGATAGTGCCTTGCAGTTGACCAAGGACTCTGAGGTTTTGCATGAACTGAGGTGTCGCCGCCACAGAACTTGAGGAAGTGTGAAAAGTGTTAATATGTAGTAAAACCAGAAGAAAATCTCCCGTTTCGTCTTTTGTTTCGTAATGACGTAATGACTGATCGTCACAATTGACGCCCTTCTCTCAGAAACGTTTACATTTATCGTTTCGAAACTTACGCCGTGTGCTGACGTATTCGATAGCACTACAAGCAACAAAACAGAGCCTTCTAAGTTGAAGCAATCGGCAAGAAAGAAGTAGTAAAATTAATGTTTTGGTTTTCGAAAATTCAATTATTAACAGGAGTTAGTGCCTTGCAGTTGACCGAGGACCTTGAGGTTTTGCAGGAACTGAGGTCCCGCCGCCACAGAGCTTGAGAAAGTGTGAAAAGTGTTAATATGTATTAAAAACGGAAGAAAATCTCCCGTTTCTTCTTTTGTTTCGTAATGACGTAATGACTGATCTTCACAATTGTCGCCCTTCTCTCAGAAACGTTTACATTTATCGTTTGGAAACTTACGGCGGGTGCTGAGGTATTCGATGGCACTACAACCAACAAAACAGAGCCTTCTAAGTTGAAGCAATTGGCAAGAAAGAAGTAGTAAAGTTAATGTTTTGATTTTCGAAAATTCAATTATTAGCCGGAGTTAGTGCCATGCAGTTGACCGAGGACCTTGAGGTTTTGCATGAACTGAGGTCTCGCCGCCACAGAGCTTGAGGAAGTGTGAAAAGTGTTAATATGTAGTAAAAACGGAACAAAATCTCCCGTTTCGTCTTTTGTTTCGTAATGACGTAATGACTGATCGTCACAATTGTCACCCTTCTCTCAGAAACGTTTACATTTATCGTTTGGAAATTTACCGCGGGTGCTGAGGTATTCGATGGCACTACAAGCAACAAAACAGAGCCTTCTAAGTTGAAGCAATCGGCCTGAAAGAAGAAGTATAATTAATGTTTGGGTTTTCGAAAATTCAATTATTAGCCGGAGTTAGTGCTTTGCAGTTGACCGAGGACCATGAGGTATTGCATGAACTGAGGTCTCGCCGCCACAGAGCTTGTGGAATTGTGAAAAGTGTTAATATGTAGTAAAAACAGAAGAAAATCTCCCGTTTCGTCTTTTGTTTCGTAATGACGTAATGACTGATCGTCACATTTGTCGCCATTCTCTCAGAAGCGTTTACATTTATCGTTTGGAAACTTACGGCAGGTGCTGAGGTATTCGATGCCAATACAAGCACCAAAACAGAGCCTTCTAAGTTGAAGCAATCGGCAAGAAAGATGTAGTAAAATTAATGTTTTGGTTTTCGAGTATTCAATTATTAGCCAGAGTTGGTGCCTTGCACTTGACCGAGGACCTTGAGGATTTGCATGAACTGAGGTCTGGTAGCCACATAGCATGAGAAAGAGCGAAAAGTGTTAATATACAGTAAAAACGGAAGAAAAAAACGCCGTTTCGTCTTTTGTTTCGTAATGACGTAATGACTGATTGTCACAGTTGTCGCCCTTCTCTAAGAAACGTTTACATTTATCGTATGGAAACTTACGGCTTGTACTGAGGTATTCGATGGCACTACAAGCAACAAAACAGAGCCTTCTAAGTTGAAGCAATCGGCAAGAAAAAAGTAGTAAAATTAATGTTTTGGTTTTCGAATAATTAATTATTAGCCGGAGTTAGTGCCTTGCAGTTGACCGAGGACTTTGAGGTTTTGCATGAACTGAGGCCTCGTCAGCACAGAACTTGAGAAAGTGTGAAAAGTGTTAATATGTAGGAAAAACGGAAGAAAATCTCCCGTTTCGTCTTTTGTTTCGTAATGACGTAATGACTGATCGTCACAATTGTCGCCCTTCTCTCAGAAATGTTTACATTTATCGGTTGCAAACTTACGCCGTGTGCTGACGTATTCGATGGCACTACAAGCAACAAAACAGAGCCTTCTAAGTTGAAGCAATCGGCAAGAAAGATGTAGTAAAATTAATGTTTTGGTTTTCGAATATTCAATTATTAGCCAGAGTTGGTACCTTGCACTTGACCGAGGACCTTGAGGTTTGGCATGAACTGAGGTCTGGTAGCCACATAGCATGAGAAAGAGCGAAAAGTGTTAATATACAGTAAAAACGGAAGAAAATCCCCCGTTTCGTCTATTGTTTTGTAATGACGTAAAGACTGATCGTCACACTTGTCGCCCTTCTCTCAGAAACGTTTACATTTATTGTTTGGAAACTTACGGTGGGTGCTGTGATACTCGATATCACTACAAGCAACAAAACTGAGCCTTCTAAGTTGAAGCAATCGGCAAGAAAGAAGTAGTAAAATTAATGTTTTGGATTTCGAAAATTCAATTATTAGCCGGAGTTAGTGCATTGTAGTTGACCGAGGACCTTGAGGTTTTGCATGAACTGAGGTCTCGCCGCCACAGAGCTTGAGGAAGTGTGAAAAGTGTTAATATGTGGTAAAAACGGAACAAAATCTCCCGTTTCGTCTTTTGTTTCGTAATGACGTAATGACTGATCGTCACAATTGTCACCCTTCTCTCAGAAACGTTTACATTTATCGTTTGGAAACTTACCGCGGGTGCTGAGGTATTCGATGGCACTACAAGCAACAAAACAGAGCCTTCTAAGTTGAATCAATCGGAAAGAAAGAAGTAGTAAAATTAATGTTTTGGTTTTCGAAAATTCACTTATTAGCCGGAGTTAGTGCCTTGCAGTTGACCGAGGACCTTGAAGTTTTGCATGAACTGAGGTTTCGCCGCCACAGAGCTTGAGAAAGTGTGAAAGGTGTTAATATGTAGTAAAAACGGAAGAAAATCTCCCGTTTCGTCTTTTGTTTCGTAATGACGTAATGACTGATCGTCACAATTGTCACCCTTCTCTGAGAAACGTTTACATTTATCGTTTGGAAACTTACGGTGGGTGCTGTAAAATTCGATGGCACTACAAGCAAGAAAACAGAGCCTTCTAAGTTGAAGCAATCGGCCAGAAAGAAGAAGTATAATTATTGTTTGGGTTTTCGAAAATTCACTTATTAGCCGGAGTTAGTGCCTTGCAGTTGACCGAGGACCTTGAGGTTTTGCATGAACTGAGGTCTCGCCGCCACAGAGCTTGTGGAAATGTGAAAAGTGTTAATATGTAGTAAAAATGGAAGAAAATCTCCCGTTTCGTCTTTTGTTTCGTAATGACGTAATGACTGATCGTCACATTTGTCGCCATTCTCTCAGAAGCGTTTACATTTATCGTTTGGTAACTTACGGCGGGTGTTGAGGTATTCGATGGCAATACAAGCAACAAAACAGAGCCTTCTAAGTTGAAGCAATCGGCAAGAAAGATGTAGTAAAATTAGTGTATTGGTTTCCGAATATTCAGTTATTAGCCGGAGTTAGTGCCTTGCAGTTGACCGAAGACCTTGAGGTTTTGCATGAACTGAGGTCTCGCCTCTACAGAGCTTGAGAAAGTGTGAAAAGTGTTAATATGTAGTAAAATTGGAAGAAAATCTCCCGTTTCGTCTTTTGTTTGGTAATGACGTAATGACAGATCGTCACAATTGTCGCCCTTCTCTCAGAAACGTTTACATTTATCGTTTGGAAACTTACGGCGGGTGCTGTGATATTCGATGGCACTACAAGGAACAAAACAGAGCCTTCTAAGTTGAAGCAATCGGCAAGAAAGAAGTAGTAAAATTAATGTTTTGGTTTTCGAATAATTAATTATTAGCCGGAGTTAGTGCCTTGCAGTTGACCGAGGACTTTGAGGTTTTGCATGAACTGAGGCCTTGCCAGCACAGAACTTGAGAAAGTGTGAAAAGTGTTAATATGTAGGAAAAACGGAAGAAAATCTCCCGTTCCGTCTTTTGTTTCGTAATGACGTAATGACTGATCGTCACAATTGTCGCCCTTCTCTCAGAAACGTTTACATTTATCGGTTGGAAACTTACGCCGTGTGCTGACGTATTCGATGGCACTACAAGCAACAAAACAGAGCCTTCTAAATTGAAGCAATCGGCTAGGAAGAAGTAGAAAAATTAATGTTTTGGTTTTCGAAAATTCAATTATTAGCCGGAGTTAGTGCCTTGCAGTTGACCGAGGACCTTGAGGTTTTGCATGAACTGAGGTCTCGCCGCCACAGAGCTTAAGAGAGTGTGAAAAGTGTTAATGCCTAGTAAAAACGGAGGAAAATCTCCCGTTTCGCCTATTGTTTCGTAATGACGTAAAGACTGATCGTCACAGTTGTCGCCCTTCTCTCAGAAACGTTTACATTTATTGTTTGGAAACTTACGGTGGGTGCTGTGATATTCGATATCACTACAAGCAACAAAACTGAGCCTTCTAAGTTGAAGCAATCGGCAAGAAAGAAGTAGTAAAATTAATGTTTTGGTTTTGAGAATTCAATTCTTAGCCGGAGTTAGTGCCATGCAGTTGACCGAGGACCTTGAGGTTTTGCATGAACTGAGGTCTCGCCGCCACAGAGCTTGAGGAAGTGTGAAAAGTTTTAATATGTGGTAAAAACGGAACAAAATCTCCCGTTTCGTCTTTTGTTTCGTAATGACGTAATGACTGATCGTCACAATTGTCACCCTTCTCTCAGAAACGTTTACATTTATCGGTTGGAAACTTACCGCGGGTGCTGAGGTATTCGATGGCACTACAAGCAACAAAATAGAGCCTTCTAAGTTGAAGCAATCGGCAGGAAAGGAGTAGTAAAATTAATGTTTTGGATTTCGAAAATTCAATTATTAGCCGGAGTTAGTGCCTTGCAGTTGACCGAGGACCTTGAAGTTTTGCATGAACTGAGGTTTCGCCGCCACAGAGCTTGAGAAAGTGTGAAAAGTGTTAATATGTAGTAAAAACGGAAGAAAATCTTCCGTTTCGCCTTTTGTTTCGTAATGACGTAATGACTGATCGTCACAATTGTCGCCCTTCTCTGAGAAACGTTTACATTTATCGTTTGGAAACTTGCGGTGGGTGCTGTAAAATTCGATGGCACTACAAGCAAGAAAACAGAGCCTTCTAAGTTGAAGCAATCGGCCAGAAAGAAGAAGTATAATTAATGTTTGGGTTTTCGAAAATTCAATTATTAGCCGGAGTTAGTGCTTTGCAGTTGACCGAGGACCTTGAGGTTTTGCATGAACTGAGGTCTCGCCGCCACAGAGCTTGTGGAAATGTGAAAAGTGTTAATATGTAGTAAAAACGGAAGAAAATCTCCCGTTTCGTCTTTAGTTTCGTAATGACGTAATGACTGATCGTCACATTTGTCGCCATTCTCTCAGAAGCGTTTACATTTATCGTTTGGAAACTTACGGCGGGTGCTGAGGTATTCGATGGCAATACAAGCAACAAAACAGAGCCTTCTAAGTTGAAGCAATCGGCAAGAAAGATGTAATAAAATTAATGTTTTGGTTTTCGAATATTCAATTATTAGCCGGAGTTAGTGCCTTGCAGTTGACCGAGGGCCTTGAGGTTTTGCATGAACTGAGGTCTCGCCGCCATAGAGCTTGAGAAATAGTGAAAAGTGTTAATACGTAGTAAAAACGGAAGAAAATCTCCCGTTTCGTCTTTTGTTTCGTAATGACGTAATGACTGACCGTCACAATTGTCGCTCTTCTCTCAGAAACATTTACATTTACCGTTTGGAAACTTACGGCAGGTGCTGAGGTATTCGATGGCACTACAAGCAGCAGAACAGAGCCTGCTAAGTTGAAGCAATCGGCAAGAAATAAGTAGTAAAATTAACGTTTTGGTTTTCGAAAATTCAATTATTAGCCGGAGTTAGTGCCTTGCAGTTGACCTAGGATCTTGAGGTTCTGCATGAACTGAGGTCTCGCCGCCACAGAGCTTGAGAAAGTGTGAAAAGTGTTAATATGTAGTAAAAACGGAAGAAAATCTCCCGTTTCGTCTTTTGTTTCGTAATGACGTAATGACTGATCGTCACAATTGTCGCCCTTCGCTCAGAAACGTTTATATTTATCGTTTGGAAACTTACGCCGTGTGCTGAGGTACTCGATGGCACTACAAGCAACTAAACAGAGCCTTGTAAGTTGAAGCAATCGGCAAGAAAGAAGTAGTAAAATTAATGTTTTCGATTTCGAAAATACAATTATTAGCCGGTGTTAGGGCCTTGCAGTTGACCGAGGACCTTGAGGTTTCGCGTGAACTGAGGTCTCGCTGCCACAGAGCTTGAGAAAGTGTGAAAAGTGTTAATATGTAGGAAAAACGGAAGAAAATTTTCTGTTTCGTCTTTTGTTTCGTAATGACGTAAAGACTGATCGTCACAATTGTCGCCCTTCTCTCAGAAACGTTTACATTTATCGTTTGGAAACTTACGGCGGGTGCTTAGGTACTCGATGGCACAACAAGCAACAACACAGAGCCTTCTAAGTTGAAGCAATCGGCAAGAAAGAAGTAGTAAAATTAATGTTTTGGTATTCGAAAATTCAACTATTAGCCGGAGTTAGTGCCTTGCAGTTCACCGAGGACCAAGAGGTTCTGCATGAACTGAGGTCTCGCCGCCACAGAGCTTGAGAAAGTGTGAAAAGTGTTAATATGTAGTAAAAACGGAAGAAAATCTCCCGTTTCCTCTTTTGTTTCGTAATGACGTAATGACTGATCGTCACAATTGTCGCCCTTCTCTCAGAAACGTTTACACATATCGTTTGGAAACATACGGTGGGTGCTGTAAAATTCGATGGCGCTACAAGCAAGAAAACCGAGCCTTCTAAGTTGAAGCAATCGGCAAGAAAGAAGAAGTATAATTAATGTTTTGGTTTTCGAAAATTCAATTATTAGCCGGAGTTAGTGCCTTGCAGTTGACCGAGGACCGTGAGGTTTTGCATGAACTGAGGTCTCGCCGCCACAGAGCTTGTGGAAATGTGAAAAGTGTTAATATGTAGTAAAATCTTAAGAAAATCTCCCGTTTCGTCTTTTGTTTCGTAATGACGTAATGACTGTCCTTCACAATTGTCGCCCTTCTCTCAGAAACGTTTACATTTATCGTTTGGAAACTTACGGCAGGTGCTGAGGTATTCGATGGCACTACAAGTAACAAAACAGAGACTTGTAAGTTGAAGCAATCGGCAAGAAAGAAGAAGTAAAGTTAATGTTTTAGTATTCAAGAATTCAGTATTTAGTAGGAGTTAGTGCCTTGCAGTTGACCGAGGACCTTGAGGTTTTGCATGAACTGAGGTCTCGCCGCCACAAGGCTTGAGAATGTGTGAAAAGTATTAATATGTAGGAAAAACGGAAGAAAATCTCCCGTTTCGTCTTTTGTTTCGTAATGACGTAATGACTGATCGTTACAATTGTCGCCCTTCTCTCAGAAACGTTTACATTTATCGTTTCGAAACTTACGGCGGGTGCTTAGGTATTCGATGGCACTACAAGCAACAAAACAGAGCCTTCTAAGTAGAGGCAATCGGCAAGAAAGGAGTAGTAAAATTAATGTTTTGGTATTCGAAAATTCAATATTCAGCCTGAGTTAGTGCCTTGCAGTTGACCAAGGACCTTGAGGTTTTGCATGAACTGAGGTCTCGCTGCCACAGAGCTGGAGAAAGTGTGAAACGTGTTAATATGAAGTAAAAACGGAAGAAAATCTCCTGTTTCGTCTTTTGTTTCGTAAGGACGTAATGACTGATCGTCATAACTGTCGCCCTTCCCTCAGAAACGTTTACATTTATCGTTTGGAAACTTACGGCAGGTGCTTAGGTATTCGATGGCACTACAAGCAACAAAACAGAGCCTTCTAAGTTGAAGCAATCGGCAAGAAAGGAGTAGTAAAATTAATGTTTTGGTTTTCGAAAATTCAATTATTAGTCGGTGTTAGGGCCTTGCAGTTGACCGAGGACCTTGAGGTTTCACATGAACTGACGTCTCGCCACCACAGAGCTTGAGAAAGTGTGAAAAGTGTTAATACGTAGTAAAACCGGAAGAAAATCTCCTGTTTCGTCATTTGCTTCGTAATGACGTAATGACTGATCGTCACAATTGTCGCCCTTCTCTCAGAAACGTTTACATTTATCGTTTGGAAACTTACGGTGGGTGCTTAGGTATTCGATGGCACTACAAGCAACAAAACAGAGCCTTGTAAGTTGAAGCAATCGGCAAGAAAGAAGTAGTAAAATTAATGTTTAGGTTTTAGAAAATTCAATTATTAGCCGGAGTTAGTGCCTTGCAGTTGACCGAGGACCTTGAGGTTTTGCATGAACTGAGGTCTCACCGCCACAGAGCTTGAGACAGTGTGAAAGGTGTTAATATGTAGTAAAAACGGAAGAAAATCTCCCGTTTCGTCTTCTGTTTCGTAATAACGTCATGACTGATCGTCACAATTGTCGCCCTTCTCTCAGAAACGTTTACATTTATGGTTTGGAAACTTACGGCGGGTGCTTAGGTATTCAAAGGCACTACAAGCAACAAAACAGAACCTTCTAAGTTGAAGCAATCGGCAAGAAAGAAGTACTACAAGTAATGTTTTGGTTTTCGAAAATTCAGTTATTAGCCGGAGTTAGTGCCTTGCAGTTGACTGAGGACCTTGAGGTTTTACATGAACTGAGTTCTCCCCGCCACAGAGCTTGAGAAAGAGTGAAAAGTGTAAATATATTGTAAAAACGGAAGAAAATCTCCTGTTTCGTCATTTGTTTCGTAATGACGTAATGACTGATCGTCACATTTGTCGCCGTTCTCTCAGAAACGTTTACATTTATCGTTTGATAACTTACGGTGGGTGCTTATGTATTCGATGGCACTACAAGCAACAAAACAGAGCCTTGTAAGTTGAAGCAATCGGCAAGAAAGAAGTAGTAAAATTAATGTTTTGGTTTTAGAAAATTCAATTATTAGCCGGAGTTTGTGGCTTGCAGTTGACCGAGAAGCTTGAGGTTTTGCATGAACTGAGGTCTCACCGCCACAGAGCTTGAGACAGTGTGAAAAGTGTTAATATGTAGTAAAAACGGAAGAAAATCTTCCGTTTCGTCTTCTGTTTCGTAATGACGTCATGACTGATCGTCACAATTGTCGCCCTTCTCTCAGAAAAGTTTACATTTATGGTTTGGAAACTTACGGCGGGTGCTGTGGTATTCGATGGCACTACAAGCAACAAAACAGAACCTTCTAAGTTGAAGCAATCGGCAAGAAAGAAGTACTACAAGTAATGTTTTGGTTATCGAAAATTCCGTTATTAGCCGGAGTTAGTGCCTTGCAGTTGACTGAGGACCTTGAGGTATTGCATGAACTGAGGTCTCGCCGCCAGAGAGCTTGAGAAAGTGTGAAAAGTGTTAATATGTAGTAAAAACGGAAGAAAAACTCCCGTTTCGTCTTTTGTTATGTAATGACGTAATGACTGATCGTCACAATTGTCGCCCTTCTCTCAGAAACGTATACATTTATCGTTTGGAAACTTATGGAGGGTGCTGTGATATTCGATGGCACTACAAGCAACAGAACAGAGCCTTCTAAGTTGAAGCAATCGGCAAGAAAGATGTAGTAAAAGTAATGTTTCTGTTTTCGAATATTCAATTATTAGCCAGAGTTGGTGCCTTGCACTCGACCGAGGACCTTCACGTTTTGCATGAACTGAGGTCTGGTTGCCACATAGCATGAGAAAGAGCGAAAAGTGTTAATATATAGTAAAAACGGAAGAAAATCTCCCGTTTCGTCTTTTGTTTCGCAATGACATAATGACAGATCGTCACAATTGTCGCCCTTCTCTCAGAAACGTTTACATTTATCGTTTGGAAACTTACGGCGGGTGCTGAGGTATTCGATGGCACTACAAGCAACAAAACAGAGCCTTCTAAGTTGAAGCAATCGGCAAGAAAGAAGAAGTAAAACTAATGTTTGGGTTTTCGAATATTCAATTATTACCCAGTGTTAGTGCCCTGCAGTTGACCGAGGACCTTGAGGTTTTGCATGAAATGAGGTCTGGTAGCCACATAGCATGAGAAAGAGCGAAAAGTGTTAATATATAGTAAAAACGGAAGAAAATCTCCCGTTTCGTCTTTTGTTTCGTAATGACGTAACGACTGATCGTCACATTTGTCGCCCTTCTCTCAGAAACGTTTGCATTTATCGTTTGGAAACTTACGCCGTGTGCTGAGATATTCGATAGCACTACAAGCAACAAAACAGAGCCTTCTAAGTTGAAGCAATCGGCAAGAAAGAAGTTGTAAAATTAATGTTTTTATTTTCGAAAATTCAATTATTAGCCGGAGTTAGTGCCTTGTAGTTGACCGAGGACCTTGAGGTTTTGCATGAACTGAACTCTCGCCGCCACAGAGCTTGAGAAAGTGTGAAAAGTGTTAATATGTTGTAAAGCGGAAGAAAATCTCCCGTTTCGTCTTTTGTTTCGTAATGACGTAATGACTGATCGTCACATTTGTCGCCCTTCGCTCAGAAACGTTTACATTTATCGTTTGGAAACTTACGGCGGGTGCTGAGGTATTCGATGGAACTACAAGCAACAAAACAGAGCTTTCTAAGTTGAAGCAATCGGCAAGAAAGAAGTAGTAAAATTAATGTTTTGGTTATCGAATATTCAATTATTAGCCGGAGTTAGTGCCTTGCAGTTGACTGAGGACCTTGAGGTTTTACATGAACTGAGTTCTCCCCGCCACAGAGCTTGAGAAAGAGTGAAAAGTGTTAATATATTGTAAAAACGGAAGAAAATCTCCTGTTTCGTCATTTGTTTCGTAATGACGTAATGACTGATCGTCACAATTGTCGCCCTTCTCTCAGAAACATTTACATTTATCGTTTGATAACTTACGGTGGGTGCTTAGGTATTCGATGGCACTACAAGCAACAAAACAGAGCCTTGTAAGTTGAAGCAATCGGCAAGAAAGAAGTAGTAAAATTAATGTTTTGGTTTTAGAAAATTCAATTATTAGCCGGAGTTTGTGGCTTGCAGTTGACCGAGAACCTTGAGGTTTTGCATGAACTGAGGTCTCACCGCCACAGAACTTGAGACAGTGTGAAAAGTGTTAATATGTAGTAAAAACGGAAGAAAATCTTCCGTTTCGTCTTCTGTTTCGTAATGACGTCATGACTGATCGTCACAATTGTCGCCCTTCTCTCAGAAAAGTTTACATTTATGGTTTGGAAACTTACGGCGGGTGCTGTGGTATTCGATGGCACTACAAGCAACAAAACAGAACCTTCTAAAATGAAGCAATCGGCAAGAAAGAAGTACTACAAGTAATGTTTTGGTTATCGAAAATTCAGTTATTAGCCGGAGTTAGTGCCTTGCAGTTGACTGAGGACCTTGAGGTATTGCATGAACTGAGGTCTCGCCGCCAGAGAGCTTGAGAAAGTGTGAAAAGTGTTAATATGTAGTAAAAACGGAAGAAAAACTCCCGTTTCGTCTTTTGTTATGTAATGACGTAATGACTGATCGTCACAATTGTCGCCCTTCTCTCAGAAACGTAAACATTTATCGTTTGGAAACTTATGGAGGGTGCTGTGATATTCGATGGCACTACAAGCAACAAAACAGAGCCTTCTAAGTTGAAGCAATCGGCAAGAAAGATGTAGTAAAAGTAATGTTTCTGTTTTCGAATATTCAATTATTAGCCAGAGTTGGTGCCTTGCACTCGACCGAGGACCTTCACGTTTTGCATGAACTGAGGTCTGGTTGCCACATAGCATGAGAAAGAGCGAAAAGTGTTAATATATAGTAAAAACGGAAGAAAATCTCCCGTTTCGTCTTTTGTTTCGCAATGACATAGTGACAGATCGTCACAATTGTCGCCCTTCTCTCAGAAACGTTTACATTTATCGTTTGGAAACTTACGGGGGGTGCTGAGGTATTCGATGGCACTACAAGCAACAAAACAGAGCCTTCTAAGTTGAAGCAATCGGCAAGAAAGAAGAAGTAAAACTAATGTTTTGGTTTTCGAATATTCAATTATTAGCCAGTGTTAGTGCCCTGCAGTTGACCGAGGACCTTGAGGTTTTGCATGAAATGAGGTCTGGTAGCCACATAGCATGAGAAAGAGCGAAAAGTGTTAATATATAGTAAAAACGGAAGAAAATCTCCCGTTTCGTCTTTTGTTTCGTAATGACGTAACGACTGATCGTCACATTTGTCGCCCTTCTCTCAGAAACGTTTGCATTTATCGTTTGGAAACTTACGCCGTGTGCTGAGATATTCGATAGCACTACAAGCAACAAAACAGAGCCTTCTAAGTTGAAGCAATCGGCAAGAAAGAAGTTGTAAAATTAATGTTTATATTTTCGAAAATTCAATTATTAGCCGGAGTTAGTGCCTTGTAGTTGACCGAGGACCTTGAGGTTTTGCATGAACTGAACTCTCGCCGCCACAGAGCTTGAGAAAGTGTGAAAAGTGTTAATATGTTGTAAAGCGGAAGAAAATCTCCCGTTTCGTCTTTTGTTTCGTAATGACGTAATGACTGATCGTCACATTTGTCGCCCTTCGCTCAGAAACGTTTACATTTATCGTTTGGAAACTTACGGCGGGTGCTGAGGTATTCGATGGAACTACAAGCAACAAAACAGAGCTTTCTAAGTTGAAGCAATCGGCAAGAAAGAAGTAGTAAAATTAATGTTTTGGTTATCGAATATTCAATTATTAGCCGGAGTTAGTGCCTTGCATTTGACTGAGGACCTTGAGGTTTTACATGAACTGAGTTCTCCCCGCCACAGAGCTTGAGAAAGAGTGAAAAGTGTTAATATATTGTAAAAACGGAAGAAAATCTCCTGTTTCGTCATTTGTTTCGTAATGACGTAATGACTGATCGTCACATTTGTCGCCATTCTCTCAGAAGCATTTACATTTATCGTTTGGAAACTTACGGCGGGTGCTGAGGTATTCGATGCCAATACAAGCACCAAAACAGAGCCTTCTAAGTTGAAGCAATCGGCAAGAAAGATGTAGTAAAATTAATGTTTTGGTTTTCGAATATTCAATTATTAGCCAGAGTTGGTGCCTTGCACTTGACCGAGGACCTTGAGGTTTTGCATGAACTGAGGTCTGGTAGCCACATAGCATGAGAAAGAGCGAAAAGTGTTAATATACAGTAAAAACGGAAGAAAATCCGCCGTTTCGTCTTTTGTTTCGTAATGACGTAATGACTGATTGTCACAGTTGTCGCCCTTCTGTAAGAAACGTTTACATTTATCGTATGGAAACTTACGGCTTGTACTGAGGTATTCGATGGCACTACAAGCAACAAAACAGAGCCTTATAAGTTGAAGCAATCGGCAAGAAAGGAGTAGTAAATTTAATGTTTTGGTTATCGAATAATTAATTATTAGCCGGAGTTAGTGCCTTGCAGTTGACCGAGGACTTTGAGGTTTTGCATGAACTGAGGCCTCGCCAGCACAGAACTTGAGAAAGTGTGAAAAGTGTTAATATGTAGGAAAAACGGAAGAAAATCTCCCGTTTCGTCTTTTGTTTCGTAATGACGTAATGACTGATCGTCACAATTGTCGCCCTTCTCTCAGAAATGTTTACATTTATCGGTTGCAAACTTACGCCGTGTGCTGACGTATTCGATGGTACTACAAGCAACAAAACAGAGCCTTCTAAGTTGAAGCAATCGGCCAGAAAGATGTAGTAAAATTAATGTTTTGGTTTTCGAATATTCAATTATTAGCCAGAGTTGGTACCTTGCACTTGACCGAGGACCTTGAGGTTTGGCATGAACTGAGGTCTGGTAGCCACATAGCATGAGAAAGAGCGAAAAGTGTTAATATACAGTAAAAACGGAAGAAAATCCCCCGTTGCGTCTATTGTTTTGTAATGACGTAAAGACTGATCGTCACACTTCTCGCCCTTCTCTCAGAAACGTTTACATTTATCGTTTGGAAACTTACGCCGTGCGCTGACGCATTCGATGGCACTACAAGCAACAAAACAGAGCCTTCTAAGTTGAAGCAATCGGCAAGAAAGAAGTAGTAAAATTAATGTTTTGGTTTTCGAAAAGTCAATTATTAGACAGAGATAGTGCCTTGCAGTTGACCGAGGACTCTGAGGTTTTGCATGAACTGAGGTGTCGCCGCCACAGAACTTGAGGAAGTGTGAAAAGTGTTAATATGTAGTAAAACCGGAAGAAAATCTACCGTTTCGTCTTTTGTTTCGTAATGACGTAATGACTGATCGTCACAATTGTCGCCCTTCTCTCACAAACGTTTAAATTTATCGTTTAGAAACTTACGCCGTGTGCTGACGTATTCGATAGCACTACAAGCAACAAAACAGAGCCCTCTAAGTTGAAGCAATCGGCAAGAAAGAAGTAGTAAAATTAATGTTTTGGTTTTCGAAAATTCAATTATTAGCCGGAGTTAGTGCATTGCAGTTGACCGAGGACCTTGAGGTTTTGCAGGAACTGAGGTCCCGCCGCCACAGAGCTTGAGAAAGTGTGAAAAGTGTTAATATGTATTAAAAACGGAAGAAAATCTCCCGTTTCGTCCTTTGTTTCGTAATGACGTAATGACTGATCTTCACAATTGTCGCCCTACTCTCAGAAACGTTTACATTTATCGTTTGGAAACTTACGGCGGGTGCTGAGGTATTCGATGGCACTACAAGCAACAAAACAGAGCTTTCTAAGTTGAAGCAATTGGCAAGAAAGAAGTAGTAAAGTTAATGTTTTGATTTTCGAAAATTCAATTATTAGCCGGAGTTAGTGCCATGCAGTTGACCGAGGACCTTGAGGTTTTGCATGAACTGAGGTCTCGCCGCCACAGAGCTTGAGGAAGTGTGAAAAGTGTTAATATGTAGTAAAAACGGAACAAAATCTCCCGTTTCGTCTGTTGTTTCGTAATGACGTAATGACTGATCGTCACAATTGTCACCCTTCTCTCAGAAACGTTTACATTTATCGTTGGGAAACTTACCGCGGGTGCTGAGGTATTCGATGGCACTACAAGCAACAAAACAGAGCCTTCTAAGTTGAAGCAATCGGAAGGAAAGAAGTAGTAAAATTAATGTTTTGGTTTTCGAAAATTCAATTATTAGCCGGAGTTAGTGCCTTGCAGTTGACCGAGGACCTTGAAGTTTTGCATGAACTGAGGTTTCGCCGCCACAGAGCTTGAGAAAGTGTGAAAGGTGTTAATATGTAGTAAAAACGGAAGAAAATCTCCCGTTTCGTCTTTTGTTTCGTAATGACGTAACGACTGATCGTCACAATTGTCACCCTTCTCTGAGAAACGTTTACATTTATCGTTTTAAACTTACGGTGGGTGCTGTAAAATTCGATGGCACTACAAGCAAGAAAACAGAGCCTTCTAAGTTGAAGCAATCGGCCGGAAAGAAGAAGTATAATTAATGTTTGGGTTTTCGAAAATCCAATTATTAGCCGGAGTTAGTGCCTTGCAGTTGACCGAAGACCTTGAGGTTTTGCATGAACTGAGGTCTCGCCTCTACAGAGCTTGAGAAAGTGTGAAAAGTGTTAATATGTAGTAAAATTGGAAGAAAATCTCCCGTTTCGTCTATTGTTTCGTAATGACGTAAAGACTGATCGTCACAGTTGTCGCCCTTCTCTCAGAAAC
This sequence comes from Schistocerca piceifrons, assembly GCF_021461385.2. Taxonomy (NCBI): domain Eukaryota; kingdom Metazoa; phylum Arthropoda; class Insecta; order Orthoptera; family Acrididae; genus Schistocerca; species Schistocerca piceifrons. The sequence goes on from NW_025729090.1 coordinate 99,182, forward strand.
GTTTACATTTATTGTTTGGAAACTTACGGTGGGTGCTGTAAAATTCGATGGCACTACAAGCAACAAAACTGAGCCTTCTAAGTTGAAGCAATCGGCAAGAAAGTAGTAGTAAAATTAATGTTTTGATTTTCGATAAGTCAATTATTAGCCAGAGATAGTGCCTTGCAGTTGACCGAAGACTCTGAGGTTTTGCATGAACTGAGGTGTCGCCGCCACAGAACTTGAGGAAGTGTGAAAAGTGTTAATATGTAGTAAAACCGGAAGAAAATCTCCCGTTTCGTCTTTTGTTTCGTAATGACGTAATGACTGATCGTCACAATTGTCGCTCTTCTCTCAGAAACGTTTACATTTATCGTTTAGAAACTTACGCCATGTGCTGACGTATTCGATAGCACTACAAGCAACAAAACAGAGCCTTCTAAGTTGAAGCAATCGGCAAGAAAGAAGTAGTAAAATTAATGTTTTGATTTTCGAAAATTCAATTATTATGCGGAGTTAGTGCCATGCAGTTGACCGAGGACCTTGAGGTTTTGCATGAACTGAGGTCTCGCCGCCACAGAGCTTGAGGAAGTGTGAAAAGTTTTAATATGTGGTAAAAACGGAACAAAATCTGCCGTTTCGTCTATTGTTTCGTAATGACGTAATGACTGATCGTCACAATTGTCACCATTCTCTCAGAAACGTTTACATTTATCGGTTGGAAACTTACCGCGGGTGCTGAGGTATTCCATGGCACTACAAGGAACAAAACAGAGCCTTCTAAGTTGAAGCAATCGGCAAGAAAGGAGTAGTAAAATTAATATTTTGGTTTCCGAAAATTCAATTATTAGCCGGAGTTAGTGCCTTGCAGTTGACCGAGGACCTTGAAATTTTGCATGAACTGAGGTTTCGCCGCCACAGAGCTTGAGAAAGTGTGAAAAGTGTTAATATGTAGTAAAAACGGAAGAAAATCTTCCGTTTCGTCTTTTGTTTCGTAATGACGTAATGACTGATCGTCACAATTGTCGGCCTTCTCTGAGAAACGTTTACATTTATCGTTTGGAAACTTACGGTGGGTGCTGTAAAATTCGATGGCACTACAAGCAAGAAAACAGAGCCTTCTAAGTTGAAGCAATCGGCCAGAAAGAAGAAGTATAATTAATGTTTGGGTTTTCGAAAATTCAATTATTAGCCGGAGTTAGTGCCTTGCAGTTGACTGAGGACCTTGAGGTTTTGCATGAACTGAGGTCTCGCCGCCACAGAGCTTGTGGAAATGTGAAAAGTGTTAATATGTAGTAAAAACGGAAGAAAATCTCCCGTTTCGTCTTTTGTTTCGTAATGACGTAATGACTGATCGTCAGATTTGTCGCCATTCTCTCAGAAGCGTTTACATTTATCGTTTGGAACCTTACGGCGGGTGCTGAGGTATTCGATGGCAATACAAGCAACAAAACAGAGCTTTCTAAGTTGAAGGAATCGGCAAGAAAGATGTAATAAAATTAATGTTTTGGTTTTCAAATATTCAATTATTAGCCGGACTTAGTGCCTTGCAGTTGACCGAGGGCCTTGAGGTTTTGCATGAACTGAGGTCTCGCCGCCACAGAGCTTGAAAAATAGTGAAAAGTGTTAATACGTAGTAAAAACGGAAGAAAATCTCCCGTTTCGTCTTTTGTTTCGTAATGACGTAATGACTGACCGTCACAATTGTCGCCCTTCTCTCAGAAACGTTTACATTTACCGTTTGGAAACTTACGGCAGGTGCTGAGGTATTCGATGGCACTACAAGCAGCAGAACAGAGCCTGCTAAGTTGAAGCAATCGGCAAGAAATAAGTAGTAAAATTAACGTTTTGGTTTTCGAAAATTCAATTATTAGCCGGAGTTAGTGCCTTGCAGTTGACCTAGGATCTTGAGGTTCTGCATGAACTGAGGTCTCGCCGCCACAGAGCTTGAGAAAGTGTGAAAAGTGTTAATATGTAGTAAAAACGGAAGAAAATCTCCCGTTTCGTCTTTTGTTTCGTAATGACCTAATGACTGATCGTCACAATTGTCGCCCTTCTCTCAGAAACGTTTACATTTATCGTTTGGAAACTTACGCCGTGTGCTGAGGTACTCGATGGCACTACAAGCAACTAAACAGAGCCTTGTAAGTTGAAGCAATCGGCAAGAAAGAAGTAGTAAAATTAATGCTTCCGATTTCGAAAATACAATTATTAGCCGGTGTTAGGGCCTTGCAGTTGACCGAGGACCTTGAGGTTTCGCGTGAACTGAGGTCTCGCCGCCACAGAGCTTGAGAAAGTGTGAAAAGTGTTAATATGTAGGAAAAACGGAAGAAAATTTCCTGTTTCGTCTTTTGTTTCGTAATGACGTAATGACTGATCGTCACAATTGTCGCCCTTCTCTCAGAAACGTTTACATTTATCGGTTGGAAACTTATGGCGGGTGCTGAGGTATTCGATGGCACTACAAGCAACAAAACAGAGCCTTCTAAGTTGAAGCAATCGGCAAGAAAGAAGAAGTAAAACTAATGTTTTGGTTTTCGAAAAGTCAATTATTAGACAGAGATAGTGCCTTGCAGTTGACCGAGGACTCTGAGGTTTTGCATGAACTGAGGTGTCGCCGCCACAGAACTTGAGGAAGTGTGAAAAGTGTTAATATGTAGTAAAACCGGAAGAAAATCTACCGTTTCGTCTTTTGTTTCGTAATGACGTAATGACTGATCGTCACAATTGTCGCCCTTCTCTCACAAACGTTTAAATTTATCGTTTAGAAACTTACGCCGTGTGCTGACGTATTCGATAGCACTACAAGCAACAAAACAGAGCCCTCTAAGTTGAAGCAATCGGCAAGAAAGAAGTAGTAAAATTAATGTTTTGGTTTTCGAAAATTCAATTATTAGCCGGAGTTAGTGCATTGCAGTTGACCGAGGACCTTGAGGTTTTGCAGGAACTGAGGTCCCGCCGCCACAGAGCTTGAGAAAGTGTGAAAAGTGTTAATATGTATTAAAAACGGAAGAAAATCTCCCGTTTCGTCTTTTGTTTCGTAATGACGTAATGACTGATCTTCACAATTGTCGCCCTACTCTCAGAAACGTTTACATTTATCGTTTGGAAACTTACGGCGGGTGCTGAGGTATTCGATGGCACTACAAGCAACAAAACAGAGCTTTCTAAGTTGAAGTAATTGGCAAGAAAGAAGAAGTAAAACTAATGTTTTGGTTTTCGAATATTAAATTTTAGCCAGAGCTGGTGCCTTGCAGTTGACCGAGGGCCTTGAGGTTTGGCATGAGCTGAGGTCGTGTAGCCACATAGCATGAGAAAGAGCGAAAAGTGTCAATATATAGTAAAAACGGAAGAAAATCTCCCGTTTCGTCTTTTGTTTAGTAATGACGTAATGACTGATCGTCACAATTGTCGCCCTTCTCTCGGAAACGTTTACATTTGTCGTTTGGAAACTTACGGTGGGTGCTGTAAAATTCGATGGCACTACAAGCGAGAAAACAGAGCCTTCTAAGTTGAAGCAATCGGCCTGAAAGAAGAAGTATAATTAATGTTTGGGTTTTCGAAAATTCAATTATTAGCTGGAGTTAGTGCTTTGCAGTTGACCGAGGACTTTGAGGTATTGCATGAACTGAGGTCTCGCCGCCACAGAGCTTGTGGAATTGTGAAAAGTGTTAATATGTAGTAAAAACAGAAGAAAATCTCCCGTTTCGTCTATTGTTTCGTAATGACGTAATGACTGATCGTCACATTTGTCGCCATTCTCTCAGAAGCGTTTACATTTATCGTTTGGAAACTTACGGCGGGTGCTGAGGTATTCGATGCCAATACAAGCACCAAAACAGAGCCTTCTAAGTTGAAGCAATCGGCAAGAAAGATGTAGTAAAATTAATGTTTTGGTTTTCGAATATTCAATTATTAGCCAGAGTTGGTGCCTTGCACTTGACCGAGGACCTTGAGGTTTTGCATGAACTGAGATCTGGTAGCCAGATAGCATGAGAATGAGCGAAAAGTGTTAATATACAGTAAAAACGGAAGAAAATCGCCCGTTACGTCTATTGTTTTGTAATGACGTAAAGACTGATCGTCACACTTCTCGCCCTTCTCTCAGAAACGTTTACATTTATTGTTTGGAAAGTTACGGTGGGTGCTGTGATATTCGATATCACTACAAGCAACAAAACTGAGCCTTCTAAGTTGAAGCAATCGGCAAGAAAGAAGTAGTAAAATTAATGTTTTGGTTTTCGAAAAGTCAATTATTAGACAGAGATAGCGCCTTGCAGTTGACCGAGGACTCTGAGGTTTTGCATGAACTGAGGTGTCGCCGCCACAGAACTTGAGGAAGTGTGAAAAGTGTTAATATGTAGTAAAACCGGAAGAAAATCTACCGTTTCGTCTTTTGTTTCGTAATGACGTAATGACTGATCGTCACAATTGTCGCCCTTCTCTCACAAACGTTTACATTTATCGTTTAGAAACTTACGCCGTGTGCTGACGTATTCGATAGCACTACAAGCAACAAAACAGAGCCCTCTAAGTTGAAGCAATCGGCAAGAAAGAAGTAGTAAAATTAATGTTTTGGTTTTCGAAAATTCAATTATTAGCCGGAGTTAGTGCATTGCAGTTGACCGAGGACCTTGAGGTTTTGCAGGAACTGAGGTCCCGCCGCCACAGAGCTTGAGAAAGAGTGAAAAGTGTTAATATGTATTAAAAACGGAAGAAAATCTCTCGTTTCGTCTTTTGTTTCGTAATGACGTAATGACTGATCTTCACAATTGTCGCCCTTCTCTCAGAAACGTTTACATTTATCGTTTGGAAACTTACGGCGGGTGCTGAGGTATTCGATGGCACTACAAGCAACAAAACAGAGCTTTCTAAGTTGAAGCAATTGGCAAGAAAGAAGTAGTAAAGTTAATGTTTTGATTTTCGAAAATTCAATTATTAGCCGGAGTTTGTGCCATGCAGTTGACCGAGGACCTTGAGGTTTTGCATGAACTGAGGTCTCGCCGCCACAGAGCTTGAGGAAGTGTGAAAAGTGTTAATATGTAGTAAAAACGGAACAAAATCTCCCGTTTCGTCTTTTGTTTCGTAATGAAGTAATGACTGATCGTCACAATTGTCACCCTTCTCTCAGAAACGTTTACATTTATCGTTTGGAAACTTACCGCGGGTGCTGAGGTATTCGATGGCACTACAAGCAACTAAACAGAGCCTTCTAAGTTGAAGCAATCGGAAGGAAAGAAGTAGTAAAATTAATGTTTTGGTTTTCGAAAATTCAATTATTAGCCGGAGTTAGTGCCTTGCAGTTGACCGAGGACCTTGAAGTTTTGCATGAACTGAGGTTTCGCCGCCACAGAGCTTGAGAAAGTGTGAAAGGTGTTAATATGTAGTAAAAACGGAAGAAAATCTCCCGTTTCGTCTTTTGTTTCGTAATGACGTAATGACTGATCGTCACAATTGTCACCCTTCTCTGAGAAACGTTTACATTTATCGTTTTAAACTTACGGTGGGTGCTGTAAAATTCGATGGCACTACAAGCAAGAAAACAGAGCCTTCTAAGTTGAAGCAATCGGCCGGAAAGAAGAAGTATAATTAATGTTTGGGTTTTCGAAAATCCAATTATTAGCCGGAGTTAGTGCCTTGCAGTTGACCGAAGACCTTGAGGTTTTGCATGAACTGAGGTCTCGCCTCTACAGAGCTTGAGAAAGTGTGAAAAGTGTTAATATGTAGTAAAATTGGAAGAAAATCTCCCGTTTCGTCTATTGTTTCGTAATGACGTAAAGACTGATCGTCACAGTTGTCGCCCTTCTCTCAGAAACGTTTACATTTATTGTTTGGAAACTTACGGTGGGTGCTGTAAAATTCGATGGCACTACAAGCAACAAAACTGAGCCTTCTAAGTTGAAGCAATCGGCAAGAAAGTAGTAGTAAAATTAATGTTTTGATTTTCGAAAAGTCAATTATTAGCCAGAGATAGTGCCTTGCAGTTGACCGAAGACTCTGAGGTTTTGCATGAACTGAGGTGTCGCCGCCACAGAACTTGAGGAAGTGTGAAAAGTGTTAATATGTAGTAAAACCGGAAGAAAATCTCCCGTTTCGTCTTTTGTTTCGTAATAACGTAATGACTGATCGTCACAATTGTCGCCCTTCTCTCAGAAACGTTTACATTTATCGTTTAGAAACTTACGCCATGTGCTGAGAGTATTCGATAGCACTACAAGCAACAAAACAGAGCCTTCTAAGTTGAAGCAATCGGCAAGAAAGAAGTAGTAAAATTAATGTTTTGATTTTCGAAAATTCAATTATTATGCGGAGTTAGTGCCATGCAGTTGACCGAGGACCTTGAGGTTTTGCATCAACTGAGGTGTCGCCGCCACAGAACTTGAGGAAGTGTGAAAAGTGTTAATATGTAGTAAAACCGGAAGAAAATCTCCCGTTTCGTCTTTTGTTTCGTAATAACGTAATGACTGATCGTCACAATTGTCGCCCTTCTCTCAGAAACGTTTACATATATCGTTTGGAAACTTACGGCGGGTGCTGAGGTATTCGATGCCAATACAAGCACCAAAACAGAGCCTTCTAAGTTGAAGCAATCGGCAAGAAAGATGTAGTAAAATTAATGTTTTGGTTTTCGAATATTCAATTATTAGCCAGAGTTGGTGCCTTGCACTTGACCGAGGACCTTGAGGTTTTGCATGAACTGAGATCTGGTAGCCAGATAGCATGAGAAAGAGCGAAAAGTGTTAATATACAGTAAAAACGGAAGAAAATCCGCCGTTTCGTCTTTTGTTTCGTAATGACGTAATGACTGATTTTCACAGTTGTCGCCCTTCTGTAAGAAACGTTTACATTTATCGTATGGAAACTTACGGCTTGTACTGAGGTATTCGATGGCACTACAAGCAACAAAACAGAGCCTTCTAAGTTGAAGCAATCGGCAAGAAAGAAGTAGTAAAATTAATGTTTTGGTTTTCGAATAATTAATTATTAGCCGGAGTTAGTGCCTTGCAGTTGACCGAGGACTTTGAGGTTTTGCATGAATTGAGGCCTCGCCTGCACAGAACTTGAGAAAGTGTGAAAAGTGTTAATATGTAGGAAAAACGGAAGAAAATCTCCCGTTTCGTCTTTTGTTTCGTAATGACGTAATGACTGATCGTCACAATTGTCGCCCTTCTCTCAGAAATGTTTACATTTATCGGTTGCAAACTTACGCCGTGTGCTGACGTATTCGATGGCACTACAAGCAACAAAACAGAGCCTTCTAAGTTGAAGCAATCGGCAAGAAAGATGTAGTAAAATTAATGTTTTGGTTTTCGAATATTCAATTATTAGCCAGAGTTGGTACCTTGCACTTGACCGAGGACCTTGAGGTTTGGCATGAACTGAGGTCTGGTAGCCACATAGCATGAGAAAGAGCGAAAAGTGTTAATATACAGTAAAAACGGAAGGAAATCGCCCGTTACGTCTATTGTTTTGTAATGACGTAAAGACTGATCGTCACACTTCTCGCCCTTCTCTCAGAAACGTTTACATTTATTGTTTGGAAAGTTACGGTGGGTGCTGTGATATTCGATATCACTACAAGCAACAAAACTGAGCCTTCTAAGTTGAAGCAATCGGCAAGAAAGAAGTAGTAAAATTAATGTTTTGGTTTTCGAAAAGTCAATCATTAGACAGAGATAGCGCCTTGCAGTTGACCGAGGACTCTGAGGTTTTGCATGAACTGAGGTGTCGCCGCCACAGAACTTGAGGAAGTGTGAAAAGTGTTAATATGTAGTAAAACCGGAAGAAAATCTACCGTTTCGTCTTTTGTTTCGTAATGACGTAATGACTGATCGTCACAATTGTCGCCCTTCTCTCACAAACGTTTACATTTATCGTTTAGAAACTTACGCCGTGTGCTGACGTATTCTATAGCACTACAAGCAACAAAACAGAGCCCTCTAAGTTGAAGCAATCGGCAAGAAAGAAGTAGTAAAATTAATGTTTTGGTTTTCGAAAATTCAATTATTAGCCGGAGTTAGTGCATTGCAGTTGACCGAGGACCTTGAGGTTTTGCAGGAACTGAGGTCCCGCCGCCACAGAGCTTGAGAAAGTGTGAAAAGTGTTAATATGTATTAAAAACGGAAGAAAATCTCTCGTTTCGTCTTTTGTTTCGTAATGACGTAATGACTGATCTTCACAATTGTCGCCCTTCTCTCAGAAACGTTTACATTTATCGTTTAGAAACTTACGCCATGTGCTGACGTATTCGATAGCACTACAAGCAACAAAACAGAGCCTTCTAAGTTGAAGCAATCGGCAAGAAAGAGGTAGTAAAATTAATGTTTTGATTTTCGAAAATTCAATTATTATGCGGAGTTAGTGCCATGCAGTTGACCGAGGACCTTGAGGTTTTGCATGAACTGAGGTCTCGCCGCCACAGAGCTTGAGGAAGTGTGAAAAGTTTTAATATGTGGTAAAAACGGAACAAAATCTGCCGTTTCGTCTATTGTTTCGTAATGACGTAATGACTGATCGTCACAATTGTCACCCTTCTCTCAGAAACGTTTACATTTATCGGTTGGAAACTTACCGCGGGTGCTGAGGTATTCGATGGCACTACAAGCAACAAAACAGAGCCTTCTAAGTTGAAGCAATCGGCAAGAAAGGAGTAGTAAAATTAATGTTTTGGTTTCCGAAAATTCAACTATTAGACGGAGTTAGTGCCTTGCAGTTGACCGAGGACCTTGAAGTTTTGCATGAACTGAGGTTTCGCCGCCACAGAGCTTGAGAAAGTGTGAAAAGTGTTAATATGTAGTAAAAACGGAAGAAAATCTTCCGTTTCGTCTTTTGTTTCGTAATGACGTAATGACTGATCGTCACAATTGTCGCCCTTCTCTGAGAAACGTTTACATTTATCGTTTGGAAACTTACGGTGGGTGCTGTAAAATTCGATGGCACTACAAGCAAGAAAACAGAGCCTTCTAAGTTGAAGCAATCGGCCAGAAAGAAGAAGTATAATTAATGTTTGGGTTTTCGAAAATTCAATTATTAGCCGGAGTTAGTGCCTTGCAGTTGACTGAGGACCTTGAGGTTTTGCATGAACTGAGGTCTCGCCGCCACAGAGCTTGAGAAATAGTGAAAAGTGTTAATACGTAGTAAAAACGGAAGAAAATCTCCCGTTTCGTCTTTTGTTTCGTAATGACGTAATGACTGACCGTCACAATTGTCGCCCTTCTCTCAGAAACGTTTACATTTACCGTTTGGAAACTTACGGCAGGTGCTGAGGTATTCGATGGCACTACAAGCAGCAGAACAGAGCCTGCTAAGTTGAAGCAATCGGCAAGAAATAAGTAGTAAAATTAACGTTTTGGTTTTCGAAAATTCAATTATTAGCCGGAGTTAGTGCCTTGCAGTTGACCTAGGATCTTGAGGTTCTGCATGAACTGAGGTCTCGCCGCCACAGAGCTTGAGAAAGTGTGAAAAGTGTTAATATGTAGTAAAAACGGAAGAAAATCTCCCGTTTCGTCTTTTGTTTCGTAATGACGTAATGACTGATCGTCACAATTGTCGCCCTTCTCTCAGAAACGTTTACATTTATCGTTTGGAAACTTACGCCGTGTGCTGAGGTACTCGATGGCACTACAAGCAACTAAACAGAGCCTTGTAAGTTGAAGCAATCGGCAAGAAAGAAGTAGTAAAATTAATGCTTTCGATTTCGAAAATACAATTATTAGCCGGTGTTAGGGCCTTGCAGTTGACCGAGGACCTTGAGGTTTCGCGTGAACTGAGGTCTCGCCGCCACAGAGCTTGAGAAAGTGTGAAAAGTGTTAATATGTAGGAAAAACGGAAGAAAATTTCCTGTTTCGTCTTTTGTTTCGTAATGACGTAATGACTGATCGTCACAATTGTCGCCCTTCTCTCAGAAACGTTTACATTTATCGTTTGGAAACTTACGGCGGGTGCTTAGGTACTCGATGGCACTACAAGCAACTAAACAGAGCCTTGTAAGTTGAAGCAATCGGCAAGAAAGAAGTAGTAAAATTAATGTTTTGGTATTCAAAAATTCAATTATTAGCCGGAGTTAGTGCCTTGCAGTTGACCTAGGATCTTGAGGTTCTGCTTGAACTGAGGTCTCGCCGCCACAGAGCTGGAGAAAGTGTGAAAAGGGTTAATATGAAGTAAAAACGGAAGAAAATCTCCTGTTTCGTCTTTTGTTTCGTAAGGACGTAATGACTGATCGTCATAACTGTCGCCCTTCTCTCAGAAACGTTTACATTTATCGTTTGGAAACTTACGGCAGGTGCTTAGCTATTCGATGGCACTACAAGCAACAAAACAGAGCCTTCTAAGTTGAAGCAATCGGCAAGAAAGGAGTAGTAAAATTAATGTTTTGGTTTTCGAAAATTCAATTATTAGTCGGTGTTAGGGCCTTGCAGTTGACCGAGGACCTTGAGGTTTCACATGAACTGAGGTCTCGCCACCACAGAGCTTGAGAAAGTGTGAAAAGTGTTAATATGTAGTAAAACCGGAAGAAAATCTCCTGTTTCGTCATTTGCTTCGTAATGACGTAATGACTGATCGTCACAATTGTCGTCCTTCTCTCAGAAACGTTTACATTTATCGTTTGGAAACTTACGGTGGGTGCTTAGGTATTCGATGGCACTACAAGCAACAAAACAGAGCCTTGTAAGTTGAAGCAATCGGCAAGAAAGAAGTAGTAAAATTAATGTTTAGGTTTTAGAAAATTCAATTATTAGCCGGAGTTAGTGCCTTGCAGTTGACCGAGGACCTTGAGGTTTTGCATGAACTGAGGTCTCACCGCCACAGAGCTTGAGACAGTGTGAAAAGTGTTAATATGTAGTAAAAACGGAAGAAAATCTCCCATTTCGTCTTCTGTTTCGTAATAACGTCATGACTGATCGTCACAATTGTCGCCTTTCTCTCAGAAACGTTTACATTTATGGTTTGGAAACTTACGGCGGGTGCTGTGGTATTCAAAGGCACTACAAGCAACAAAACAGAACCTTCTAAGTTGAAGCAACGGCAAGAAAGAAGTACTACAAGTAATGTTTTGGTTTTCGAAAATTCAGTTATTAGCCGGATTTAGTGCCTTGCAGTTGACTGCGAACCTTGAGGTTTTGCATGAACTGAGGTCTCGCCGCCAGAGAGCTTGAAAAAGTGTGAAAAGTGTTAATATGTAGTAAAAACGGAAGAAAAACTCCCGTTTCGTCTTTTGTTTCGTAATGACGTAATGACTGATCGTCACAATTGTCGCCCTTCTCTCAGAAACGTATACATTTATCGTTTGGAAACTTATGGAGGGTGCTGTGATACTCGATGGCACTACAAGCAACAAAACAGAGCCTTCTAAGTTGAAGCAATCGGCAAGAAAGATGTAGTAAAAGTAATGTTTTGGTTTTCGAATATTCAATTATTAGCCAGAGTTGGTGCCCTGCACTCGACCGAGGACCTTGACGTTTTGCATGAACTGAAGTCTGGTTGCCACATAGCATGAGAAAGAGCGAAAAGTGTTAATATATAGTACAAACGGAAGAAAATCTCCCGTTTCGTCTTTTGTTTCGTAATGACGTAATGACTGATCGTCACAATTGTCGCCCTTCTCTCAGAAACGTTTACATTTATTGTTTGGAAACTTACACCGGGTGCTGAGGTATTCGATGGCACTATAAGCAACAAAACAGAGCCTTCTAAGTTGAAGCAATCGGCAAGAAAGAAGTTGTAAAATTAATGTTTTTATTTTCGAAATTCAATTATTAGCCGGAGTTAGTGCCTTGTAGTTGACCGAGGACCTTGAGGTTTTGCATGAACTGAAGTCTCGCCGCCACAGAGCTTGAGAAAGTGTGAAAAGTGTTAATATGTTGTAAAGCGGAAGAAAATCTCCCGTTTCGTCTTTTGTTTCGTAATGACGTAATGACTGATCGTCACATTTGTCGCCCTTCGCTCAGAAACGTTTACATTTATCGTTTGGAAACTTACGGCGGGTGCTGAGGTATTCAATGGAACTACAAGCAACAAAACAGAACTTTCTAAGTTGAAGCAATCGGCAAGAAAGAAGTAGTAAAATTAATGTTTTGGTTATCGAATATTCAATTATTAGCCGGAGTTAGTGCCTTGCAGTTGACTGAGGACCTTGAGGTTTTACATGAACTGAGTTCTCCCCGCCACAGAGCTTGAGAAAGAGTGAAAAGTGTTAATATATTGTAAAAACGGAAGAAAATCTCCTGTTTCGTCATTTGTTTCGTAATGACGTAATGACTGATCGTCACAATTGTCGCCCTTCTCTCAGAAACGTTTACATTTATCGTTTGATAACTTACGGTGGGTGCTTAGGTATTCGATGGCACTACAAGCAACAAAACAGAGCCTTCTAAGTTGAAGCAATCGGCAAGAAAGATGTAGTAAAAGTAATGTTTCTGTTTTCGAATATTCAATTATTAGCCAGAGTTGGTGCCTTGCACTCGACCGAGGACCTTCACGTTTTGCATGAACTGAGGTCTGGTTGCCACATAGCACGAGAAAGAGCGAAAAGTGTTAATATATAGTAAAAACGGAAGAAAATCTCCCGGTTCGTCTTTTGTTTCGCAATGACATAATGACAGATCGTCACAATTGTCGCCCTTCTCTCAGAAACGTTTACATTTATCGTTTGGAAACTTACGGCGGGTGCTGAGGTATTCGATGGCACTACAAGCAACAAAACAGAGCCTTCTAAGTTGAAGCAATCGGCAAGAAAGAAGAAGTAAAACTAATGTTTTGGTTTTCGAATATTCAATTATTAGCCAGAGTTAGTGCCCTGCAGTTGACCGAGGACCTTGAGGTTTTGCATGAACTGAGGTCTGGTAGCCACATAGCATGAGAAAGAGCGAAAAGTGTTAATATATAGTAAAAACGGAAGAAAATCTCCCGTTTCGTCTTCTGTTTCGTAATGACGTAGTGACTGATCGTCACATTTGTCGCCCTGGTCTCAGAAACGTTTGCATTTATCGTTTGGAAACTTACGCCGTGTGCTGAGATATTCGATAGCACTACAAGCAACAAAACTGAGCCTTCTAAGTTGAAGCAATCGGCAAGAAAGAAGTTGTAAAATTAATGTTTTGATTTTCGAAAATTCAATTATTAGACGGAGTTAGTGCCTTGTAGTTGACCGAGGACCTTGAGGTTTTACATGAACTGAAGTCTCGCCGCCACAGAGCTTGAGAAAGTGTGAAAAGTGTTAATATGTTGTAAAGCGGAAGAAAATCTCCCGTTTCATCGTTTGTTACGTAATGACGTAATGACTGATCGTCACATTTGTCGCCCTTCGCTCAGAAACGTTTACATTTATCGTTTGGAAACTTACGGCGGGTGCTGAGGTATTCGATGGAACTACAAGCAACAAAACAGAGCCTTCTAAGTTGAAGCAATTGGCAAGAAAGAAGTAGTAAAATTAATGTTCTGGTTATTGAATATTCAATTATTATCCGGAGTTAGTGCCTTGCAGTTGACTGAGGACCTTGAGGTTTTGCATGAACTGAGTTCTCGCCGCCACAGAGCTTGAGAAAGTGTGAAAAGTGTTAATATATAGTAAAAACGGAAGAAAATCTCCCGTTTCGTCTTTTGTTACGTAATGACTTAATGACTGATCGTCACAAATGTTGCCCTTCTCTCAGAAACGTTTACATTTATCGTTTGCAAACTTACGGCTGGTGCTGACGTATTCGATGGCACTACAAGCAACAAAACAGAGCCTTCTAAGCTGAAGCAATCGGCAAGAAAGAAGTAGTAAAATTAATGTTTTGGTTTTCGAAAATTCAATTATTATCCGGAGATAGTGCCTTGCAGTTGACCGAGGACACTGAGGTTTTGCATGAACTGAGGTCTCGCTGCCATAGAGCTTGAGAATTTGCGAAAAGTGTTAATATGTAGCAAAAACGGAAGAAAATCTCCCGTTTCGTCTTTTGTTTCGTAATGACGTAATGACTGATCGTCACAATTGTCGCCCTTCTCTCAGAAACGTTTACATTTATCGTTTGGAAACTTACGGCGGGTGCTTAGGTACTCGATGGCACAACAAGCAACAACACAGAGCCTTGTAAGTTGAAGCAATCGGCAAGAAAGAAGTAGTAAAATTAATGTTTTGGTATTCGAAAATTCAATTATTAGCCGGAGTTAGTGCCTTGCAGTTGACCGAGGACCGTGAGGTTTTGCATGAACTGAGGTCTCGCCGCCACAGAGCTTGTGGAAATGTGAAAAGTGTTAATATGTAGTAAAATCTTAAGAAAATCTCCCGTTTCGTCTTTTGTTTCGTAATGACGTAATGACTGTCCGACACAATTGTCGCCCTTCTCTCAGAAACGTTTACATTTATCGTTTGGAAACTTACGGCAGGTGCTGAGGTATTCGATGGCACTACAAGTAACAAAACAGAGCCTTGTAAGTTGAAGCAATCGGCAAGAAAGAAGTAGTAAAGTTAATGTTTTGGTATTCAAAAATTCAGTATTTAGTAGGAGTTAGTGCCTTGCAGTTGACCGAGGACCTTGAGGTTTTGCATGAACTGAGGTCTCGCCGCCACAGAGCTTGAGAATGTGTGAAAAGTATTAATATGTAGTAAAAACGGAAGAAAATCTCCCGTTTCGTCTTTTGTTTCGTAATGACGTAATGACTGATCGTTACAATTGTCGCCCTTCTCTCAGAAACGTTTACATTTATCGTTTGGAAACTTACGGCGGGTGCTTAGGTATTCGATGGCACTACAAGCAACAAAACAGAGCCTTCTAAGTAGAAGCAATCGGCAAGAAAGGAGTAGTAAAATTAATGTTTTGGTATTCGAAAATTCAATATTCAGCCTGAGTTAGTGCCTTGCAGTTGACCAAGGACCTTGAGGTTTTGCATGAACTGAGGTCTCGCTGCCACAGAGCTGGAAAAAGTGTGAAAAGTGTTAATATGTAGTAAAACCGGAAGAAAATCTCCTGTTTCGTCATTTGTTTCGTAATGACGTAATGACTGATCGTCACAATTGTCGCCCTTCTCTCAGAAACGTTTACATTTATCGTTTGGAAACTTACGGTGGGTGCTTAGGTATTCGATGGCACTACAAGCAACAAAACAGAGCCTTGTAAGTTGAAGCAATCGGCAAGAAAGAAGTAGTAAAATTAATGTTTAGGTTTTAGAAAATTCAATTATTAGCCGGAGTTAGTGCCTTGCAGTTGACCGAGGACCTTGAGGTTTTGCATGAACTGAGGTCTCACCGCCACAGAGCTTGAGACAGTGTGAAAAGTGTTAATATGTAGTAAAAACGGAAGAAAATCTCCCGTTTCGTCTTCTGTTTCGTAATAACGTCATGACTGATCGTCACAATTGTCGCCCTTCTCTCAGAAACGTTTACATTTATGGTTTGGAAACTTACGGCGGGTGCTGTGGTATTCAAAGGCACTACAAGCAACCAAACAGAACCTTCTAAGTTGAAGGAATCGGCAAGAAAGGAGTACTACAAGTAATGTTTTGGTTTTCGAAAATTCAGTTATTAGCCGGAGTTAGTGCCTTGCAGTTGACTGAGGACCTTGAGGTTTTGCATGAACTGAGGTCTCGCCGCCAGAGAGCTTGAGAAAGTGTGAAAAGTGTTAATATGTAGTAAAAACGGAAGAAAAACTCTCGTTTCGTCTTTTGTTTCTTAATGACGTAATGACTGATCCTCACAAATGTCGCCCTTCTCTCAGAAACGTATACATTTATCGTTTGGAAACTTATGGAGGGTGCTGTGATACTCGATGGCACTACAAGCAACAAAACAGAGCCTTCTAAGTTGAAGCAATCGGCAAGAAAGATGTAGTAAAAGTAATGTTTTGGTTTTCGAATATTCAATTATTAGCCAGAGTTGGTGCCTTGCATTCGACCGAGGACCTTGACGTTTTGCATGAACTGAAGTCTGGTTGCCACATAGCATGAGAAAGAGCGAAAACTGTTAATATATAGTAAAAACGGAAGAAAATCTCCCGTTTCGTCTTTTGTTTCGTAATGACGTAATGACTGATCGTCACAATTGTCGCCCTTCTCTCAGAAACGTTTACATTTATCGTTTGGAAACTTACGGCGGGTGCTGAGGTATTCGATGGCACTACAAGCAACAAAACAGAGCCTTCTAAGTTGAAGCAATCGGCAAGAAAGGAGTAGTAAAAGTAATGTTTTGGTTTTCGAATATTCAATTATTAGCCAGTGTTAGTGCCCTGCAGTTGACCGAGGACCTTGAGGTTTTGCATGAAATGAGGTCTGGTAGCCACATAGCATGAGAAAGAGCGAAAAGTGTTAATATATAGTAAAAACGGAAGAAAATCTCCCGTTTCGTCTTTTGTTTCGTAATGACGTAATGACTGATCGTCACATTTGTCGCCCTTCTCTCAGAAACGTTTGCATTTATCGTTTGGAAACTTACGCCGTGTGCTGAGATATTCGATAGCACTACAAGCAACAAAACAGAGCCTTCTAAGTTGAAGCAATCGGCAAGAAAGAAGTTGTAAAATTAATGTTTTTATTTTCGAAAATTCAATTATTAGCCGGAGTTAGTGCCTTGTAGTTGACCGAGGACCTTGAGGTTTTGCATGAACTGAAGTCTCGCCGCCACAGAGCTTGAGAAAGTGTGAAAAGTGTTAATATGCTGTAAAGCGGAAGAAAATCTCCCGTTTCGTCTTTTGTTTCGTAATGACGTAATGACTGATCGTCACATTTGTTGCCCTTCGCTGAGAAACGTTTACATTTATCGTTTGGAAACTTACGGCGGGTGCTGAGGTATTCGATGGAACTACAAGCAACAAAACAGAGCTTTCTAAGTTGAAGCAATCGGCAAGAAAGAAGTAGTAAAATTAATGTTTTGGTTATCAAATATTCAATTATTAGCCGGAGTTAGTGCCTTGCAGTTGACTGAGGACCTTGAGGTTTTACATGAACTGAGTTCTCCCCGCCACAGAGCTTGAGAAAGAGTGAAAAGTGTTAATATATTGTAAAAACGGAAGAAAATCTCCTGTTTCGTCATTTGTTTCGTAATGACGTAATGACTGATCGTCACAATTGTCGCCCTTCTCTCAGAAACGTTTACATTTATCGTTTGATAACTTACGGTGGGTGCTTAGGTATTCGATGGCACTACAAGCAACAAAACAGAGCCTTGTAAGTTGAAGCAATCGGCAAGAAAGAAGTAGTAAAATTAATGTTTTGGTTTTAGAAAATTCAATTATTAGCCGGAGTTTGTGGCTTGCAGATGACCGAGAACCTTGAGGTTTTGCATGAACTGAGGTCTAACCGCCACAGAGCTTGAGACAGTGTGAAAAGTGTTGTTATGTAGTAAAAACGGAAGAAAATCTTCCGTTTCGTCTTTTGTTTCGTAATGACGTCATGACTGATCGTCACAATTGTCGCCCTTCTCTCAGAAAAGTTTACATTTATGGTTTGGAAACTTACGGCGGGTGCTGTGGTATTCGATGGCACTACAAGCAACAAAACAGAACCTTCTAAGTTGAAGCAATCGGCAAGAAAGAAGTACTACAAGTAATGTTTTGGTTATCGAAAATTCAGTTATTAGCCGGAGTTAGTGCCTTGCAGTTGACTGAGGACCTTGAGGTATTGCAAGAACTGAGGTCTCGCCGCCAGAGAGCTTGAGAAAGTGTGAAAAGTGTTAATATGTAGTAAAAACGGAAGAAAAACTCCCGTTTCGTCTTTTGTTATGTAATGACGTAATGACTGATCGTCACAATTGTCGCCCTTCTCTCAGAAACGTATACATTTATCGTTTGGAAACTTATGGAGGGTGCTGTGATATTCGATGGCACTACAAGCAACAAAACAGAGCCTTCTAAGTTGAAGCAATCGGCAAGAAAGATGTAGTAAAAGTAATGTTTCTGATTTCGAATATTCAATTATTAGCCAGGGTTGGTGCCTTGCACTCGACCGAGGACCTTCACGTTTTGCATGAACTGGGGTCTGGTTTCCACATAGCATGAGAAACAGCGAAAAGTGTTAATATGTAGTAAAAACGGAAGAAAATCTCCCGTTTCGTCTTTTGTTTCGCAATGACATAATGACAGATCGTCACAATTGTCGCCCTTCTCTCAGAAACGTTTACATTTATCGTTTGGAAACTTACGGCGGGTGCTGAGGTATTCGATGGCACTACAAGCAACAAAACAGAGCCTTCTAAGTTGAAGCAATCGGCAAGAAAGAAGAAGTAAAACTAATGTTTTGGTTTTCGAATATTCAATTTTAGCCAGAGTTGGTGCCTTGCAGTTGACCGAGGGCCTTGAGGTTTGGCATGAGCTGAGGTCGTGTAGCCACATAGCATGAGAAAGAGCGAAAAGTGTCAATATATAGTAAAAACGGAAGAAAATCTCCCGTTTCGTCTTTTGTTTCGTAATGACGTAATGACTGATCGTCACATTTGTCGCCCTTCTCTCAGAAACGTTTACATTTATGGTTTGGAATCTTACGGCGGGTGCTGAGGTATTCGATGGCACTACAAGCAACAGAACAGAGCCTTCTAAGTTGAAGCAATCGGCAAGAAAGAAGTAGTAAAATTAATGTTTTGGTTTTCGAAAATTCAATTATTAGCCGGAGTTAGTGCCTTGCAGTTGACCGAGGACCTTGAGATTTTGCATGAACTGAGGTCTCGCCGCCACAGAGCTTGTGAAAGTGTGAAAAGTGTTAATATGTAGTAAAAACGGAAGAAAATTTCCCGTTTCGTCTTTTGTTTCGTAATGACGTAATGACTGATCGTCACAATTGTCGCCCTTCTCTTAGAAACGTTTACATTTATCGTTTGGAAATTTACGGCGGGTGCTGTGATATTCGATGGCACTACAAGCAACAAAACAGAGCCTTCTAAGTTGAAGCAATTGGCAAGAAAGAAGTAGTAACCTTAATGATTTTTGTTTTCAAAAATTCAATTATTAGCCGGAGATAGTGCCATGCAGTTGGCCGAGGACCTTTAGGTTTTGCATGAACTGAGGTCTCGCCGCCACAGAGCTTGAGAAAGTGTGAAAAGTGTTAATATGTAGTAAAAACCGATGAAAATCTCCCGATTCGTCTTTTGTTTCGTAATGACGTAATGACTGATCGTCACAATTGTCGCCCTTCTCTCAGAAACGTTTACATTTATCGTTTGGAAACTTTCGGCAGGTGCTGAGGTATTCGATGGCACTACAAGCAACAAAACAGAGCCCTCTAAGTTGAAGTAATCGGCAAGAAAGAAGTAGTAAAATAAAAGTTTTGGTTTTCGAAAAGTCAATTATTAGCCGGAGATAGTGCCTTGCAGTTGACCGAGGACTCTGAGGTTTGCATGAACTGATGTGTCGCCGCCACAGAGCTTGAGAAAGTGTGAAAAGTGTTAATATGTAGTAAAAACGGAAGAAAATCTCCCGTTTCGTCTTTTG
Organism: Schistocerca piceifrons; assembly: GCF_021461385.2. Lineage (NCBI taxonomy): Eukaryota > Metazoa > Arthropoda > Insecta > Orthoptera > Acrididae > Schistocerca > Schistocerca piceifrons. The sequence goes on from NW_025729090.1 coordinate 118,558, forward strand.
TTTCGTAATGACGTTATCACTGATCGTCACAATTGTCGCCCTTCTCTCAAAAACGTTTACATTTATCGTTTGGAAACTTACGGCAGGTGCTGAGGTATTCGATGGCACTACAAGCGACAAAACAGAGCCTTGTAAGTTGAAGCAATCGGCAAGAAAGAAGTAGTAAAATTAATGTTTTGGTTTTCGAAAAGTCAACTATTAGCCGGAGATAGTGCCTTGCAGTTGACCGAGGACTCTGAGGTTTGCATGAACTGAGGTCTCGCAGCCACAGAGCTTGAGAAAGTGTGAAAAGTGTTAATATGTAGTAAAAACAGAAGAAAATCTCCCGTTTCTTCGTTTGTTTCGCAATGTCGTAATGACTGATCGTCACAATTGTCGCCCTTCTCTCAGAAACGTTTACATTTATCGGTTGGAAACTTACGGCGGCTGCTGAGGTATTCGATGGCACTACAAGCAACAAAACAGAGCCTTCTAAGTTGAAGCAATCGGCAAGAAAGAAGTAGTAAAAGTAATGTTTTTGTTATCGAATATTCAATTATTAGCCAGAATTGGTGCCTTGCAGTTGACCGAGGGCCTTGATGTTTTGCATGAACTGAGGTCTGGTAGCCACATTGCATGCGAAAGAGCGAAAAGTGTCAATATATAGTAAAAACGTAAGAAAATCTCCCGTTTCGTCTTTTGTTTCGTAATGACGTAATGACTGATGGTCACAATTGTCGCCCTTCGCTCAGAAACGTTTACATTTATCGTTTGGAAACTTACGGCGGCTGCTGAGGTATTCGATGGCACTACAACCAACTAAAAAGAGCCTTCTAAGCTGAAGCAATCGGCAAGAAAGGAGTAGTAAAAGTAATGTTTTGGTTTTCGAATATTCAATTATTAGCCAGAGTTAGTGCCTTGCAGCTGACCGAGGACCTTGAGGTTTTGCATGAACTGAGGTCTGGTAGCCACATAGCATGAGAAAGAGCGGAAAGTGTCAATATATTGTAAAAACGGAAGAAAATCTCCCGTTTCGTCTTTTGTTTCGTAATGACGTAATGACTGATCGTCACATTTGTCGCCCTTCTCTGAGAAACGTTTACATTTATCGTTTGGAAACTTACGGCGGGTGCTAAGGTATTCGATGGCACAACAAGCAACAAAACAGAGCCTTCTAAGTTGAAGCCATCGGCAAGAAAGAAATAGTAAAATTAATGTTTTCGTTTTTAAAAATTCAATTATTATCTGGAGAAAGTGCCTTGCAGTTGACCGAGGACGCTGAGGTTTGCATGAACTGAGGTCTCGCCGCACAGAGCTTGAGAAAGTGTGAAATGTGTTAATATGTAGTAAAAACGGAAGAAAATTTTCCGTTTCGTCTTTTGTTTCGTAATGACGTAATGACTGATCGTCACAATTATCGCCCTTCTCTCAAAAACGTTTCCATTTATCGTTTGGAAACTTACGGCGGGTGCTGAGGTTTTCTATGGCACTACATGCAACAAAACAGAGCCTTCTAAGTTGAAGCAATCGGCAAGAAAAAAGTAGTAAAAGTAATGTTTTGGTTTTCGAAATTCAATTATCAGCCGGTGTTAGTGCCTTGCAGTTGACCGAGGACCTTTAGGTTTTGCATGAACTGAGTTCTCGCCGCCACAGAGCTTGAGAAAGTGTGAAAAGTGTTAATATGTAGTAAAAACGGAAGATAATCTGCCGTTTCGTCTTTTGTTTCGTAATGACGTAATGACTGATCGTCACATTTGTCGCCCTTCTCTCAGAAACGTTTACATTTATGGTTTGGAAACTTACGGCGGGTGCTGAGGTATTCGATGGCACTACAAGCAACAGAACAGAGAATTCTAAGTTGAAGCAATCGGCAAGAAAGAAGTAGTAAAATTAATGTTTTGGTTTTCGAAAATTCAATTATTAGCCGGAGTTAGTGCCTTGCAGTTGACCGAGGACCTTGAGATTTTGCATGAACTGAGGTCTCGCCGCCACAGAGCTTGTGAAAGTGTGAAAAGTGTTAATATGTAGTAAAAACGGAAGGAAATCTCCCGTTTCGTCTTTTGTTTCGTAATGACGTAATGACTGATCGTCACAATTGTCGCCCTTCTCTCAGAAACGTTTACATTTATCGTTTGGAAACTTACGGCGGGTGCTGTGATATTCGATGGCACTACAAGCAACAAAACAGAGCCTTCTAAGTTGAAGCAATCAGCAAGAAAGGAGTAGTAACATTAAGGTTTTTTGTTTTCGAAAATTCAATTATTAGCCGGAGATAGTGCCATGCAGTTGGCCGAGGACCTTTAGGTTTTGCATGAACTGAGGTCTCGCCGCCACAGAGCTTGAGAAAGTGTTAATATGTAGTAAAAACGGAAGAAAATCTCCCGTTTCGTCTTTTGTTTCGTAATGACGTAATGGCTGATCGTCACAATTGTCGCCCTTCTCTCAGAAACATTTACATTTATCGTTTGGAAACTTGCGGCAGGTGCTGGAGTATTCGATGGCACTACGAGCAACAAAACAGAGCCATCTAAGTTGAAGCAATCGGCAAGAAAGATGTAGTAAAATAAATGTTTTGGTTTTCGAAAAGTGAATTATTAGCCGGAGATAGTGCCTTGCAGTTGACCGAGGACTCTGAGGTTTGCATGAACTGAGGTCTCGCCGCACAGAGCTTGAGAAAGTGTGAAATGTGTTAATATGTAGTAAAAACGGAAGAAAATCTCCCGTTTCGTCTTTTGTTTCGTAATGACGTAATGACTGATCGTCACAATCGTCGCCCTTCTCTCAGAAACGTTTACATTTATCGGTTGGAAACTTACGGCGGGTGCTGGAGTATTCGATGGCACTACGAGCAACAAAACAGAGCCTTCTAAGTTGAAGCAATCGGCAAGAAAGAAGTAGTAAAATAAATGTTTTGGTTTTCGAAAAGTCAATTATTAGCCGGAGATAGTGCCTTGCAGTTGACCGAGGACTCTGAGGTTTGCATGAACTGAGGTCTCGCCGCCACAGAGCTTGAGAAAGTGTGAAATGTGTTAATATGTTGTAAAAACAGAAGAAAATCTCCCGTTTCGTCTTTTGTTTCGTAATGACGTAATGACTGATCGTCACAATCGTCGCCCTTCTCTCAGAAACGTTTACATTTATCGTTTGGAAACTTACGGCGGGTGCTGTGATATTCGATGGCACTACAAGCAACAAAACAGAGCCTTCTAAGTTAAAGCAATCGGCAAGAAAGATGTAGTAAAAGTAATAATTTGGTTTCCGAATATTCAATTATTAGCCAGAGTTGGTGCCTTGCACTTGACCGAGGACCTTGAGGTTTTGCAAGAACTGAGGTCTGGTAGCCACATGGCATGAGAAAGAGCGAAAAGTGTTAATATATACTAAAAACGGAAGATAACCTCCCGTTTCGTCTTTTGTTTCGTAATGACGTAATGACTGCCCGTCAAAATTGTCGCCCTTCTCTCAGACACGTTTACATTTATCGTTTGGAAACTTACGCCGTGTGCTGAGATATTCGATGGCACAACAAGCAACAAAACAGAGCCTTCTAAGTTGAAGCAATCGGCAAGAAAGAAGTAGTAAAGTTAATGTTTTGGTTTTCGAAAATTCAACTATTAGCCGGAGTTAGTGCCTTGCAGTTGACCGACGACCTTGAGGTTTTGCATGAACTGAGGTCTCGCCGCCACAGAGCTTGAGACAGTGTCAAAAGTGTTAATATGTAGTAAGAACGGAAGAAAATCTCCCGTTTCGTCTTTTGTTTCGTAATGACGTAATGACTGATCGTCACAATTGTCGCCTTTCTCTCAGAAACGTTTACATTTATCGTTTGGAAACTTACGGCGGGTGCTGTGATATTCGATGGCACTACAACCAACAAAACAGAGCCGTCTAAGTTGAAGCAATCGGCAAGAAAGAAGTAGTAAAATTAATGTTTTGGTTTCCGAATATTCAATAATTAGCCGGAGTTAGTGCCTTGCAGTTGACCGAGGACCTTGAGGTCTCTCTGCCACAGAGCTTGAGAAAGTGTGAAAAGTGTTAATATGTAGTAAAAACGGAAGAAAATCTCCCGTTTCGTCTTTTGTTTCGTAAAGACGTAATGACTGATCGTCACAATTGTCGCCCTTCTCTCAGAAACGTATACATTTATCGTTTGGAAACTTACGCCGTGTGCTGACGTATTCGATGGTACTACAATTAACAAAACAGAGCCTTCTAAGTTGAAGCAATCGGCAAGAAAGAAGTAGTAAAATTAATGTTTTGGTTATCGAAATTCAATTATTAGCCGGAGTTAGTGCTTTGCAGTTGACCGAGGACCTTGAGGTATTGCATGAACTGAGGTCTCGCCGCCACAGAGCTTGAGAAAGTGTGAAAAGTGTTAATATGTAGTAAATTAATGTTTTGGTTTTCGAATATTCAATTATTAGCCGGAGTTAGTGCCTTGCAGTTGACCGAGGACCATGAGGTTTTGCATGAACTGTGTTCTCGCCGTCACAGAGCTTGAGAAAGTGTGAAAAGTGTTAATATGTAGTAAAACGGAAGAAAATCTCCCGGTTCGTCTTTTGTTTCGTAATGACTTAATGACTGATCGTCACAATTGTTGCCCTTCTCACAGAAACGTTTACATTTATCGTTTGGAAACTTACGCCGTGTGCTGACGTATTCGATGGTACTACAAGCAACAAAACAGAGCCTTCTAAGTTGGAGCAATTGGCAAGAAAGAAGTAGTAAAATAAATGTTTTGGTTTTCGAAAAGTCAATTATTGGCCAGAGATAGTGCCTTGCAGTTGACCGAGGACTCTGAGGTTTGCATGAACTGAGGTCTCGCCGGCACAGAGCTTGAGAAAGTGTGAAAAGTGTTGATATGTAGTAAAAACAGAAGAAAATCTCCCGTTTCGTCTTTTGTTCCGCAATGTCGTAATGACTGATCGTCACAATTGTCGACCTTCTCTCAGAAACGTTTACATTTATCGGTTGGAAACTTACGGCGGGTGCTGAGGTGTTCGATGGCACTACAAGCTACAAAACAGAGCCTTCTAAGTTGAAGCAATCGGCAAGAAAGAAGTAGTAAAAGTAATGTTTTTGTTATCGAATATTCAATTATTAGCCAGAGTTGGTGCCTTGCAGTTGACCGAGGGCCTTGATGTTTAGCATGAACTGAGGTCTGGTAGCCACATAGCATGCGAAAGAGCGGAAAGTGTCAATATATAGAAAAAACGGAAGAAAATCTCCCGTTTCGTCTTTTGTTTCGTAATGACGTAATGACTGATGGTCACAACTGTCGCCCTTCTCTCAGAAACGTTTACATTTATCGTTTGGAAACTTACGGCGGCTGCTGAGGTATTCGATGGCACTACAACCAACAAAACAGAGCCTTCTAAGCTGAAGCAATCGGCAAAAAAAGGAGTAGTAAAAGAAATGTTTTGGTTTTCGAATATTCAATTATTAGCCAGAGTTAGTGCCTTGCAGTTGACCGAGGACCTTGAGGTTTTGCATGAACTGAGGTCTCGCCGCCACAGGGCTTGAGAAAGTGTGAAAAGTGTTAATATATAGTAAAAACGGAAGAAAATCTCCCGTTTCGTCCTTTGTTTCGTAATGGCGTAATGACTGATCGTCACAATTGTCGCCCTTCTCTCAGAAACGTTTACATTTATCGTTTGGAAACTTACGCCGTGTGCTGAGGTATTCGATGGCACTACATGCAACAAAACACAGCCTTCTAAGTTGAAGGAATCGGCAAGAAAGAAGTAGTAAAATTAATGTATCGGTTTTCGAGAATTCAATTATTAACCGGAGTTAGTGCCTTGCAATTGACCGAGGACCTTGAGGTTTTGCATGAACTGTGTTCTCGCCGTCACAGAGCTTGAGAAAGTGTGAAAAGTGTTAATATGTAGTAAAAACGGAAGAAAATCTCCCGGTTCGTCTTTTGTTTCGTAATGACTTAATGACTGATCGTCACAATTGTTGCCCTTCTCTCAGAAACGTTTACATTTATCGTTTGGAAACTTACGCCGTGTGCTGACGTATTCGATGGTACTACAAGCAACAAAACAGAACCTTCTAAGTTTGAAGCAATCGGCAAGGAAGTAGTAGTAAAATTAATGTTTGTTTTTCGAAAAATCAATTATAAGCCGGAGTTAGTGCCTTACAGTTGACGGAGGACCTTGAGGTTTTGCATGAACTGAGGTCTCGCCGCCACAGAGCTTGAGAAAGTGTGAAAAGTGTTAATATGTAGTAAAAACGAAAGAAAATCTCCCGTTTCGTCTTTTGTTTCGTAATGACGTAATGACTGATCGTCACAATTGTCGCCCTTCCCTCAGAAACGTTTACATTTATCGTTTGGAAACTTACAGCGGGTGCTGTGATATTCGTTGGCACTACAAGCAACAAAACACAGCCTTCTAAGTTGAAGGAATCGGCAAGAAAGAAGTAGTAAAATTAATGTTTCGGTTTTCGAAAATTCAATTATTAACCGGAGTTAGTGCCTTGCAATTGACCGAGGACGTTAAGGTTGCGCATGAACTGAGGTGTCGACGCCACAGAGCTTGAGAAAGTGTGAAAAGTGTTAATATGTAGTAAAAACGGAAGAAAATCTCCCGTTTCGTCTTTTGTTTCGTAATGACGTAATGACTCATCGTCACAGTTGCCGCCCTTCTCTCAGAGACGTTGACATTTATCGTTTGGAAACTTACGGCGGCTGCTGAGGTACTCGATGGCACTACAACCAACAAAACAGAGCCTTCTAAGCTGAAGCAATCGGCAAAAAAAGGAGTAGTAAAAGTAATGTTTTGGTTTTCGAATATTCAATTATTAGCCAGAGTTAGTGCCTTGCAGTTGACCGAGGACCTTGAGGTTTTGCATGAACTGAGGTCTCGCCGCCACAGGGCTTGAGAAAGTGTGAAAAGTGTTAATATATAGTGAAAACGGAAGAAAATCTCCCGTTTCGTCTTTTGTTTCGTAATGACGTAATGACTGATCGTCACAATTGTCACCCTTCTCTCAAAAACGTTTACATTTATCGTTTGGAAACTTAAGGCAGGTGCTCAGGTATTCGATGGCACTACAAGCAACAAAACAGAGCCTTCTAAGTTGAAGCAATCGGCAAGAAAGAAGTAGTTAAATTAATGTTTTGGTTTTCGAAAAGTCAATTATTAGCCGGAGATAGTGCCTTGCAGTTGACCGAGGACTCTGAGGTATGCATGAACTGAGGTCTCGCCGCCACAGAGCTTGAGAAAGTGTGAAAAGTGTTAATATGTAGTAAAAACGGAAGAAAATCTCCCGTTTCGTCTTTTGTTTCGTAATGACGTAATGACTGATCGTCACATTTGTCACCCTTCTCTGAGAAACGTTTACATTTATCGTTTGGAAACTTACGGCGGGTGCTGAGGTATTCGATGGCACTACAAGCAACAAAACAGAGCCGTCTAAATTGAAGCAATCGGCAATAAGGGAGTAGTAAAATTAATGTTTGGTTTTCGAAAAGTCAATTATTAGCCGGAGTTAGTGCCTTGCAGTTGACCGAGGACCTTGAGGTTTTGCATGAACAGAGGTCTCGCCGCCACAGAGCTTGAGACAGTGTCAAAAGTGTTAATATGTAGTAAGAACGGAAGAAAATCTCCCGTTTCGTCTTTAGTTTCGTAATGACGTAATGACTGATCGTCACAATTCTCGCACTTCTCTCAGAAACTTTTACATTTATCGTTTGGAAACTTACGGCGGGTGCTGTGATATTCGATGGCACTACAAGCAACAAAACAGAGCCTTCTAAGTTGAAGCAATCGGCAAGAAAGATGTAGTGAAATTAATGTTTTGGTTTTCGAATATTCAATAATTACCCGGAGTTAGTGCCTTGCAGTTGACCGAGGACCTTGAGGTCTCTCTGCCACAGAGCTTGAGAAAGTGTGAAAAGTGTTAATATGTAGTAAAAACGGAAGAAAATCTCCCGTTTCGTCTTTTGTTTCGTAAAGACGTAATGACTGATCGTCACAATTGTCGCCCTTCTCTCACAAACGTTTACATTTATCGTTTGGAAACTTACGCCGTGTGCTGACGTATTCGATGGTACTACAAGCAACAATACAGAGCCTTCTAAGTTGAAGCAATCGGCAAGAAAGAAGTAGTAAAATTAATGTTTTGGTTATCGAATATTCAATTATTAGCCGGAGTTAGTGCCTTGCAGTTGACCGAGGACCTTGAGGTTTTGCATGGACTGAGGTCTCGCCGCCACAGAGCTTGAGAAAGTGTGAAAAGTGTTAATATGTAGTAAAAACGTAAGAAAATCTCCCGTTTCGTCTTTTGTTTCGTAATGACGTAATGACTGATCGTCACATTTGTCACAATTCTCTCAGAAACGTTTACATTTATGGTTTGGAAACTTACGGCGGGTGCTGAGGTATTCGATGGCACTACAAGCAACAGAACAGAGCCTTCTAAGTTGAAGCAATCGGCAAGAAAGGAGTAGTAAAATTAATGCTTTGGTTTTCGAAAATTCTATTATTAGCCAGAGGTAGTGATTTGCAGTTGACCTAGAGGTTATGCATGAACTGAGTTCTCGCCGCCACAGAGCTTGAGAAAGTGTGAAAAGTGTTAATATGTAGTAAAAATGGAAGAAAATCTCCCGTTTTGCCTTTTGTTTCGTAATGACGTAATGACTGATGGTCACAAATGTTGCCCTTCTCTCAGAAACGTTTACATTTATCGTTTGGAAAGTTACGGCGGGTGCTGACGTATTCGATGGCACTACAAGCAACAAATCAGTGCCTTCTAAGTTGAAGCAATCAGCAAGAAAGAAGTAGTAAAATCAATGTTTTGGTTTTCGAAAATTCAATTATTATCCGGAGATAGTGCCTTGCAGTTGACCGAGGACTCTGAGGTTTTGCATGAACTGAGGTCTCGCTGCCATAAAGTTTGAGAAAGTGTGAAAAGTGTTAATATGTAGTAAAAACGAAAAAAAATCTCCCGTTTCGTCTTTTGTTTCGTAATGACGTAATGACTGATCGTCACAATTGTCGCCCTTGTCTCAGAAACATTTACATTTATCGTTTGGAAACTTATGGCGGGTGCTGTGATATTCGATGCCACTACAAGCAACAAAACAGAGCCTTCTAAGTTAAAGCAATCGGCAAGAAAGATGTAGTAAAAGTAATAATTTGGTTTCCGAATATTCAATTATTAGCCAGAGTTGGTGCCTTGGACTTGACCGAGGACCTTGAGGTTTTGCAAGAACTGAGGTCTGGTAGCCACATAGCATGAGAAAGAGCGAAAAGTGTTAATATATAGTAAAAACGGAAGAAAATCTCCCGTTTCGACGTTTGTTTCGCAATGTCGTAATGACTGATCGTCACAATTGTCGCCCTTCTCTCAGAAACGTTTACATTTATGGTTTGGAAACTTACGGCGGGTGCTGAGGTATTCGATGGCACTACAATCAACAGAACAGAGCCTTCTAAGTTAAAGCAATCGGCATGAAGGAAGTAGTAAAATTAATGTTTTGGTTTTCGAATATTCAATTATTAGCAGGAATTAGTGCCTTGCAGTTGACTGAGGACCTTGAGGTTTCGCATGAACTGAGGTCCGCCGCCACAGAGCTTGAGAAAGTGTGAAAAGTGTTAATATGTATTAAAAACGGAAGAAAATCTCCCGTTAAGTCTTTTGTTTCGTAATGACGTAATGACTGATCGTCACAATTGTCGCCCTTCTTTCAGAAACGTTTACATTTATCGTTTGGAAACTTAATCCGTGTGCTGACGTATTCGATGGCACTAGAAGCAACGAAGCAGAGCCTTCTAAGTTGATGCAATCGGCAAGAAAGAAGTAGTAAAGTTAGTGTTTTGGTTTTCGAAATTTCAATTATTAGCCGGAGTTAGTGCCTTGCAGTTGACCGAGGACCTTGAGGTTTTGCATGAACTAAGGTCTCGCCGCCACAGAGCTTGAGACAGTGTCAAAAGTGTTAATATGTAGTAAGAACGGAAGAAAATCTCCCGTTTCGTCTTTTGTTTCGTAATGACGTAATGACTGATCGTCACAATTGCCGGCCTTCTATCAGAAACGTTTACATTTATCGTTTGGAAACTTACGGCGGGTGCTGTGATATTCGATGGCACTACAAGCAACAAAAAAGAGCCGTCTATGTTGAAGCAATCGGCAAGAAAGAAGTAGTAAAATTAATGTTTTGGTTTTCGAAAATTCAATTATTAGCCGGAGTTAGTGCCATGCAGTTGACCGAGGACCTTGAAGTTTTGCATGAACTGAGGTCACGCAGCCACAGAGCTTGCGAATGTGTGATAAGTGTTAATATATAGTAAAAACGGAAGAAAATCTCCCGTTTCGTCTTTTGTTTCGTAATGACGTAATGACTGATCGTCACATTTGTCGCCCGTCTCTCAGAAACGTTTACATTTATCGTTTGGAAACTTACGGCGGGTGTTTGAGGTATTCGATATCACTACAAGCTACAAAACAGAGCCTTCTAAGTTGAAGCAATCGGCAAGAAAGAAGTAGTAAAATTAATGTTTTGGTTTTCGAAAATTCAATTATTATCCAGAGATAGTGCTTTGCAGTTGACCGAGGACTCTGAGGTTTTGCATGAACTGACGTCTCGCCGCCACAGAGCTTGAGAATGTGTGAAAAGTGGTAATATGTAGTAAAAACGAAAGAAAATCTCCCGTTTCGTCTTTTGTTTCGTAATGACGTAATGACTGATCGTCAGATTTGTCGCCCTTCTCTCAGAAACGTTTACATTTATCGTTTGGAAACTTACGGCGGGTGTTTGAGGTATTCGATGGCACTACAAGCTACAAAACAGAGCCTTCTAAGTTGAAGCAATCGGCAAGAAAGATGTAGTAAAATTAATGTTATGGTTTTCGAATATTCAATAATTAGCCGGAGTTAGTGCCTTGCAGTTGACCGAGCACCTTGAGGTGTCTCTGCCACAGAGCTTGAGAAAGTGTGAAAAGTGTTAATATGTAGTAAAAACGGAAGAAAGTCTCCCGTTTCGTCTTTTGTTTCGTAAAGACGTAATGACTGATCGTCACAATTGTCGCCCTTCTCTCAGAAACGTATACATTTATCGTTTGCAAACTTACGCCGTGTGCTGACGTATTCGATGGTACTACAAGCAACAAAACAGAGCCTTCTAAGTTGAAGCAACGGCAAGAAAGAAGTAGTAAAATTAATGTTTTGGTTATCGAAATTCAATTATTAGCCGGAGTTAGTGCCTTGCAGTGACCGAGGACCTTGAGGTTTTGCATGAACTGAGGTCTCGCGGCCACAGAGCTTGAGAAAGTGTGAAAAGTGTTAATATGTAGTAAAAACGCAAGAAAATCTCCCGTTTCGTCTTTTGCTTCGTAATGACGTAATGACTGATCGTCACATTTGTCACAATTCTCTCAGAAACGTTTACATTTATGGTTTGGAAACTTACGGCAGGTGCTGAGGTATTCGATGGCACTACAAGCAACAGAACAGAGCCTTCTAAGTTGAAGCAATCGGCAAGAAATTAGTAGTAAGGTTAATGTTTTGGTTTTCGAATATTTAATTATTAGTCGGAGTTAGTGCCTTGAAGTTGACCGAGGACCTTGAGGTATTGAATGAACTGAGGTCTCGCCGCCACAGGGCTTGAGAAAGTGTGAAAAGTTTTAATATATAGTTAAAACGGAAGAAAATCTCCCGTTTCGTCCTTTGTTTCGTAATGACGTAATGACTCATCGTCACAATTGCCGCCCTTCTCTCAGAAACGTTTACATTTATCGTTTGGAAACTAATGGCGGGTGCTGAGGTATTCGATGGCACTACATGCAACAAAACACAGCCTTTTAAGTTGAAGCAATCGGCAAGAAAGAAGTAGAAAAATTAATGTTTCGGTTTTCGAAAATTCAATTATGAACCGGAGTTAGTGCCTTGGAATTGACCGAGGACCTTGAGGTTACGCCTGAACTGAGGTCTCGACGCCACAGAGCTTGAGAAAGTGTGAAAAGTGTTAATATGAAGTAAAAACGGAAGAAAATCTCCCGTTTCGTCTTTTATTTCGTAATGACGTAATGACTCATCGTCACAATTGCCGCCCTTCTCTCAGAAATGTTTACATTTATCGTTTGGAAACTAAGGGCGGGTGCTGAGGTATTGGATGGCACTACATGCAACAAAACACAGCCTTCTAAGTTGAAGCAATCGGCATGAAAGAAGTAGTAAAAGTAATGTTTTGGTTTTCGAATATTCAATTATTATCCAGAGTTGGTGGCTTGCAGTTGATCGAGGACCTTGAGGTTTTGCATGAAGTGAGGTCTGGTAGCCACATAGCATGAGAAAGAGCGAAAAGTGTTAATATATAGTAAAAACGGAAGCAAATCTCCCGTTTCGTCTTTTGTTTCGTAATGACGTAATGACTGATCGTCACAATTGTCGCCCTTCTCTCAGAAACATTTACAATTTATCGTTTGGAAACTTACGCCGTGTGCTGGGGTACTCGATGGCACTACAAGCAACAAAACAGAGCCTTCTAAGTTGAAGCAATCGGCAAGGAAGAAGTAGTAAAATTAATGTTTGTTTTTCAAAAATTCAATTATAAGCCGGAGTTAGTGCCTTGCAGTTGACGGAGGACCTTGAGGTTTTGCATGAACTGAGGTCTCGCCGCCACAGAGCTTGAGAAAGTGTGAAAAGTGTTAATATGTAGTAAAAACGGAAGAAAATCTCCCGTTTCGTCTTTTGTTTCGTAATGACGTAATGACTGATCGTCACAATTGTCGCCCTTCTCTCAGAAACGTTTACATTTATCGTTTGGAAACTTACGCGGGTGCTGAGGTATTCGATGGCACTACAAGCAACAAAACAGAGCCTTCTAAGTTGAAGCAATCGGCAAGAAAGAAGTAGTAAAGTTAATGTTTTGGTTATCGAAATTCAATTATTAGCCGGAGTTAGTGCCTTGCAGTTGACCGAGGACCTTGAGGTTATGCATGAACTGAGGTCTCGCCGCCACAGAGCTTGAGAAAGTGTGAAAAGTGTTAATATGTAGTAAAAACGGAAGAAAATCTCCCGTTTCGTCTTTTGTTTCGTAATGACGTAACGACTCATCGTCACAATTGCCGCCCTTCTCTCAGAAACATTTACATTTATCGTTTGGAAACTTATGGCCGGTTCTGTGATATTCGATGGCACTACAAGCAACAAAACAGAGCCTTCTAAGCTGAAGCAATCGGCAAGAAAGAAGAAGTAAAATTAATGTTTTGGTTTTCGAAAATTCAATTATTAGCCGGAGTTAGTGCCTTGCAGTTGACCGAGGACCTTGAGGATTTGCATGAACTGAGGTCTCGCCGCCACAGAGCTTGAGAAAGTGTGAAAAGTGTTAATATGTAGTAAAAACGGAAGAAAATCTCCCGTTTCGTCTTTTGTTTCGTAATGACGTAATGACTGATCGTCAAATTTGTCACAATTGTCTCAGAAACGTTTACATTTATGGTTTGGAAACTTACGCCGGGTGCTGAGGTATTCGATGGCTCTACAAGCAACAAAACAGAGCCTTCTAAGTTGAAGCAATGGGCAAGAAAGAAGTAGTAAAATTAATGTTTTGTTTTTCGAAAATTCAATTATAAGCCGGAGTTAGTGCCTTGCAGTTGACGGAGGACCTTGATGTTGTGCATGAACTGAGGTCTCGCCGCCTCAGACCTTGACAAAGTGTGAAAAGTGTTAATATGTAGTAAAAACGGAAGAAAATCTCCCGTTTCGTCTTTTGTTTCGTAATGACGTAATGACTGATCGTCACAATTGTCGCCCTTCCCTCAGAAACGTTTACATTTATCGTTTGGAAACTTACGGCGGGTGCTGTGATATTCGTTGGCACTACAAGCAACAAAACAGAGCCTTCTAAGTTGAAGCAATCGGCAAGAAAGAAGTAGTAAAATTAATGCTTTGGTTTTCGAAAATTGAGTTATTATCCGAAGTTAGTGCCTTGCAATTGACCGAGGACCTTGAGGTATTGCATGAACTGAGGTCACGCCGCCACAGAGCTTGCGAATGTGTGATAAGTGTTAATATGGTGTAAAAACGGAAGAAAATCTCCCGTTTCGTCTTTTGTTTCGTAATGACGTAATGACTGATCGTCACATTTGTCGCCCTTCTCTCAGAAACGTTTACATTTATCGTTTGGAAGCTTACGGCGGGTGTTTGAGGTATTCGATGTCACTACAAGCTACAAAACAGAGCCTTCTAAGTTGAAGCAATAGGCCAGAAAGTTGTAGTAAAATTAATGTTTTGGTTTTCGAATATTCAATTATTAGCCGGAGTTAGTGCCATGCAGTTGACCGAGGACCTTGAGGTCTGTCTGCCACAGAGCTTGAGAAAGTGTGAAAAGTGTTAATATGTAGTAAAAACGGCTGAAAATCTCCCGTTTCGTTTTTTGTTTCGTAATGACGTAATGACGGATCGTCACAATTGTCGCCCTTCTCTCAGACACGTTTACATTTATCCTTTGGGAACTTACGGGTGGAGCTGAGGTATTCGATGGCACTACAAGCAACAAAACTGAGCCTTCTAAGTTGAAGCAATCAACAAGAAAGGAGTAGTAAATTTAATGTTTTGGTTTTCGAATATTCAATTATTAGCCGGAGATAGAGCCTTGCAGTTGACCGAGGACTCTGAGGTTTTGCATAAACTGAGGTCTCGCCGCCACAGAGCTTGAGAAAGTGTGAAAAGTGTTAATATGTAGTAAAAACGGAAGAAAATCTTCCGTTTCGTCTTTTGTTTCGTAATGACGTAATGACTGATCGTCACAATTGTCGCCCTTCTCTCAGAAACGTTTACATTTATCGTTTGGAAACTTTCGCGGGTGCTGAGGTATTCGATGGCACTACAAGCAACAAAACAGAGCCTTCTAAGATGAAGCAATCGGCAAGAAAGAAGTAGTAAAATTAATGTTTTGATTATCGAAATTCAATTATTAGCCGGAGTTAGTGCCTTGCAGTTGACCGAGGACCTTGTGGATTTGCATGAACTGAGGTCTCGCCGCCACAGATCTTGAGAAAGTGTGAAAAGTGTTAATATGTAGTAAAAACGGAAGAAAATCTCCCGTTTCGTCTTTTGTTTCGTAATGACGTAATGACTGATCGTCACATTTGTCACAATTCTCTCAGAAACGTTTACAATTATGGTTTGGAAACTTACGGCGGGTGCTGAGGTATTCGATGGCACTACAACCAACAGAACAGAGCCTTCTAAGTTGAAGCAATCGGCAAGAAAGAAGTAGTAAAATTAATGTTTTGGTTTTCGAATATTTAATTATTAGTCGGAGTTAGTGCCTTGAAGTTGAACGAGGACCTTGAGGTTTTGCATGAACTGAGGTCTCGCCGCCACAGGGCTTGAGAAAGTGTGAAAAGTGTTAATATATAGTAAAAACGGAAGAAAATCTCACGTTTCGTCCTTCGTTTCGTAATGACGTAATGACTGATCGTCACAATTGTCGCCCTTCTCTCAGAAAGGTTTACATTTATCGTTTGGAAACTTACGCCGTGTGCTGAGGTATTCGATGGCACTACAAGCAGCAAAACACAGCCTTCTAAGTTGAAGGAATCGGCAAGAAAGAAGTAGTAAAATTAATGTTTTTGTTTTCGAAAATTCAATTATTAGCCGGAGTTAGCGCCTTGCAATTGACCGAGGACCTTGAGGTTATGCATGAACTGAGGTCTCGCCGTCACAGAGCTTGAGAAAGTGTGAAAAGTGTTAATATGTAGTAAAAACGGAGGAAAATCTTCCGTTTCGTCTTTTGTTTCGTAATGACGTAATGACTGATCGTCACAATTGTCGCCCTTCTCTCAGAAACGTTTACATTTATCGTTTGGAAACATACGCGGGTGCTGAGGTATTCGATGGCACTACAAGCAACAAAACAGAGCCTTCTAAGTTGAAGCAATCGGCAAGAAAGAAGTAGTAAAATTAATGTTTTGGTTATCGAAATTCAATTATTAGCCGGAGTTAGTGCCTTGCAGTTGACCGAGGACCTTGAGCATTTGCATGAACTGAGGTCTCGCCGCCACAGAGCTTGAGAAAGTGTGAAAAGTGTTAATATGTAGTAAAAACGGAAGAAAATCTCCCGTTTCGTCTTTTGTTTCGTAATGACGTAATGACTGATAGTCACAATTGTCGCCCTTCTCTCAGAAACGTTTACATTTATCGTTTGGAAACTTACGGCGGGTGGTGAGGTATTCGATGGCACTACAAACTACAAAACAGAGCCTTCTAAGTTGAAGCAATCGGCAAGAAAGGAGTAGTAAATTTAATGTTCTGGTTTTCGAAAATTCAATTATTAGCCGGAGATAGAGCCTTGCAGTTGACAGAGTACTCTGAGGTTTTGCATGAACTGAGGTCTCGCCGCCACAGAGCTTGAGAAAGTGTGAAAAGTGTTAATATGTAGTAAAAACGGAAGAAAATCTCCCGTTTCGTTTTTTGTTTCGTAATGACGTAATGACTGATCGTCACAATTGTCGCCCTTCTCTCAGAAACGTTTACATTTATCGTTTGGAAACTTACGCGGGTGCTGAGGTATTCGATGGCACTACAAGCAACAAAACAGAGCCTTCTAAGTTGAAGCAATCGGCAAGAAAGAAGTAGTAAAAGTAATGTTCTTGTTATCGAATATTCAATGATTAGCCAGAGTTGGAGCCTTGCAGTTGACCGAGGGCCTTGATGTTTTGCATGAACTGAGGTCTGGTAGCCACATAGCATGCGAAATTGCGAAACGTGTCAATATATAGTAAAAACGGAAGAAAATCTCCCGTTTCGTCTTTTGTTTCGTAATGACGTAATGACTGATGGTCACAATTATCGCCCTTCTCTCAGAAACGTTTACATTTATCGTTTGGAAACTTACGGCGGCTGCTGAGGTATTCGATGGCACTACAACCAACAAAACAGAGCCTTCTAAGCTGAAGCAATCGGCAAGAAACGAGTAGTAAAAGTAATGTTTTGGTTTTCGAATATTCAATTATTAGCCAGAGTTAGTGCCTTGCAGTTGACCGAGGACCTTGACGTTTTGCATGAACTGAGGTCTGGTAGCCACATAGCATGAGAAAGAGCGAAAAGTGTTAATATATTGTAAAAACGGATGAAAATCTCCCGTTTCGTCTTTTGTTTCGTAATGACGTAATGACTGATCGTCAGAATTGTCGCCCTTCTCTCAGAAACGTTTACATTTATCGTTTGGAAACTTACGGCGGGTGCTGTGATATTCGTTGGCACTACAAGCAACAAAACAGAGCCTTCTAAGTTGAAGCAATCGGCAAGAAAGAAGTAGTAAAATTAATGTTTTGGTTTTCGAAAATTGAGTTATTATCCGAAGTTAGTGCCTTGCAATTGACCGAGGACCTTGAGGTATTGCATGAACTGAGGTCACGCCGCCACAGAGCTTGCGAATGTGTGATAAGTGTTAATATGTAGTAAAAACGGAAGAAAATCTTCCGTTTCGTCTTTTGTTTCGTAATGACGTAATGACTGATCGTCACAATTGTCGCCCTTCTCTCAGAAAGGTTTACATTTATCGTTTGGAAACTTACGCGGGTGCTGAGGTATTCGATGGCACTACAAGCAACAAAACAGAGCCTTCTAAATTGAAGCAATCGGCAAGAATGAAGTAGTAAAATTAATGTTTTGGTTATCGAAATTCAATTATTAGCCGGAGTTAGTGCCTTGCAGTTGACCGAGGACCTTGAGGTTTTGCATGAACTGAGGTCTCGCCGCCACAGAGCTTGAGAAAGTGTGAAAAGTGTTAATATGTAGTAAAAACGGAAGAAAATCTCCCGTTTCGTCTTTTGTTTCGTAATGACGTAATGACTGATCGTCACATTTGTCACAATTCTCTCAGAAACGTTTACATTTATGGTTTGGAAACTTACGGCGGGTGCTGAGGTATTCGATGGCACTACAAGCAACAAAACAGAGCCTTCTAAGTTGAAGCAATCGGCAAGAAAGACGTAGTAAAATTAGTGTTTTGTTTTTCGAAAATTCAATTATAAGCCGGAGTTAATGCCTTGCAGTTGACGGAGGACCTTGAGGTTTTGCATGAACTGAGGTCTCGCCGCCACAGAGCTTGAGAAAGTGTGAAAAGTGTTAATATGTAGTAAAAACGGAAGAAAATCTCCCGTTTCGACTTTTGTTTCGTAATGACGTAATGACTGATCGTCACAATTGTCGCCCTTCCCTCAGAAACGTTTACATTTATCGTTTGGATACTTACGGCGGGTGCTGTGATATTCGTTGGCACTACAAGCAACAAAACAGAGCCTTCTAAGTTGAAGCAATCGGCAAGAAAGAAGTAGTAAAATTAATGTTTTGGTTTTCGAAAATTGAGTTATTATCCGAAGTTAGTGCCTTGCAATTGACCGAGGATCTTGAGGTATTGCATGAACTGAGGTCACGCCGCCACAGAGCTTGCGAATGTGTGATAAGTGTTAATATGTAGTAAAAACGGAAGAAAATCTCCCGTTTCGTCTTTTGTTTCGTAATGACGTAATGACTGATCGTCACATTTGTCGCCCTTCTCTCAGAAACGTTTACATTTATCGTACGGAAACTTACGGGGGGTGCTGAGGTATTCGATGGCACTACAAGCAACAAAACAGAGCCTTCAAAGTTGAAGCAATCAACAAGAAAGGAGTAGTAAATGTAATGTTTTGGTTTTCGAAAATTCAATTATTAGCCGGAGATAGAGCCTTGCAGTTGACCGAGGACTCTGAGGTTTTGCATGAACTGAGTTCTCGCCGCCACAGAGCGTGAGAAAGTGTGAAAAGTGTTAATATGTAGTAAAAACGGAAGAAAATCTTCCGTTTCGTCTTTTGTTTCGTAATGACGTAATGACTGATCGTCACAATTGTCGCCCTTCTCTCAGAAACGTTTACATTTATCGTTTGGAAACTTACGGCGGGTGGTGAGGTATTCGATGGCACTACAAGCTACAAAACAGAGCCTTCTAAGTTGAAGCAATCGGCAAGAAAGGAGTAGTAAATTTAGTGTTTTGGTTTTCGAAAATTCAATTATTAGCCGGAGATAGAGCCTTGCAGTTGACCGATGACTCTGAGGTTTTGCATGAACTGAGGTCTCGCCGCCACAGAGCTTGAGGAAGTGTGAAAAGTGTTAATATGTAATAAAAACGGAAGAAAATCTCCCGTTTCGTCTTTTGTTTCGTAATGACGTAATGACTGATCGTCACATTTGTCACAATTCTCTCAGAAACGTTTACATTTATGGTTTGGAAACTTACAGCGGAAGCTGAGGTATTCGATGGCACTACATGCAACAGAACAGAGCCTTCTAAGTTGAAGCAATCTTCAAGAAAGAAGAAGTAAAATTAATGTTTTGGTTTTCGAAAATTCAATTATTAGCCGGAGTTAGTGCCTTGCAATTGACCGAGGACCTTGAGGTTATGCATGAACTGAGGTCTCGCCGCCACAGAGCTTGAGAAAGTGTGAAAAGTGTTAATATGTAGTAAAAACGGAAGAAAATCTCCCGTTTCGTCTTTTGTTTCTGAATGACGTAATGACTCATCGTCACAATTGCCGCCCTTCTCTCAGAAACGTTTACATTTATCGTTTGGAAACGTACGCGGGTGCTGAGGTATTCGATGGCACTACAAGCAACAAAACAGAGCTTTCTAAGTTGAAGCAATTGGCAAGAATGAAGTAGTAAAATTAATGTTTTGGTTATCGAAATTCAATTATTAGCCGGAGTTAGTGCCTTGCAGTTGACCGAGGGCCTTGAGGTTTTGCATGAACTGAGGTCTCGCCGCCACAGAGCTTGAGAAAGTGTGAAAAGTGTTAATATGTAGTAAAAACGGAAGAAAATCTCCCGTTTCGTCTTTTGTTTCGTAATGACATAATGACTGATCGTCACAATTGTCGCCCTTCCCTCAGAAACGTTTACATTTATCGTTTGGAAACTTACGGCTGGTGCTGTGATATTCTTTGGCACTACAAGCAACAAAACAGAGCCTTCTAAGTTGAAGCAATCGGCAAGAAAGAAGTAGTAAAATTAATGTTTTGGTTTTCGAAAATTGAGTTATTATCCGAAGTTAGTGCCTTGCAATTGACCGAGGACCTTGAGGTATTGCATGAACTGAGGTCATGCCGCCACAGAGCTTGCGAATGTGTGATAAGTGTTAATATATAGTAAAAACGGAAGAAAATCTCCCGTTTCGTCTTTTGTTTCGTAATGACGTAATGACTGATCGTCACATTTGTCGCCCTTCTCTCAGAAACGTTTACATTTATCGTTTGGAAACTTGCGGCGGGTGTTTGAGGTATTCGATGTCACTACAAGCTACAAAACAGAGCCTTCTAAGTTGAAGCAATCGGCAAGAAAGATGTAGTAAAATTAATGTTTTGGTTTTCGAATATTCAATTATTAGCCGGAGTTAGTGCCTTGCAGTTGACCGAGTACCTTGAGGTCTCTCTGCCACAGAGCTTGAGAAAGTGTGAAAAGTGTTAATATGTAGTAAAAACGGAAGAAAATCTCCCGTTTCGTCTTTTGTTTCGTAATGACGTAATGACTGATCGTCAGAATTGTCGCCCTTCTCTCAGAAACGTTTACATTTATCGTTTGGAAACTTACGGGGGGTGCTGAGGTATTCGATGGCACTACAAGCAACAAAACAGAACCTTCTAAGTTGAAGCAATCAACAAGAAAGGAGTAGTAAATTTAATGTTTTGGTTTTCGAAAATTCAATTATTAGCCGGAGATAGAGCCTTGCAGTTGACCGAGGACTCTGAGGTTTTGCATGAACTGAGTTCTCGCCGCCACAGAGCTTGAGAAAGTGTGAAAAGTGTTAATATGTAGTAAAAACGGAAGAAAATCTTCCGTTTCGTCTTTTGTTTCGTAATGACGTAATGACTGATCGTCACAATTGTCGCCCTTCTCTCAGAAACGTTTACATTTATCGTTTGGAAACTTACGCGGGTGCTGAGGTATTTGATGGCACTACAAGCAACAAAACAGAGCCTTCTAAGTTGAAGCAATCGGCAAGAAAGAAGTAGTAAAATTAATGTTTTGATTATCGAAATTCAATTATTAGCCGGAGTTAGTGCCTTGCAGTTGACCGAGGACCTTGAGGATTTGCATGAACTGAGGTCTCGCCGCCACAGAGCTTGAGAAAGTGTGAAAAGTGTTAATATGTAGTAAAAACGGAAGAAAATCTCCCGTTTCGTCTTTTGTTTCGTAATGACGTAATGACTGATCGTCACATTTGTCACAATTCTCTCAGAAACGTTTACATTTATGGTTTGGAAACTTACGGCGGGTGCTGAGGTATTCGATGGCACTACAACCAACAGAACAGAGCCTTCTAAGTTGAAGCAATCGGCAAGAAAGAAGTAGTAAAATTAATGTTTTGGTTTTCGAATATTTAATTATTAGTCGGACTTAGTGCCTTGAAGTTGACCGAGGACCTTGAGGTTTTGCATGAACTGAGGTCTCGCCGCCACAGGGCTTGAGAAAGTGTGAAAAGTGTTAATATATAGTAAAAACGGAAGAAAATTTCACGTTTCGTCCTTTGTTTCGTAATGACGTAATGACTGATCGTCACAATTGTCGCCCTTCTCTCAGAAAGGTTTACATTTATCGTTTGGAAACTTACGCCGTGTGCTGAGGTATTCGATGCCACTACAAGCAACAAAACACAGCCTTCTAAGTTGAAGGAATCGGCAAGAAAGAAGTAGTAAAATTAATGTTTTTGTTTTCGAAAATTCAATTATTAGCCGGAGTTAGTGCCTTGCAATTGACCGAGGACCTTGAGGTTATGCATGAAGTGAGGTCTCGCCGCCACAGAGCTTGAGAAAGTGTGAAAAGTGTTAATATGTAGTAAAAACGGAAGAAAATCTTCCGTTTCGTCTTTTGTTTCGTAATGACGTAATGACTGATCGTCACAATTGTCGCCCTTCTCTCAGAAACGTTTACATTTATCGTTTGGAAACTTACGCGGGTATTGAGGTATTCGATGACACTACAAGCAACAAAACAGAGCCTTCTAAGTTGAAGCAATCGGTAAGAAAGAAGTAGTAAAATTAATGTTTTGGTTATCGAAATTCAATTATTAGCCGGAGTTAGTGCCTTACAGTTGACCGAGGACTATGAGGTTTTGCATGAACTGTGTTCTCGCCGCCACAGAGCTTGAGAAAGTGTGAAAAGTGTTATTATGTAGTAAAAACGGAAGAAAATCTCCCGTTTCGTCTTTTGGTTCGTAATGACTTAATGACTGATCGTCACAATTGTTGCCCTTCTCTCAGAAACGTTTACATTTACCGTTTGGAAACTTACGCCGTGTGCTGACGTATTCGATGGTACTACAAGCAACAAAACAGAGCCTTCTAAGTTGAAGCAATCGGCAAGAAAGAAGTAGTAAAATTAATGTTTTGGTTATCGAAATTCAATTATTAGCCGGAGTTAGTCTCCTGCAGTTGACCGAGGACCTTGAGGATTTGCATGAACTGAGGTCTCGCCGCCACAGAGCTTGAGAAAGTGTGAAAAGTGTTAATATGTAGTAAAAACGGAAGAAAATCTCCCGTTTCGTCTTTTGTTTCGTAATGACGTAATGACTGATCGTCACATTTGTCACAATTCTCTCAGAAACGTTTACATTTATGGTTTGGAAACTTACGGCGGGTGCTGAGGTATTCGATGGCACTACAAGCAACAAAACAGAGCCTTCTAAGTTGAAGCAATCGGCAAGAAAGAAGTAGTAAAATTACTGTTTTGTTTTTCGAAAATTCAATTATAAGCCGGAGTTAATGCCTTGCAGTTGACGGAGGACCTTGAGGTTTTGCATGAACTGAGGTCTCGCCGCCACAGAGCTTGAGAAAGTGTGAAAAGTGTTAATATGTAGTAAAAACGGAAGAAAATCTCCCGTTTCGTCTTTTGTTTCGTAATGACGTAATGACTGATCGTCACAATTGTCGCCCTTCCCTCAGAAACGTTTACATTTATCGTTTGGAAACTTACGGCGAGTGCTGTGATATTCGTTGGCACTACAAGCAACAAAACAGAGCCTTCTAAGTTGAAGCAATCGGCAAGAAAGAAGTAGTAAAATTAATGTTTTGGTTTTCGAAAATTGAGTTATTATCCGAAGTTAGTGCCTTGCAATTGACCGAGGACCTTGAGGTATTGCATGAACTGAGGTCACGCCGCCACAGAGCTTGAGAATGTGTGATAAGTTTTAATATGTAGTAAAAACGGAAGAAAATCTCCCGTTTCGTCTTTTGTTTCGTAATGACGTAATGACTGATCGTCACATTTGTCGCCCTTCTCTCAGAAACGTTTACATTTATCGTTTGGAAACTTACGGGGATGCTGAGGTATTCGATGGCACTACAAGCAACAAAACAGAGCCTTCTAAGTTGAAGCAATCAACAAGAAAGGAGTAGTAAATTTAATGTTTTGGTTTTCGAAAATTCAATTATTAGCCGGAGATAGAGCCCTGCAGTTGACCGAGGACTCTGAGGTTTTGCATGAACTGAGTTCTCGCCGCCATAGAGCTTGAGAAAGTGTGAAAAGTGTTAATATGTAGTAAAAACGGAAGAAAATCTTCCGTTTCGGTCTTTTGTTTCGTAATGACGTAATGACTGATCGTCACAATTGTCGCCCTTCTCTCAGAAACGTTTACATTTATCGTTTGGAAACTTACGGCGGGTGGTGAGGTATTCGATGGCACTACAAGCTACAAAACAGAGCCTTCTAAGTTGAAGCAATCGGCAAGAAAGAAGTAGTAAAATTAATGTTTTGGTTTTCGAAAATTCAATTATTAGCCGGAGTTAGGGCCTTGCAATTGACCGAGGACCTTGAGGTTATGCATGAACTGAGGTCTCGCCGCCACAGAGCTTGAGAAAGTGTGAAAAGTGTTAATCTGTAGTAAAAACGGAAGAAAATCTCCCGTTTCGTCTTTTGTTTCGTAATGACGTAATGACTCATCGTCACAATTGCCGCCCTTCTCTCAGAAACGTTTACATTTATCGTTTGGAAACTTACGCGGGTGCTGAGGTATTCGATGGCACTACAAGCAACAAAACAGAGCTTTCTAAGTTGAAGCAATCGGCAAGAAAGAAGTAGTAAAAATAATGTTTTGGTTATCGAAATTCAATTATTAGCCGGAGTTAATGCCTTGCAGTTGACGGAGGACCTTGAGGTTTTGCATGAACTGAGGTCTCGCCGCCACAGAGCTTGAGAAAGTGTGAAAAGTGTTAATATGTAGTAAAAACGGAAGAAAATCTCCCGTTTCGTCTTTTGTTTCGTAATGACGTAATGACTGATCGTCAGAATTGTCGCCCTTCTCCCAGAAACGTTTACATTTATCGTTTGGAAACTTACGGGGGGTGCTGAGGTATTCGATGGCACTACAAGCAACAAAACAGAGCCTTCTAAGTTGAAGCAATCAACAAGAAAGGAGTAGTAAATTAAATGTTTTGGTTTTCGAAAATTCAATTATTAGCCGGAGTTAGTGCCTTGCAGTTGACCGAGGACCTTGAGGATATGCATGAACTGAGGTCTCGCCGCCACAGAGCTTGAGAAAGTGTGAAAAGTGTTAATATGTAGTAAAAACGGAAGAAAAATCTTCCGTTTCGTCTTTTGTTTCGTAATGACGTAATGACTGATCGTCACAATTGTCGCCCTTCTCTCAGAAACGTTTACATTTATCGTTTGGAAACTTACGCGGGTGCTGAGGTATTCGCTGACACTACAACCAACAAAACAGAGCCTTCTAAGTTGAAGCAATCGGCAAGAAAGAAGTAGTAAAATTAATGTTTTGGTTATCGAAATTCAATTATTAGCCGGAGTTAGTGCCTTGCAGTTGACCGAGGACCATGAGGTTTTGCATGAACTGTGTTCTCGCCGCCACAGAGCTTGAGAAAGTGTGAAAAGTGTTAATATGTAGTAAAAACGGAAGAAAATCTCCCGTTTCGTCTTTTGTTTCCTAATGACTTAATGACTGATCGTCACAATTGTTGCCCTTCTCTCAGAAACGTTTACATTTACCGTTTGGAAACTTACGCCGTGTGCTGACGTATTCGATGGTACTACAAGCAACAAAACAGAGCCTTCTAACTTGAAGCAATCAGCAAGAAAGAAGTAGTAAAATTAATGTTTTGGTTATCGAAATTCAATTATTAGCCGGAGTTAGTCTCTTGCAGTTGACCGAGGACCTTGAGGATTTGCATGAACTGAGGTCTCCGCCGCCACAGAGCTTGAGAAAGTGTGAAAAGTGTTAATATGTAGTAAAAACGGAAGAAAATCTCCCGTTTCGTCTTTTGTTTCGTAATGACGTAATGACTGATCGTCACATTTGTCACAATTCTCTCAGGAACGTTTACATTTATGGTTTGGAAACTTACGGCGGGTGCTGAGGTATTCGATGGCACTACAACCAACAGAACAGAGCCTTCTAAGTTGAAGCAATCGGCAAGAAAGAAGTAGTAAAATTAATGTTTTGGTTTTCGAATATTTAATTGTTAGTCGGACTTAGTGCCTTGAAGTGGACCGAGGACCTTGAGGTTTTGCATGAACTGAGGTCTCGCCGCCACAGGGCTTGAGAAAGTGTGAAAAGTGTTAATATATAGCAAAAACGGAAGAAAATTTCACGTTTCGTCCTTTGTTTCGCAATGACGTAATGACTGATCGTCACAATTGTCGCCCTTCTCTCAGAAAGGTTTACATTTATCGTTTGGAAACTTACGCCGTGTGCTGAGGTATTCGATGGCACTACAAGCAACAAAACACAGCTGTCTAAGTTGAAGGAATCGGCAAGAAAGAAGTAGTAAAATTAATGTTTTTGTTTTCGAAAATTCAATTATTAGCCGGAGTTAGTGCCTTGCAATTGACCGAGGACCTTGAGGTTATCCATGAACTGAGGTCTCGCCGCCACAGAGCTTGAGAAAGTGTGAAAAGTGTTAATATGTAGTAAAAACGGAAGAAAATCTTCCGTTTCGTCTTTTGTTTCGTAATGACGTAATGACTGATCGTCACAATTGTCGCCCTTCTCTCAGAAACGTTTACATTTATCGTTTGGAAACTTACGCGGGTGCTGAGGTATTCGATGACACTACAAGCAACAAAACAGAGCCTTCTAAGTTGAAGCAATCGGCAAGAAAGAATTAGTAAAATTAATGTTTTGGTTATCGAAATTCAATTATTAGCCGGAGTTAGTGCCTTGCAGTTGAGCGAGGACCTTGAGGATTTGCATGAACTGAGGTCTCCCCGCCACAGAGCTTGAGAAAGTGTGAAAACTGATAATATGTAGTAAAAACGGAAGAAAACTCCCGTTTCGTTTTTTGTTTCGTAATGACGTAGTGACTGATCGTCACAATTGTCGCCCTTCTCTCAGAAACGTTTACATTTATCGTTTGGAATCTTACGGGGGGTGCTGAGGTATTCGATGGCACTACAAGCAACAAAACTGAGCCTTCTAAGTTGAAGCAATCGGCAAGAAAGAAGTAGTAAAATTAATGTTTTGGTTATCGAAATTCAATTATTAGCCGGAGTCAGTGCCTTGCAGTTGACCGAGGACCTTGAGGATTTGCATAAACTGAGGTCTCGCCGCCACAGGGCTTGAGAAAGTGTGAAAAGTGTTAATATATAGTAAAAACGGAAGAAAATCTCACGTTTCGTCCTTTGTTTCGTAATGACGTAATGACTGATCGTCACAATTGTCGGCCTTCTCTCAGAAAGGCTTACATTTATCGTTTGGAAACTTACGCCGTGTGCTGAGGTATTCGATGGCACTACAAGCAACAAAACACAGCCTTCTAAGTTGAAGGAATCGGCAAGAAAGAAGTAGTAAAATTATTGTTTTTGTTTTCGAAAATTCAATTATTAGCCGGAGTTGGTGCCTTGCAATTGACCGAGGACCTTGAGGTTATGCATGAACTGAGGTCTCGCCGCCACAGAGCTTGAGAAAGTGTGAAAAGTGTTAATATGTTGTAAAAACGGAAGAAAATCTCCCGTTTCGTCTTTTGTTTCGTAATGACATAATGACTCATCGTCACAATTGCCGCCCTTCTCTTAGAAACATTTACATTTATCGTCTGGAATCTTACGGCCGGTGCTGTGATATTCGATGGCATTACAAGCAACAAAACAGAGCCTTCTAAGTTGAAGCAATCGGCAAGAAAGAAGTAGTAAAATTGATGATTTGGTTTTCGAAAATTCAATTATTAGCCAGAGTTGGTGCCGTGCTCTTGACCGAGGACCTTGAGGTTTTGCATGAACTGAGGTCTTGTAGCCACATAGCATGAGAAAGGGCGAAAAGTGTTAATATATAGTAAAAACGGAAGAAAATCTCCCGTCTCGTCCTTTGTTTCGCAATGACGTAATGACTGATCGTCACAATTGTCGCCCTTCTCTCAGAAACGTTTACATTTATCGTTTGGAAACTTACGCCGTGTGCTCAGGTATTCGATGGCACTACAAGCAACAAAACAGAGCCTTCTAAGTTGAAGCAATCGGCAAGAAAGAAGTAGTAAAATTAATGTTTTGGTTATCGAAATTCAATTATTAGCCGGAGTTAGTCTCCTGCAGTTGACCGAGGACCTTGAGGATTTGCATGAACTGAGGTCTCGCCGCCACAGAGCTTGAGAAAGTGTGAAAAGTGTTAATATGTAGTAAAAACGGAAGAAAATCTCCCGTTTCGTCTTTTGTTTCGTAATGACGTAATGACTGATCGTCACATTTGTCACAATTCTCTCAGAAACGTTTACATTTATGGTTTGGAAACTTACGGCGGGTGCTGAGGTATTCGATGGCACTACAAGCAACAAAACAGAGCCTTCTAAGTTGAAGCAATCGGCAAGAAAGAAGTAGTAAAATTACTGTTTTGTTTTTCGAAAATTCAATTATAAGCCGGAGTTAATGCCTTGCAGTTGACGGAGGACCTTGAGGTTTTGCATGAACTGAGGTCTCGCCGCCACAGAGCTTGAGAAAGTGTGAAAAGTGTTAATATGTAGTAAAAACGGAAGAAAATCTCCCGTTTCGTCTTTTGTTTCGTAATGACGTAATGACTGATCGTCACAATTGTCGCCCTTCCCTCAGAAACGTTTACATTTATCGTTTGGAAACTTACGGCGAGTGCTGTGATATTCGTTGGCACTACAAGCAACAAAACAGAGCCTTCTAAGTTGAAGCAATCGGCAAGAAAGAAGTAGTAAAATTAATGTTTTGGTTTTCGAAAATTGAGTTATTATCCGAAGTTAGTGCCTTGCAATTGACCGAGGACCTTGAGGTATTGCATGAACTGAGGTCACGCCGCCACAGAGCTTGAGAATGTGTGATAAGTTTTAATATGTAGTAAAAACGGAAGAAAATCTCCCGTTTCGTCTTTTGTTTCGTAATGACGTAATGACTGATCGTCACATTTGTCGCCCTTCTCTCAGAAACGTTTACATTTATCGTTTGGAAACTTACGGGGGATGCTGAGGTATTCGATGGCACTACAAGCAACAAAACAGAGCCTTCTAAGTTGAAGCAATCAACAAGAAAGGAGTAGTAAATTTAATGTTTTGGTTTTCGAAAATTCAATTATTAGCCGGAGATAGAGCCCTGCAGTTGACCGAGGACTCTGAGGTTTTGCATGAACTGAGTTCTCGCCGCCATAGAGCTTGAGAAAGTGTGAAAAGTGTTAATATGTAGTAAAAACGGAAGAAAATCTTCCGTTTCGTCTTTTGTTTCGTAATGACGTAATGACTGATCGTCACAATTGTCGCCCTTCTCTCAGAAACGTTTACATTTATCGTTTGGAAACTTACGGCGGGTGGTGAGGTATTCGATGGCACTACAAGCTACAAAACAGAGCCTTCTAAGTTGAAGCAATCGGCAAGAAAGAAGTAGTAAAATTAATGTTTTGGTTTTCGAAAATTCAATTATTAGCCGGAGTTAGGGCCTTGCAATTGACCGAGGACCTTGAGGTTATGCATGAACTGAGGTCTCGCCGCCACAGAGCTTGAGAAAGTGTGAAAAGTGTTAATCTGTAGTAAAAACGGAAGAAAATCTCCCGTTTCGTCTTTTGTTTCGTAATGACGTAATGACTCATCGTCACAATTGCCGCCCTTCTCTCAGAAACGTTTACATTTATCGTTTGGAAACTTACGCGGGTGCTGAGGTATTCGATGGCACTACAAGCAACAAAACAGAGCTTTCTAAGTTGAAGCAATCGGCAAGAAAGAAGTAGTAAAAATAATGTTTTGGTTATCGAAATTCAATTATTAGCCGGAGTTAATGCCTTGCAGTTGACGGAGGACCTTGAGGTTTTGCATGAACTGAGGTCTCGCCGCCACAGAGCTTGAGAAAGTGTGAAAAGTGTTAATATGTAGTAAAAACGGAAGAAAATCTCCCGTTTCGTCTTTTGTTTCGTAATGACGTAATGACTGATCGTCAGAATTGTCGCCCTTCTCCCAGAAACGTTTACATTTATCGTTTGGAAACTTACGGGGGGTGCTGAGGTATTCGATGGCACTACAAGCAACAAAACAGAGCCTTCTAAGTTGAAGCAATCAACAAGAAAGGAGTAGTAAATTAAATGTTTTGGTTTTCGAAAATTCAATTATTAGCCGGAGTTAGTGCCTTGCAGTTGACCGAGGACCTTGAGGATATGCATGAACTGAGGTCTCGCCGCCACAGAGCTTGAGAAAGTGTGAAAAGTGTTAATATGTAGTAAAAACGGAAGAAAATCTTCCGTTTCGTCTTTTGTTTCGTAATGACGTAATGACTGATCGTCACAATTGTCGCCCTTCTCTCAGAAACGTTTACATTTATCGTTTGGAAACTTACGCGGGTGCTGAGGTATTCGCTGACACTACAACCAACAAAACAGAGCCTTCTAAGTTGAAGCAATCGGCAAGAAAGAAGTAGTAAAATTAATGTTTTGGTTATCGAAATTCAATTATTAGCCGGAGTTAGTGCCTTGCAGTTGACCGAGGACCATGAGGTTTTGCATGAACTGTGTTCTCGCCGCCACAGAGCTTGAGAAAGTGTGAAAAGTGTTAATATGTAGTAAAAACGGAAGAAAATCTCCCGTTTCGTCTTTTGTTTCCTAATGACTTAATGACTGATCGTCACAATTGTTGCCCTTCTCTCAGAAACGTTTACATTTACCGTTTGGAAACTTACGCCGTGTGCTGACGTATTCGATGGTACTACAAGCAACAAAACAGAGCCTTCTAACTTGAAGCAATCAGCAAGAAAGAAGTAGTAAAATTAATGTTTTGGTTATCGAAATTCAATTATTAGCCGGAGTTAGTCTCTTGCAGTTGACCGAGGACCTTGAGGATTTGCATGAACTGAGGTCTCGCCGCCACAGAGCTTGAGAAAGTGTGAAAAGTGTTAATATGTAGTAAAAACGGAAGAAAATCTCCCGTTTCGTCTTTTGTTTCGTAATGACGTAATGACTGATCGTCACATTTGTCACAATTCTCTCAGGAACGTTTACATTTATGGTTTGGAAACTTACGGCGGGTGCTGAGGTATTCGATGGCACTACAACCAACAGAACAGAGCCTTCTAAGTTGAAGCAATCGGCAAGAAAGAAGTAGTAAAATTAATGTTTTGGTTTTCGAATATTTAATTGTTAGTCGGACTTAGTGCCTTGAAGTGGACCGAGGACCTTGAGGTTTTGCATGAACTGAGGTCTCGCCGCCACAGGGCTTGAGAAAGTGTGAAAAGTGTTAATATATAGCAAAAACGGAAGAAAATTTCACGTTTCGTCCTTTGTTTCGCAATGACGTAATGACTGATCGTCACAATTGTCGCCCTTCTCTCAGAAAGGTTTACATTTATCGTTTGGAAACTTACGCCGTGTGCTGAGGTATTCGAT
This sequence comes from Schistocerca piceifrons, assembly GCF_021461385.2. Classification (NCBI taxonomy): domain Eukaryota; kingdom Metazoa; phylum Arthropoda; class Insecta; order Orthoptera; family Acrididae; genus Schistocerca; species Schistocerca piceifrons. The sequence continues at coordinate 149,354 of NW_025729090.1, forward strand.
GGCACTACAAGCAACAAAACACAGCTGTCTAAGTTGAAGGAATCGGCAAGAAAGAAGTAGTAAAATTAATGTTTTTGTTTTCGAAAATTCAATTATTAGCCGGAGTTAGTGCCTTGCAATTGACCGAGGACCTTGAGGTTATCCATGAACTGAGGTCTCGCCGCCACAGAGCTTGAGAAAGTGTGAAAAGTGTTAATATGTAGTAAAAACGGAAGAAAATCTTCCGTTTCGTCTTTTGTTTCGTAATGACGTAATGACTGATCGTCACAATTGTCGCCCTTCTCTCAGAAACGTTTACATTTATCGTTTGGAAACTTACGCGGGTGCTGAGGTATTCGATGACACTACAAGCAACAAAACAGAGCCTTCTAAGTTGAAGCAATCGGCAAGAAAGAATTAGTAAAATTAATGTTTTGGTTATCGAAATTCAATTATTAGCCGGAGTTAGTGCCTTGCAGTTGAGCGAGGACCTTGAGGATTTGCATGAACTGAGGTCTCCCCGCCACAGAGCTTGAGAAAGTGTGAAAACTGATAATATGTAGTAAAAACGGAAGAAAACTCCCGTTTCGTTTTTTGTTTCGTAATGACGTAGTGACTGATCGTCACAATTGTCGCCCTTCTCTCAGAAACGTTTACATTTATCGTTTGGAATCTTACGGGGGGTGCTGAGGTATTCGATGGCACTACAAGCAACAAAACTGAGCCTTCTAAGTTGAAGCAATCGGCAAGAAAGAAGTAGTAAAATTAATGTTTTGGTTATCGAAATTCAATTATTAGCCGGAGTCAGTGCCTTGCAGTTGACCGAGGACCTTGAGGATTTGCATAAACTGAGGTCTCGCCGCCACAGGGCTTGAGAAAGTGTGAAAAGTGTTAATATATAGTAAAAACGGAAGAAAATCTCACGTTTCGTCCTTTGTTTCGTAATGACGTAATGACTGATCGTCACAATTGTCGGCCTTCTCTCAGAAAGGCTTACATTTATCGTTTGGAAACTTACGCCGTGTGCTGAGGTATTCGATGGCACTACAAGCAACAAAACACAGCCTTCTAAGTTGAAGGAATCGGCAAGAAAGAAGTAGTAAAATTATTGTTTTTGTTTTCGAAAATTCAATTATTAGCCGGAGTTGGTGCCTTGCAATTGACCGAGGACCTTGAGGTTATGCATGAACTGAGGTCTCGCCGCCACAGAGCTTGAGAAAGTGTGAAAAGTGTTAATATGTTGTAAAAACGGAAGAAAATCTCCCGTTTCGTCTTTTGTTTCGTAATGACATAATGACTCATCGTCACAATTGCCGCCCTTCTCTTAGAAACATTTACATTTATCGTCTGGAATCTTACGGCCGGTGCTGTGATATTCGATGGCATTACAAGCAACAAAACAGAGCCTTCTAAGTTGAAGCAATCGGCAAGAAAGAAGTAGTAAAATTGATGATTTGGTTTTCGAAAATTCAATTATTAGCCAGAGTTGGTGCCGTGCTCTTGACCGAGGACCTTGAGGTTTTGCATGAACTGAGGTCTTGTAGCCACATAGCATGAGAAAGGGCGAAAAGTGTTAATATATAGTAAAAACGGAAGAAAATCTCCCGTCTCGTCCTTTGTTTCGCAATGACGTAATGACTGATCGTCACAATTGTCGCCCTTCTCTCAGAAACGTTTACATTTATCGTTTGGAAACTTACGCCGTGTGCTCAGGTATTCGATGGCACTACAAGCAACAAAACAGAGCCTTCTAAGTTGAAGCAATCGGCAAGAAAGAAGTAATAATTTTAATGTTTTGGTTTTCGAAAATTCAATTATTAGCCGGAGTTAGTGCCTTGCAATTGTCCAAGGACCTTGAGGTATTGCATGAATTGAGGTCACGCCGCCACAGAGCTTGAGAAAGTATGAAAAGTGTTAATATGTAGTAAAAACGGAAGAAAATCTCCCGTTTCGTCTGTTGTTTCGTAATGACGTAATGACTGATCGTCACAATTGTCGCCCTTCTCTCAGAAACGTTTACATTTATCGTTTGGAAACTTACGGTGGGTGCCGTGATATTAGATGGCACTACAAGCAACAAAACAGAGCCTTCTAAGTTGAAGCAATCGGCAAGAAAGAAGTAGTAAACTTAATGTTTTAGTTTTCGAAAATTCAATTATTACCCGGAGTTAGTGCCATGCAGTTGACCGAGGACCTTGAGGTTTTGCATGAACTGAGGTCTCGCCGCCACAGAGCTTGAGAAAGTGTGAAAAGTGTTAATATGTAGTAAAAACGGAAGAAAATCTCCCGTTTCGTCTTTTGTTTGGTAACGACGTAATGACTGATCGTCACATTTGTCGCCCTTCTCTCAGAAACGTTTACATTTATCGTTTAGAAACTTACGGCGGGTGTTTGAGGTATTCGATGGCACTACAAGCTACAAAACAGAGCCTTCTAAGTTGAAGCAATCGGCAAGAAAGTAGTAGTAAATTTAATGTTTTGGTTTTCGAAAATTCAATTATTAGCCGGAGATAGTGCCTTGCAGTTGAACGAGGACTCTGAGGTTTTGCATGAACTGAGAACTCGCCGCCATAGAGCTTGAGAAAGTGTGAAAAGTGTTAATATGTAGTAAAAACGGAAGAAAATCTCCCGTTTCGTCTTTTGTTTCGTAATGACATAATGACTCATCGTCACAATTGCCGCCCTTCTCTCAGAAACATTTACATTTATCGTTTGGAATCTTACGGCCGGTGCTGTGATATTCGATGGCACTACAAGCAACAAAACAGATCCTTCTAAGTTGAAGCAATCGGCAAGAAAGAAGTAGTAAAATTAATGTTTTGGTTTTCGAAAATTCAATTATTAGCCAGAGTTGGTGACGTGCACTTGACCGAGGACCCTGAGGTTTTGCATGAGCTGAGGTCTGGTAGCCACATAGCATGAGAAAGAGCGAAAAGTGTTAATATATAGTAAAAACGGAAGAAAATCTCCCGTCTCGTCCTTTGTTTCGCAATGACGTAATGACTGATTGTCACAATTGTCGCCCTTCTCTCAGAAACGTTTACATTTATCGATTGGAAACTTACGGCGGGTGCTGAGGTATTCGATGGCACTACAAGCAACAAAACAGAGCCTTCTAAGTTGAAGCAATCGGCAAGAAAGAAGTAGTAAAAGTAACGTTTTGGTTTTCGAATATTCAATTATTATCCAGAGTTGGTGGCTTGCAGTTGATCGAGGACCTTAAGGTTTTGCATGAACTGAGATCTAGTAGCCACATAGCATGAGAAAGAGCGAAAAGTGTTAATATATAGTAAAAACGGAAGAAAATCTCCCGTTTCGTCTTTTGTTTCGTAATGACGTAATGACTGATAGTCACAATTGTCGCCCTTCTCTCAGAAACGTTTACATTTATCGTTTGGAAACTTACGCCGTGTGCTGAGGTATTCGATGGCACTACAAGCAACAAAACAGAGCCTTCTAAGTTGAAGCAATCGGCAAGAAAGAAGTAGTAAAATTAATGTTTTGGTTTTCGAAAATTCAATTATTACCGTAGTAAATGCCTTGCAGTTGACCGAGGACCTTGAGGTTTTGCATGAACTGAAGTCTTTCCGCCACAGAGCTTGAGAAAGTGTGAAAAGTGTTAATATGTAGTAAGAACGGAAGAAAATCTCCCGTTTCGTCTTTTGTTTCGTAATGACGTAATGACTGATCGTCACATTTGTCGCCCTTCTCTCAGAATCGTTTACATTTATCGTTTGGAAACTTACGGCGGGTGCTGAGGTATTCGATGGCACTACAAGCAACAAAACAGAGCCTTCTAAGTTGAAGCAATCGGCAAGAAAGAAGTAGGTTAGAGGGACCCCCCCTTGGGCGAAACGATAAAATACCTGCCGGCTTACCAGAGAGGACATTATCATCGTTGATAAAGAACGTCCATCCTCAGAGACCAAGAACAGGAAAAATTAACGTAATATTGGTAAACTGCAGGAGTATCCAGGGCAAGGTTCCTGAATTAGTATCTCTTATTGAAGGAAATAATGCGCATATAGTATTAGGAACGGAAAGTTGGTTAAAACCGGAAGTGAACAGTAACGAAATCCTAGACACAGAATGGAATATATACCGCAAGGATAGGATAAACGCCAATGGTGGAGGAGTATTTATAGCAGTAAAGAATTCAATAATATCCATAGAAGTTATTAGCGAACGCGAATGTGAAATAATCTGGGTTAAGCTAAGTATCAAAGGTGGGTCAGATATGATAGTCGGATGCTTCTATAGACCACCTGCATCAGCAACCGTAGTAGTTGAGCGCCTCAGAGAGAACGTGCAGAACGTCGTGAAGAAGTTTCGTGATCATACTATTGTAATAGGGGGAGACTTAAATCTACCAGGTATAGAATGGGATAGTCACAGAATCAGAACTGGAGCCAGGGACAGAGACTCTTGTGACATTATCCTGACTGCCTTGTCCGAGAATTACTTCGAGCAGATAGTTAGAGAACCAACTCGTGAAGCTAACGTTTTAGACCTCATAGCAACAAATAGACCGGAACTTTTCGACTCCGTGAATGTAGAAGAGGGTATCAGTGATCATAAGTCAGTGGTTGCATCAATGACTACAAGTGTAATAAGAAATGCCAAGAAAGGGAGGAAAATATATTTGCTTAACAAGAGTGATAGGGCACAAATCGCAGAATATCTGAGTGACCACCATCAAACGTTCATTTCTGAGGAAGAGGATGTGGAACAAAAATGGAAAAAATTCACAAACATCGTCCAGTACGCCTTTGATAAGTCCGTACCGACTAAGGTCCAAAGCGAGGGGAAAGATCCACCGTGGTATAACCATCATGTACGAAAGGTACTACGGAAACAAAGAAAGCTTCATCATAAGTTTAAGAGTAGTCGAATCATAGCTGATAAGGAAAAGCTGAACGAAGCGAAAAAGAGCGTAAAGAGAGCAATGAGAGAAGCATTCAACGAATTCGAACATAAAACATTGGCAAACAATCTAAACAAGAACCCTAAAAAGTTTTGGTCATATGTAAAATCGGTAAGCGGATCTAAATCCCCTATTCAGTCACTCGTTGACCACGATGGCACCGAAACAGAGGACGACCGAAGAAAGGCAGAAATACTGAATTCAGTGTTCCGAAACTGTTTCACTGCGGAAAATCGTAACACGGTCCCTGACTTCAGCCGTCGCACGGACGCCAAAATGGAAAATATTGAAATAAACGATATCGGAATTGGATAACAACTGCTATCACTTAGTAGCGGAAAAGCATCCGGACCAGACGAGATACCCTTAAGATTCTACAGTGATTATGCTAAAGAACTTGCCCCCTTTCTATCAGCAATTTATCGTAGATCGCTGGAAGAACGTAAAGTACCTAGCGACTGGAAGAAAGTGCAGGTCGTTCCCATTTTCAAGAAGGGTCATAAATCAGATGCGAATAATTATAGGCCTATTTCGCTTACGTCAATCTGTTGTAGAATAATGGAACATGTTTTGTGTTCTCGTATTATGACGTTCTTAGATAATACAAATCTCCTTCATTATAACCAACATGGATTCCGCAAACAGAGATCATGTAAAACTCAGCTCGCCCTATTTGCCCAAGAAATTCACAGTGCCGTAGACACTGGCGAGCAAATTGATGCCGTATTCCTGGACTTCAGGAAGGCATTTGATGCGTTTCCGCACTTACGTTTAGTGAAAAAAACACGAGCTTACGGAATATCGGACCAGGTTTGTGATTGGATTCAGGATTTCCTAGAAGAAAGAACACAACATGTCGTTCTTAACGGTTCAAAATCTGCAGATGTAGAGGTAATTTCGAGAGTACCGCAAGGAAGCGTGATAGGACCTTTATTGTTTACAATATACATAAATGACTTAGTTGACAACATCGGTAGCTCCGTGAGGCTATTTGCAGATGACACGGTTGTCTACAAGAAAGTAGCAACATCAGAAGACTCGTACATACTCCAGGAAGACCTGCAGAGGATTAATGCATGGTGCGACAGCTGGCAGCTTTCCCTAAACGTAGATAAATGTAATATAATGCGCATACATAGGGGCAAAAATCCATTCCAGTACGATTATGCCATAGGTGGTAAATCATTGGAAGCGGTAACGACCGTAAAATACTTAGGAGTTACTATCCGGAGCGATCTGAAGTGGAATGATCACATAAAACAAATAGTGGGAAAAGCAGGCGCCAGGTTGAGATTGATAGTCAGAATTCTAAGAAAATGTGACTCATCGACGAAAGAAGTAGCTTACAAAACGCTTGTTCATCCGATTCTTGAGTATTGCTCATCAGTATGGGACCCTTACCAGGTTGGATTAATAGAAGAGATAGACATGATCCAGCGAAAAGCAGCGCGATTCGTCATGGGGACATTTAGTCAGCGCGAGAGCGTTACGGAGATGCTGAACAAGCTCCAGTGGCGGACACTTCAAGAAAGGCGTTACGCAATACGGAGAGGTTTATTATCGAAATTACAAGAGAGCACATTCCGGGAAGAGATGGGCAACATATTACTACCGCCCACATATATCTCGCGTAATGATCACAACGAAAAGATCCGAGAAATTAGAGCAAATACGGAGACTTACAAGCAGTCGTTCTTCCCACGCACAATTCGTGAATGGAACAGGGAAGGGGGGATCAGATAATGGTGCCATAAGTACCCTCCGCCACACACCGTAAGGTGGCTCGCGGAGTATAGATGTAGATGTAGATGTAAAAGTAATGTTTTGGTTTTCGATTATTCAATTATTAGCCAGAGTTGGTGCCTTGCAGTTGAAAGAGGGCCTTGAGGTTTTGCATGAACTGAGGTCTGGTAGCAACATAGCATGAGAAAGAGCGAAAAGTGTTAATATATAGTAAAAACGGAAGAAAATCTCCCGTATCGTCTTTTGTTTCGTAATGACGTAATGACTGATCGTCACAAGTGTCGCCCTTCTCTCAGAAATGTTTACATTTATCGTTTGGAAACTTACGCCGTGTGCTGACGTATTCGATGGTACTACAAGCAACAAAACAGAGCCTTCTAAGTTGAAGCAATCGGCAAGAAAGAAGTAGTAAAATTAATGTTTTGTTTTTCGAAAATTCAATTATTACCCGGAGTTAGTGCCTTACAGTTGACCGAGGGCCTTGAGGTTTTGCACGAACTGAGGTCTCGCCGCCACAGAGCTTGAGAAAGTGTGAAAAGTGTTAATATGTAGTAAAAACGGAAGAAAATCTCCCGTTTCGTCTTTTGTTTGGTAACGACGTAATGACTGATCGTCACATTTGTCGCCCTTCTCTCAGAAACGTTTACATTTATCGTTTAGAAACTTACGGCGGGTGTTTGAGGTATTCGATGGCACTACAAGCTACAAAACAGAGCCTTCTAAGTTGAAGCAATCGGCAAGAAAGTAGTAGTAAATTTAATGTTTTGGTTTTCGAAAATTCAATTATTAGCCGGAGATGGTGCCTTGCAGTTGACCGAGGACTCTGAGGTTTTGCATGAACTGAGAACTCGCCGCCACAGAGCTTGAGAAAGTGTGAAAAGTGTTAATATGTAGTAAAAACGGAAGAAAATCTCCCGTTTCGTCTTTTGTTTCGTAATGACATAATGACTCATCGTCACAATTGCCGCCCTTCTCTCAGAAACATTTACATTTATCGTTTGGAATCTTACGGCCGGTGCTGTGATATTCGATGGCACTACAAGCAACAAAACAGATCCTTCTAAGTTGAAGCAATCGGCAAGAAAGAAGTAGTAAAATTAATGTTTTGGTTTTCGAAAATTCAATTATTAGCCAGAGTTGGTGACGTGCACTTGACCGAGGACCCTGAGGTTTTGCATGAACTGAGGTCTGGTAGCCACATAGCATGAGAAAGAGCGAAAAGTGTTAATATATAGTAAAAACGGAAGAAAATCTCCCGTCTCGTCCTTTGTTTCGCAATGACATAATAACTGATCGTCACAATTGTCGCCCTTCTCTCAGAAACGTTTACATTTATCGATTGGAAACTTACGGCGGGTGCTGAGGTATTCGATGGCACTACAAGCAACAAAACAGAGCCTTCTAAGTTGAAGCAATCGGCAAGAAAGAAGTAGTAAAAGTAACGTTTTGGTTTTCGAATATTCAATTATTATCCAGAGTTGGTGGCTTGCAGTTGATCGAGGACCTTAAGGTTTTGCATGAACTGAGATCTAGTAGCCACATAGCATGAGAAAGAGCGAAAAGTGTTAATATATAGTAAAAACGGAAGAAAATCTCCCGTTTCGTCTTTTGTTTCGTAATGACGTAATGACTGATAGTCACAATTGTCACCCTTCTCTCAGAAACGTTTACATTTATCGTTTGGAAACTTACGCCGTGTGCTGAGGTATTCGATGGCACTACAAGCAACAAAACAGAGCCTTCTAAGTTGAAGCAATCGGCAAGAAAGAAGTAGTAAAATTAATGTTTTGGTTTTCGAAAATTCAATTATTACCGTAGTAAATGCCTTGCAGTTGACCGAGGACCTTGAGGTTTTGCATGAACTGAAGTCTTTCCGCCACAGAGCTTGAGAAAGTGTGAAAAGTGTTAATATGTAGTAAGAACGGAAGAAAATCTCCCGTTTCGTCTTTTGTTTCGTAATGACGTAATGACTGATCGTCACATTTGTCGCCCTTCTCTCAGAATCGTTTACATTTATCGTTTGGAAACTTACGGCGGGTGCTGAGGTATTCGATGGCACTACAAGCAACAAAACAGAGCCTTCTAAGTTGAGGCAATCGGCAAGAAAGAAGTAGTAAAATTAATGTTTTGGTTATCGAAATTCCATTATTAGCCGGAGTTAGTGCCTTGCAGTTGACCGAGGACCTTGAGGTTTTGCATGAACTGAGGTTTCGCCGCCACAGAGCTTGAGAAAGTGTGAAAAGTGTTAATATGTAGTAAGAACGGAAGAAAATCTCCCGTTTCGTCTTTTGTTTCGTAATGACGTAATGACTGATCGTCACATTTGTCGCAATTCTCTCAGAAACGTTTACATTTATGGTTTGGAAACTTACGGCGGGTGCTGAGGTATTCGATGGCACTACAAGCAAGAGAACAGAGCCTTCTAAGTTGAAGCAATCGGCAAGAGAGAAGTAGTAAAATTAATGTTTTGGTTTTCGAATATTCAAATATTAGCCGGAGTTAGTGCCTTGAAGTTGACCGAGGACCTTGAGGTTTTGGATGAACTGAGGTCTCGAAGCCACAGAGCTTGAGAAAGTGTGAAAAGTGTTAATATGTAGTAAAAACGGAAGAAAATCTCCCGTCGTCTTTTGTTTCGTAATGACGTAATGACTGATCGTCACATTTGTCGTCCTTCTCTCCGAAACGTTTACATTTATCATTTGGAAACTTACGGCTTGTGCTGAGGTATTCGATGGCACTACAAGCAACAAAACAGAGCCTTCTAAGTTGAAGCAATCGGCAAGAAAGAAGTAGTTATTTTAATGTTTTGGTTTTCGAAAATTCAATTATTAGCCGGAGTTAGTGCCTTGCAATTGTCCAAGGACCTTGAGGTATTGCATGAATTGAGGTCACGCCGCCACAGAGGTTGAAAAAGTATGAAAAGTGTTAATATGTAGTAAAAACGGAAGAAAATCTCCCGTTTCGTCTGTTGTTTCGTAATGACGTAATGACTGATCGTCACAATTGTCGCCCTTCTCTCAGAAACGTTTACATTTATCGTTTGGAAACTTACGGCGGGTGCTGAGGTATTCGATGGCACTACAAGCAACAAAACAGAGCCTTCTAAGTTGAAGCAATCGGCAAGAAAGAAGTAGGTTAGAGGGACCCCCCCTTGGGCGAAACGATAAAATACCTGCCGGCTTACCAGAGAGGACATTATCATCGTTGATAAAGAACGTCCATCCTCAGAGACCAAGAACAGGAAAAATTAACGTAATATTGGTAAACTGCAGGAGTATCCAGGGCAAGGTTCCTGAATTAGTATCTCTTATTGAAGGAAATAATGTGCATATAGTATTAGGAACGGAAAGTTGGTTAAAACCGGAAGTGAACAGTAACGAAATCCTAGACACAGAATGGAATATATAACGCAAGGATAGGATAAACGCCAATGGTGGAGGAGTATTTATAGCAGTAAAGAATTCAATAATATCCACAGAAGTTATTAGCGAACGCGAATGTGAAATAATCTGGGTTAAGCTAAGTATCAAAGGTGGGTCAGATATGATAGTCGGATGCTTCTATAGACCACCTGCATCAGCAACCGTAGTAGTTGAGCGCCTCAGAGAGAACGTGCAGAACGTCGTGAAGAAGTTTCGTGATCATACTATTGTAATAGGGGGAGACTTAAATCTACCAGGTATAGAATGGGATAGTCACAGAATCAGAACTGGAGCCAGGGACAGAGACTCTTGTGACATTATCCTGACTGCATTGTCCGAGAATTACTTCGAGCAGATAGTTAGAGAACCAACTCGTGAAGCTAACGTTTTAGACCTCACAGCAACAAATAGACCGGAACTTTTCGACTCCGTGAATGTAGAAGAGGGTATCAGTGATCATAAGTCAGTGGTTGCATCAATGACTACAAGTGTAATAAGAAATGCCAAGAAAGGAAGGAAAATATATTTGCTTAACAAGAGTGATAGGGCACAAATCGCAGAATATCTGAGTGACCACCATCAAACGTTCATTTCTGAGGAAGAGGATGTGGAACAAAAATGGAAAAAATTCACAAACATCGTCCAGTACGCCTTTGATAAGTCCGTACCGACTAAGGTCCAAAGCGAGGGGAAAGATCCACCGTGGTATAACCATCATGTACGAAAGGTACTACGGAAACAAAGAAAGCTTCATCATAAGTTTAAGAGTAGTCGAATCATAGCTGATAAGGAAAAGCTGAACGAAGCGAAAAAGAGCGTAAAGAGAGCAATGAGAGAAGCATTCAACGAATTCGAACATAAAACATTGGCAAACAATCTAAACAAGAACCCTAAAAAGTTTTGGTCATATGTAAAATCGGTAAGCGGATCTAAATCCCCTATTCAGTCACTCGTTGACCACGATGGCACCGAAACAGAGGACGACCGAAGAAAGGCAGAAATACTGAATTCAGTGTTCCGAAACTGTTTCACTGCGGAAAATCGTAACACGGTCCCTGACTTCAGCCGTCGCACGGACGCCAAAATGGAAAATATTGAAATAAACGATATCGGAATTGGATAACAACTGCTATCACTTAGTAGCGGAAAAGCATCCGGACCAGACGAGATACCCTTAAGATTCTACAGTGATTATGCTAAAGAACTTGCCCCCTTTCTATCAGCAATTTATCGTAGATCGCTGGAAGAACGTAAAGTACCTAGCGACTGGAAGAAAGTGCAGGTCGTTCCCATTTTCAAGAAGGGTCATAAATCAGATGCGAATAATTATAGGCCTATTTCGCTTACGTCAATCTGTTGTAGAATAATGGAACATGTTTTGTGTTCTCGTATTATGACGTTCTTAGATAATACAAATCTCCTTCATTATAACCAACATGGATTCCGCAAACAGAGATCATGTAAAACTCAGCTCGCCCTATTTGCCCAAGAAATTCACAGTGCCGTAGACACTGGCGAGCAGATTGATGCCGTATTCCTGGACTTCAGGAAGGCATTTGATGCGTTTCCGCACTTACGTTTAGTGAAAAAAACACGAGCTTACGGAATATCGGACCAGGTTTGTGATTGGATTCAGGATTTCCTAGAAGAAAGAACACAACATGTCATTCTTAACGGTTCAAAATCTGCAGATGTAGAGGTAATTTCGAGAGTACCGCAAGGAAGCGTGATAGGACCTTTATTGTTTACAATATACATAAATGACTTAGTTGACAGCATCGGTAGCTCCGTGAGGCTATTTGCAGATGGCACGGTTGTCTACAAGAAAGTAGCAACATCAGAAGACTCGTACGTACTCCAGGAAGACCTGCAGAGGATTAATGCATGGTGCGACAGCTGGCAGCTTTCCCTAAACGTAGATAAATGTAATATAATGCGCATACATAGGGGCAAAAATCCATTCCAGTACGATTATGCCATAGGTGGTAAATCATTGGAAGCGGTAACGACCGTAAAATACTTAGGAGTTACTATCCGGAGCGATCTGAAGTGGAATGATCACATAAAACAAATAGTGGGAAAAGCAGGCGCCAGGTTGAGATTCATAGTAAGAATTCTAAGAAAATGTGACTCATCGACGAAAGAAGTAGCTTACAAAACGCTTGTTCATCCGATTCTTGAGTATTGCTCATCAGTATGATCCAGCGAAAAGCAGCGCGATTCGTCATGGGGACATTTAGTCAGCGCGAGAGCGTTACGGAGATGCTGAACAAGCTCCAGTGGCGGACACTTCAAGAAAGGCGTTACGCAATACGGAGAGGTTTATTATCGAAATTACAAGAGAGCACATTCCGGGAAGAGATGGGCAACATATTACTACCGCCCACATATATCTCGCGTAATGATCACAACGAAAAGATCCGAGAAATTAGAGCAAATACGGAGACTTACAAGCAGTCGTTCTTCCCACGCACAATTCGTGAATGGAACAGGGAAGGGGGGATCAGATAATGGTGCCATAAGTACCCTCCGCCACACACCGTAAGGTGGCTCGCGGAGTATAGATGTAGATGTAGATGTAAAAGTAATGTTTTGGTTTTCGATTATTCAATTATTAGCCAGAGTTGGTGCCTTGCAGTTGAAAGAGGGCCTTGAGGTTTTGCATGAACTGAGGTCTGGTAGCAACATAGCATGAGAAAGAGCGAAAAGTGTTAATATATAGTAAAAACGGAAGAAAATCTCCCGTATCGTCTATTTGTTTCGTAATGACGTAATGACTGATCGTCACAATTGTCGCCCTTCTCTCAGAAACGTTTACATTTATCGTTTGGAAACTTACGCCGTGTGCTGAGGTATTCGATGGCACTACAAGCAAAAAAACAGAGCCTTCTAAGTTGAAGCAATCGGCAAGAAAGAAGTAGTAAAATTAATGTTTTGGTTTTCGAAAATTCAATTATTAGCCGGAGTTAATGCCTTGCAGTTAACCGAGGACCTTGAGGTTTTGCATGAACTGTGGTCTCGCCGCCACAGAGCTTGCGAAAGTGTGAAACGTGTTAATATGCATTAAAAACGGAAGAAAATCTCCCGTTTCGCCTTTTGTTTCGTAATGACGTAATGACTGATCGTCACATTTCTCGCCCTTCTCTCAGAAACGTTAACATTTATCGTTTGGAAATGGACGGCGGGTGCTGAGGTATTCGATGGCACTACAAGCAACAAAACAGAGCCTTCTAAGTTCAAGCAATCGGTAAGAAAGAAGTAGTAAAATTAATGTTTTGGTTTTCGAATATTCAATTATTAGCCGGAGTTAGTGCCTTGCAGTTGACCGAGGACCATGAGGTTTTGCATGAACTGTGTTCTCGCCGCCACAGAACTTGAGAAAGTGTGAAAAGTGTTAATATGTAGTAAAAACGGAAGAAAATCTCCCGTTTCGTCTTTTGTTTCGTAATGACTTAATGACTGATCGTCACAATTGTTGCCCTTCTCTCAGAAACGTTTACATTTACCGTTTGGAAACTTACGCCGTGTGCTGAGGTATTCGATGGTACTACAAGCAACAAAACAGAGCCTTCTAAGTTGAAGCAATCGGCAAGAAAGAAGTAGTAAAATTAATGTTTTGGTTTTCGACATTCAATTATTAGCCGGAGTTAGTGCCTTGCAATTGACCGAGGACCTTGAGGTAATGCATGAACAGAGGTCACGCCGCCACAGAGCTTGAGAAAGAGTGAAAAGTGTTAATATGTAGTAAAAACGGAAGAAAATCTCCCGTTTCGTCTTTTGTTTCGTTATGACGTAATGACTGATCGTCACAATTGTCGCCCTTCTCTCAAAAACGTTTACATTTATCGTTTGGACACTTACGGCGGGTGCTGAGGTATTCGATGGCACTACAAGCAACAAAACAGAGCCTTCTAAGTTGAAGCAATCGGCAAGAAAGAAGTAGTAAAATTAATGTTTTGGTTTTCGAAATTCAATTATTAGCGGGAGTTAGTGCCTTGCAGTTGACCGAGGACCTTGAGGTTTTGCATGAACTGAGGTTTCGCCGCCACAGAGCTTGAGAAAGTGTGAAAAGTATTAATATGTAGTAAGATCGGAAGAAAATCTCCCGATTCGTCTTTTGTTTCGTAATGACGTAATGACTGATCGTCACCATTGTCGCCCTTCTCTCAGAAACGTTTACATTTATCGTTTGGAAACTTACGCCATGTGCTGACGTATTCGATGGTACTACAAGCAACAAAACAGAGCCTTCTAAGTTGAAGCAATCGGCAAGAAAGAAGTAGTAAAATTAATGTTTTGTTTTTCGAAATTTCAATTATTAGCCGGAGTTAGTGCCTTGCAGTTGACCGAGGGCCTTGAGGTTTTGCATGAACTGAGGTTTCGCCGCCACAGAGCTTGAGAAACTGTGAAAAGTGTTAATATGTAGTAAAAACGGAAGAAAATCTCCCGTTTCGTCTTTTGTTTGGTAACGACGTAATGACTGATCGTCACATTTGTCGCCCTTCTCTCAGAAACATTTACATTTATCGTTTGGAATCTTACGGCCGGTGCTGTGATATTCGATGGCACTACAAGCAACAAAACAGATCCTTCTAAGTTGAAGCAATCGGCAAGAAAGAAGTAGTAAAATTAATGTTTTGGTTTTCGAAAATTCAATTATTAGCCAGAGTTGGTGACGTGCACTTGACCGAGGACCCTGAGGTTTTGCATGAACTGAGGTCTGGTAGCCACATAGCATGAGAAAGAGCGAAAAGTGTTAATATATAGTAAAAACGGAAGAAAATCTCCGGTCTCGTCCTTTGTTTCGCAATGACATAATGACTGATCGTCACAATTGTCGCCCTTCTCTCAGAAACGTTTACATTTATCGATTGGAAACTTACGGCGGGTGCTGAGGTATTCGATGGCACTACAAGCAACAAAACAGAGCCTTCTAAGTTGAAGCAATCGGCAAGAAAGAAGTAGTAAAAGTAACGTTTTGGTTTTCGAATATTCAATTATTATCCAGAGTTGGTGGCTTGCAGTTGATCGAGGACCTTAAGGTTTTGCATGAACTGAGATCTAGTAGCCACATAGCATGAGAAAGAGCGAAAAGTGTTAATATATAGTAAAAACGGAAGAAAATCTCCCGTTTCGTCTTTTGTTTCGTAATGACGTAATGACTGATAGTCACAATTGTCACCCTTCTCTCAGAAACGTTTACATTTATCGTTTGGAAACTTACGCCGTGTGCTGAGGTATTCGATGGCACTACAAGCAACAAAACAGAGCCTTCTAAGTTGAAGCAATCGGCAAGAAAGAAGTAGTAAAATTAATGTTTTGGTTTTCGAAAATTCAATTATTACCGTAGTAAATGCCTTGCAGTTGACCGAGGACCTTGAGGTTTTGCATGAACTGAAGTCTTTCCGCCACAGAGCTTGAGAAAGTGTGAAAAGTGTTAATATGTAGTAAGAACGGAAGAAAATCTCCCGTTTCGTCTTTTGTTTCGTAATGACGTAATGACTGATCGTCACATTTGTCGCCCTTCTCTCAGAATCGTTTACATTTATCGTTTGGAAACTTACGGCGGGTGCTGAGGTATTCGATGGCACTACAAGCAACAAAACAGAGCCTTCTAAGTTGAAGCAATCGGCAAGAAAGAAGTAGTAAAATTAATGTTTTGGTTATCGAAATTCCATTATTAGCCGGAGTTAGTGCCTTGCAGTTGACCGAGGACCTTGAGGTTTTGCATGAACTGAGGTTTCGCCGCCACAGAGCTTGAGAAAGTGTGAAAAGTGTTAATATGTAGTAAGAACGGAAGAAAATCTCCCGTTTCGTCTTTTGTTTCGTAATGACGTAATGACTGATCGTCACATTTGTCGCAATTCTCTCAGAAACGTTTACATTTATGGTTTGGAAACTTACGGCGGGTGCTGAGGTATTCGATGGCACTACAAGCAAGAGAACAGAGCCTTCTAAGTTGAAGCAATCGGCAAGAGAGAAGTAGTAAAATTAATGTTTTGGTTTTCGAATATTCAAATATTAGCCGGAGTTAGTGCCTTGAAGTTGACCGAGGACCTTGAGGTTTTGGATGAACTGAGGTCTCGAAGCCACAGAGCTTGAGAAAGTGTGAAAAGTGTTAATATGTAGTAAAAACGGAAGAAAATCTCCCGTCGTCTTTTGTTTCGTAATGACGTAATGACTGATCGTCACATTTGTCGTCCTTCTCTCCGAAACGTTTACATTTATCATTTGGAAACTTACGGCTTGTGCTGAGGTATTCGATGGCACTACAAGCAACAAAACAGAGCCTTCTAAGTTGAAGCAATCGGCAAGAAAGAAGTAGTTATTTTAATGTTTTGGTTTTCGAAAATTCAATTATTAGCCGGAGTTAGTGCCTTGCAATTGTCCAAGGACCTTGAGGTATTGCATGAATTGAGGTCACGCCGCCACAGAGGTTGAAAAAGTATGAAAAGTGTTAATATGTAGTAAAAACGGAAGAAAATCTCCCGTTTCGTCTGTTGTTTCGTAATGACGTAATGACTGATCGTCACAATTGTCGCCCTTCTCTCAGAAACGTTTACATTTATCGTTTGGAAACTTACGGCGGGTGCTGAGGTATTCGATGGCACTACAAGCAACAAAACAGAGCCTTCTAAGTTGAAGCAATCGGCAAGAAAGAAGTAGGTTAGAGGGACCCCCCCTTGGGCGAAACGATAAAATACCTGCCGGCTTACCAGAGAGGACATTATCATCGTTGATAAAGAACGTCCATCCTCAGAGACCAAGAACAGGAAAAATTAACGTAATATTGGTAAACTGCAGGAGTATCCAGGGCAAGGTTCCTGAATTAGTATCTCTTATTGAAGGAAATAATGCGCATATAGTATTAGGAACGGAAAGTTGGTTAAAACCGGAAGTGAACAGTAACGAAATCCTAGACACAGAATGGAATATATACCGCAAGGATAGGATAAACGCCAATGGTGGAGGAGTATTTATAGCAGTAAAGAATTCAATAATATCCA
This sequence comes from Schistocerca piceifrons, assembly GCF_021461385.2. NCBI lineage: Eukaryota > Metazoa > Arthropoda > Insecta > Orthoptera > Acrididae > Schistocerca > Schistocerca piceifrons. The sequence continues at coordinate 166,429 of NW_025729090.1, forward strand.
TAGAAGTTATTAGCGAACGCGAATGTGAAATAATCTGGGTTAAGCTAAGTATCAAAGGTGGGTCAGATATGATAGTCGGATGCTTCTATAGACCACCTGCATCAGCAACCGTAGTAGTTGAGCGCCTCAGAGAGAACGTGCAGAACGTCGTGAAGAAGTTTCGTGATCATACTATTGTAATAGGGGGAGACTTAAATCTACCAGGTATAGAATGGGATAGTCACAGAATCAGAACTGGAGCCAGGGACAGAGACTCTTGTGACATTATCCTGACTGCATTGTCCGAGAATTACTTCGAGCAGATAGTTAGAGAACCAACTCGTGAAGCTAACGTTTTAGACCTCACAGCAACAAATAGACCGGAACTTTTCGACTCCGTGAATGTAGAAGAGGGTATCAGTGATCATAAGTCAGTGGTTGCATCAATGACTACAAGTGTAATAAGAAATGCCAAGAAAGGAAGGAAAATATATTTGCTTAACAAGAGTGATAGGGCACAAATCGCAGAATATCTGAGTGACCACCATCAAACGTTCATTTCTGAGGAAGAGGATGTGGAACAAAAATGGAAAAAATTCACAAACATCGTCCAGTACGCCTTTGATAAGTCCGTACCGACTAAGGTCCAAAGCGAGGGGAAAGATCCACCGTGGTATAACCATCATGTACGAAAGGTACTACGGAAACAAAGAAAGCTTCATCATAAGTTTAAGAGTAGTCGAATCATAGCTGATAAGGAAAAGCTGAACGAAGCGAAAAAGAGCGTAAAGAGAGCAATGAGAGAAGCATTCAACGAATTCGAACATAAAACATTGGCAAACAATCTAAACAAGTACCCTAAAAAGTTTTGGTCATATGTAAAATCGGTAAGCGGATCTAAATCCCCTATTCAGTCACTCGTTGACCACGATGGCACCGAAACAGAGGACGACCGAAGAAAGGCAGAAATACTGAATTCAGTGTTCCGAAACTGTTTCACTGCGGAAAATCGTAACACGGTCCCTGACTTCAGCCGTCGCACGGACGCCAAAATGGAAAATATTGAAATAAACGATATCGGAATTGGATAACAACTGCTATCACTTAGTAGCGGAAAAGCATCCGGACCAGACGAGATACCCTTAAGATTCTACAGTGATTATGCTAAAGAACTTGCCCCCTTTCTATCAGCAATTTATCGTAGATCGCTGGAAGAACGTAAAGTACCTAGCGACTGGAAGAAAGTGCAGGTCGTTCCCATTTTCAAGAAGGGTCATAAATCAGATGCGAATAATTATAGGCCTATTTCGCTTACGTCAATCTGTTGTAGAATAATGGAACATGTTTTGTGTTCTCGTATTATGACGTTCTTAGATAATACAAATCTCCTTCATTATAACCAACATGGATTCCGCAAACAGAGATCATGTAAAACTCAGCTCGCCCTATTTGCCCAAGAAATTCACAGTGCCGTAGACACTGGCGAGCAGATTGATGCCGTATTCCTGGACTTCAGGAAGGCATTTGATGCGTTTCCGCACTTACGTTTAGTGAAAAAAACACGAGCTTACGGAATATCGGACCAGGTTTGTGATTGGATTCAGGATTTCCTAGAAGAAAGAACACAACATGTCATTCTTAACGGTTCAAAATCTGCAGATGTAGAGGTAATTTCGAGAGTACCGCAAGGAAGCGTGATAGGACCTTTATTGTTTACAATATACATAAATGACTTAGTTGACAGCATCGGTAGCTCCGTGAGGCTATTTGCAGATGGCACGGTTGTCTACAAGAAAGTAGCAACATCAGAAGACTCGTACGTACTCCAGGAAGACCTGCAGAGGATTAATGCATGGTGCGACAGCTGGCAGCTTTCCCTAAACGTAGATAAATGTAATATAATGCGCATACATAGGGGCAAAAATCCATTCCAGTACGATTATGCCATAGGTGGTAAATCATTGGAAGCGGTAACGACCGTAAAATACTTAGGAGTTACTATCCGGAGCGATCTGAAGTGGAATGATCACATAAAACAAATAGTGGGAAAAGCAGGCGCCAGGTTGAGATTCATAGTAAGAATTCTAAGAAAATGTGACTCATCGACGAAAGAAGTAGCTTACAAAACGCTTGTTCATCCGATTCTTGAGTATTGCTCATCAGTATGATCCAGCGAAAAGCAGCGCGATTCGTCATGGGGACATTTAGTCAGCGCGAGAGCGTTACGGAGATGCTGAACAAGCTCCAGTGGCGGACACTTCAAGAAAGGCGTTACGCAATACGGAGAGGTTTATTATCGAAATTACAAGAGAGCACATTCCGGGAAGAGATGGGCAACATATTACTACCGCCCACATATATCTCGCGTAATGATCACAACGAAAAGATCCGAGAAATTAGAGCAAATACGGAGACTTACAAGCAGTCGTTCTTCCCACGCACAATTCGTGAATGGAACAGGGAAGGGGGGATCAGATAATGGTGCCATAAGTACCCTCCGCCACACACCGTAAGGTGGCTCGCGGAGTATAGATGTAGATGTAGATGTAAAAGTAATGTTTTGGTTTTCGATTATTCAATTATTAGCCAGAGTTGGTGCCTTGCAGTTGAAAGAGGGCCTTGAGGTTTTGCATGAACTGAGGTCTGGTAGCAACATAGCATGAGAAAGAGCGAAAAGTGTTAATATATAGTAAAAACGGAAGAAAATCTCCCGTATCGTCTATTTGTTTCGTAATGACGTAATGACTGATCGTCACAATTGTCGCCCTTCTCTCAGAAACGTTTACATTTATCGTTTGGAAACTTACGCCGTGTGCTGAGGTATTCGATGGCACTACAAGCAAAAAAACAGAGCCTTCTAAGTTGAAGCAATCGGCAAGAAAGAAGTAGTAAAATTAATGTTTTGGTTTTCGAAAATTCAATTATTAGCCGGAGTTAATGCCTTGCAGTTAACCGAGGACCTTGAGGTTTTGCATGAACTGTGGTCTCGCCGCCACAGAGCTTGCGAAAGTGTGAAACGTGTTAATATGCATTAAAAACGGAAGAAAATCTCCCGTTTCGCCTTTTGTTTCGTAATGACGTAATGACTGATCGTCACATTTCTCGCCCTTCTCTCAGAAACGTTAACATTTATCGTTTGGAAATGGACTGCGGGTGCTGAGGTATTCGATGGCACTACAAGCAACAAAACAGAGCCTTCTAAGTTCAAGCAATCGGTAAGAAAGAAGTAGTAAAATTAATGTTTTGGTTTTCGAATATTCAATTATTAGCCGGAGTTAGTGCCTTGCAGTTGACCGAGGACCATGAGGTTTTGCATGAACTGTGTTCTCGCCGCCACAGAACTTGAGAAAGTGTGAAAAGTGTTAATATGTAGTAAAAACGGAAGAAAATCTCCCGTTTCGTCTTTTGTTTCGTAATGACTTAATGACTGATCGTCACAATTGTTGCCCTTCTCTCAGAAACGTTTACATTTACCGTTTGGAAACTTACGCCGTGTGCTGAGGTATTCGATGGTACTACAAGCAACAAAACAGAGCCTTCTAAGTTGAAGCAATTGGCAAGAAAGAAGTAGTAAAATTAATGTTTTGGTTTTCGACATTCAATTATTAGCCGGAGTTAGTGCCTTGCAATTGACCGAGGACCTTGAGGTAATGCATGAACAGAGGTCACGCCGCCACAGAGCTTGAGAAAGAGTGAAAAGTGTTAATATGTAATAAAAACGGAAGAAAATCTCCCGTTTCGTCTTTTGTTTCGTTATGACGTAATGACTGATCGTCACAATTGTCGCCCTTCTCTCAAAAACGTTTACATTTATCGTTTGGACACTTACGGCGGGTGCTGAGGTATTCGATGGCACTACAAGCAACAAAACAGAGCCTTCTAAGTTGAAGCAATCGGCAAGAAAGAAGTAGTAAAATTAATGTTTTGGTTTTCGAAATTCAATTATTAGCGGGAGTTAGTGCCTTGCAGTTGACCGAGGACCTTGAGGTTTTGCATGAACTGAGGTTTCGCCGCCACAGAGCTTGAGAAAGTGTGAAAAGTATTAATATGTAGTAAGAACGGAAGAAAATCTCCCGTTTCGTCTTTTGTTTCGTAATGACGTAATGACTGATCGTCACCATTGTCGCCCTTCTCTCAGAAACGTTTACATTTATCGTTTGGAAACTTACGCCATGTGCTGACGTATTCGATGGTACTACAAGCAACAAAACAGAGCCTTCTAAGTTGAAGCAATCGGCAAGAAAGAAGTAGTAAAATTAATGTTTTGTTTTTCGAAATTTCAATTATTAGCCGGAGTTAGTGCCTTGCAGTTGACCGAGGGCCTTGAGGTTTTGCATGAACTGAGGTTTCGCCGCCACAGAGCTTGAGAAAGTGTGAAAAGTGTTAATATGTAGTAAAAGCGGAAGAAAATCTCCCGTTTCGTCTTTTGTTTAGTAATGACGTAATGACTGATCGTCACGATTGTCGCCCTTCTCTCAGAAACGTTTACATTTATCGTCTGGAAACTTACGCCGTGTGCTTACGTATTCGATGGCTCTACAAGCAACAAAACAGAGCCTTCTAAGTTGAAGCAATCGGCAAGAAAGGAGTAGTAAAATTAATGTTTCGGTATTCGAAAATTCAATTATTAGCCGGAGTTAGTGCCTCGCAGTTGACCGAGGACCTTGAGGTTTTGCATGAACTGAGGTCTCACCGCCACAGAGCTTCAGTCTGTGTGAAAAGTGTTAATAAGTAGTGAAAGGAAGAAAATCTCCCGTTTCTACTTTTGTTTTTGTAATGACGTAATGACTGATCGCCACAATTGTCGCCCTTCTCTCAGAAACGTTTACATTTATGGTTTGGAAATTTACGGCGGGTGCTGAGGTATTCGATGGCACTACAAGCAACAAAACAGAGTCTCCTAAGTTGAAGCAAACGGCAAGAAAGAGTTAGTAAAAGTAATGTTTTGGTTTTCGAATATTCAATTATTATCCAGAGTTGGTGGTTTGCAGTTGACCGAGGACCTTAAGGTTTTGCATGAACTGAGGTCTGGTAGCCACATAGCATGAGAAAGAGCGAAAAGTGTTAATATATAGTAAAAACGGAAGAATATCACCCGTTTCGTCTTTTGTTTCATAATCACGTAATGACTGATCGTCACAATTGTCGCCCTTCTCTCAGAAACGTTTACATTTATCGTTTGGAAACTTACGCCGTGTATTGAGGTATTCGATGGCACTACAAGCAACAAAACAGAGCCTTCTAAGTTGAAGCAATCGGCAGGAAAGAAGTAGTAATTCTAATGTTTTGGTTTTCGAAAATTCAATTATTAGCCGGAGTTAGTGCCCTGCAGTTGACCGAGGACCTTGAGGTTTTGCATGAACTGAGGTCTCGCCGCCACAGAGCTTGAGAAAGTGTGAAAAGTGTTAATATGTAGTAAAAACAAAAGAAAATCTCCCGCTTCGTCTTTTGTTTCGTAATGACGTAATGACTGATCGTCACATTTGTCGCAATTCTCTCAGAAACGTTTACATTTATTGTTTGGAAACTTAAAGCGGGTGCTGAGGTATTCGATGGCACTACAAGCAACAGAACAGAGCCTTCTAAGTTCAAGCAATCGGCAAGAAAGTAGTAGTAAAAGTAATATTTTCGTTTTCGAATATTCAATTATTAGCCAGAGTTGGCGCCTTGCAGTTGACCGAGGGCCTTGAGGTTTTGCATGAACTGAGGTCTGGTAGCCACATAGAATGAGAAAGAGCGAAAAGTGTTAATATATAGTAAAAACGGAAGAAAATCTCCCGTTTCGTCTTTTGTTTCGTAATGACGTAATGACTGATCGTCACAATTCTTGCCCTTCTCTCAGAGACGTTTACATTTATCGTTTGGAAACTTACAGCGGGTGTTTGAGGTATTCGATGGCACTACAAGCTACAAAACAGAGCCTTCTAAGTTGAAGCAATCGGCAAGAGAGGAGTAGTAAATGTAATGTTTTGGTTCTCGAAAATTCAATAATTAGCCGGAGATAGTGCCTTGCAGTTGACCGAGGACTCTGAGGTTTTGCATGAACTGAGAACTCGCCGCCACAGAGCTTGAGAAAGTGTGAAAAGTGTTAACATGTAGTAAAAACGGAAGAAAATCTCCCGCTTCGTCTATTGTTTCGTAATGACGTAATGACTGATCGTCACAATTGTCGCCATTCTCTCAGAAACGTTTACATTTATCGTTTGGAAACTTACGGCGGGTGCTGAAGTATTCGATGGCACTACAAGCAACAAAACAGAGCCTTCTAAGTTGAAGCAATCGGCTAGAAAGAAGTAGTAAAATTAATGTTTTGGTTTTTCGAAAATTTAATTATTAGCCGGAGTTAGTGCCTTGCAGTTCACCGGGAATGTTGAGGTTTTGCATGAACTTAGGTCTCGCCGCCACAGAGCTTGAGAAAGTGTGAAACGTGTTAATATGTAGTAAAAACAGAAGAAAATCTCCCGTTTCGTCTTTTGTTTCGTAATGACGTAATGACTGATCGTCACATTTGTCGCCCTTCTCTCAGAAACGTTTACATTTATCGTCTGGAAACTTACGCCGTGTGCTTACGTATTCGATGGCTCTACAAGCAACAAAACAGAGCCTTCTAAGTTGAAGCAATCGGCAAGAAAGGAGTAGTAAAATTAATGTTTCGGATTTCGAAAATTCAATTATCAGCCGGAGTTAGTGCCTTGCAGTTGACCGAGGACCTTGAGGTTTTGCATGAACTGAGGTCTCACCGCCACAGAGCTTCAGTCTGTGTGAAAAGTGTTAATAAGTAGTGAAAGGAAGAAAATCTCCCGTTTCTACTTTTGTTTTTGTAATGACGTAATGACTGATCGCCACAATTGTCGCCCTTCTCTCAGAAACTTTTACATTTATCGTTTGGAAACTTACGGCGGGTGCTGAGGTATTCGATGGCACTACAAGCAACAAAACAGAGCCTTCTAAGTTGAAGCAATCGGCAAGAAAGGAGTAGTTAATTTAATGTTTTGGTTTTCGAAAATTCAATTATTAGCTGGAGATAGTGCCTTGCAGTTGACCGAGGACTCCCTTAAACATCCCAACAACCATCACCACCACCACCACTCTGAGGTTTTGCATGAACTGAGGTCTCACCGCCACAGAGCTTGGGTCTGTGTGAAAAGTGTTAATATGTAGTAAAAACGGAAGAAAATCTCCCGTTTCGTCTTTTGTTTCGTAATGACGTAATGACTGATGGTCACATTTGTCGCCTTTCTCTCCGAAACGTTTACATTTATCGTTTGGAAACTTACGGCTTGTGCTGAGGTATTCGATGGCACTACAAGCAACAAAACAGAGCCTTCTAACTTGAAGCAATCGGCAAAAAAGAAGTAGTGAAATTAATGTTTTGGTTTTCGAAAATTCAATTATTAGCCGGAGATAGTGCCTTGCAGTTGACCGAAGACTCTGAGGTTTTGCATGAACTGAGGTCTCGCCGCCACAGAGCTTGAGAAAGTGTGAAAAGTGTTAATATGTAGTAAGAACGGATCAAAATCTCCCGTTTCGTCTTTTGTTTCGTAATGACGTAATGACTGATCGTCACATTTGTCGCAATTCTCTCAGAAACGTTTACATTTATGGTTTGGACACTTACGGCGGGTGCTGAGGTATCCGATGGCGCTACAAGCAACAGAACAGAGCCTTCTAAGTTGAAGCAATCGGCTAGAAAGGAGTAGTAAATGAATGTTTTGGTTTTCGAATATTCAATTATTAGAATGAATTAGTGCCTTGCAGTTGACGAGGACCTTGAGGTTTTGCATGAACTGAGGTCTCGCCGCCACAGAGCTTGAGAAAGTGTGAAAAGTGTTAATATGTAGTAAAAGCGGAAGAACATCTCCCGTTTCGTCTTTTGTTTCGTAATGACATAATGACTGATCTTCACGATTGTCGCCCTTCTCTCAGAAACGTTTACATTTATCGTCTGGAAACTTACGGCGGGTGCTGAGGTATTCGATGGCACTACAAGCAACAAAACAGAGCCTTCTAAGTTGAAGCAATCGGCAAGAAAGGACTAGTAAAATTAATGTTTCGGTATTCGAAAATTCAATTATTACCCGGAGTTAGTGCCTCGCAGTTGACCGAGGACCTTGAGGTTTTGCATGAACTGAGGTCTCACCGCCACAGAGCTTCAGTCTGTGTGAAAAGTGTTAATAAGTAGTGAAAGGAAGAAAATCTCCCGTTTCTACTTTTGTTTTTGTAATGACGTAATGACTGATCGCCACAATTGTCGCCCTTCTCTCAGAAACGTTTACATTTATGGTTTGGAAATTTACGGCGGGTGCTGAGGTATTCGATGGCACTACAAGCAACAAAACAGAGTCTCCTAAGTTGAAGCAAACGGCAAGAAAGAGTTAGTAAAAGTAATGTTTTGGTTTTCGAATATTCAATTATTATCCAGAGTTGGTGGTTTGCAGTTGACCGAGGACCTTAAGGTTTTGCATGAACTGAGGTCTGGTAGCCACATAGCATGAGAAAGAGCGAAAAGTGTTAATATATAGTAAAAACGGAAGAATATCACCCGTTTCGTCTTTTGTTTCATAATCACGTAATGACTGATCGTCACAATTGTCGCCCTTCTCTCAGAAACGTTTACATTTATCGTTTGGAAACTTACGCCGTGTGCTGAGGTATTCGATGGCACTACAAGCAACAAAACAGAGCCTTCTAAGTTGAAGCAATCGGCAAGAAAGAAGTAGTAATTCTAATGTTTTGGTTTTCGAAAATTCAAGTATTAGCCGGAGTTAGTGCCCTGCAGTTGACCGAGGACCGTGAGGTTTTGCATGAACTGAGGTCTCGCCGCCACAGAGCTTGAGAAAGTGTGAAAAGTGTTAATATGTAGCAAAAACGGAGGAAATCTCCCGTTTCGTCTTTTGTTGCGTAATGACGTAATGACTGATCGTCACAATTGTCGCCCTTCTCTCAGAAACGTTTACATTTATCGTTTGGAAACTTACGGCGGGTGCTGACGTTTTCGATGGCACTACAAGCTACAAAAGAGAGCCTTCTAAGTTGAAGCAATCGGCAAGAAAGAAGTAGTAAGATTAATGTTTTGGTTTTCGAAAATTCAATTATTAGCCATAGTTAGTGATTTTCAGTTGACCGAGGACCTTGAGGTTCTGCATGAACTGAGGTCTCGCCGCCACAGAGCTTGAGAAAGTGTGAAAAGTGTTAACATGTAGTAAAAACGTAAGAAAATCTCCCGTTTCGTCTTTTGTTTCGTAATGACGTAATGACTGATCGTCACAATTGTCGCCCATCTCTCAGAAACGTTTACATTTATCGTTTGGAAACTTACGGCGGGTTCTGAGGTATTCGATGGCACTACAAGCAACTAAACAGAGCCTTCTAAGTTGAAGCAATCGGCAAGAAAGAAGTATTAAAAGTAATGTTTTGGTTTTCGAATATTCAATTATTATCCAGAGTTGGTGGCTTGCAGTTGACCGAGGACCTTAAGGTTTTGCATGAACTGAGGTCTGGTAGCCACATAGCATGAGAAAGGACGAAAAGTGTTAATATATAGTAAAAACGGAAGAAAATCTCCCGTTTCGTCCTTAGCTTCGTAATGACGTAACGAGTGATCGTCACAATTGTCGCCCTTCTCTCAGAAACGTTTACTTATATCGTTTCGAAACTTACCCCGTGTGCTGACGTTTTCGATCGCACTACAAGAAACAAAACAGAGCCTTCCAATTTGAAACAATCGGCAAGAAAGAAGTGGTAAAATTAATGTTTTGGTTTTCGAAAATTCAATTATTAGCCGGAGTTAGTGCCTTGCAGTTGACCGACGACCTTGGGGCTTTGCATGAACTGAGGTCTCGAAACCACAGAGCTTGGGAAAGTGTGAAAAGTGTTAATATGTAGTAAAAACGGAAGAAAATCTCACGTTTCGTCTTTGGTTTGTAATGACATAATAACTGATCGTCACAATTGTCGCCTTCTCTCAGAAACGTTTACATTTATCGTTTGGAAACTTATCGCGGGTGCTGAGGTATTCGAAGGCACTACAAGCAACAAAACAGAGCCTTTTAAGTTGAAGCAATCGGCAAGAAAGTAGTAGTAGAATTAATGTTTTGATTTTCGAAAAGTCAATTATTAGCCGGAGATAGTGCCTTGTAGTTGACCGAGGACTCTGAGGTTTTGCATGAACTGAGGTCTCGCCGCCACAGAGCTTGAGAAAGTGTGAAAAGTGTTAATATGTAGTAAAAACGGAAGAAAATCTCCCGTTTCGTCTTTTGTTTCGTAATGACGTAATGAATGATCGTCACAAATGTCGCCCTTCTCTCAGAAACGTTTACATTTATCGTTTGGAAACTTATGGCGGGTGCTGAGGTATTCGATGGCACTACATGCAACAAAACAGAGCCTTCTAAGTTGAAGTAATCGGCAAGAAAGAAGTAGGAAAAGTAATGTTTTGGTTTTCGAATATTCAATTTTTAGCCAGAGTTTATGTTTTGCAGTTGAATGAGGGCCTTGAGGTTTTGCATGAACTGAGGTCTGGTAGCCACATAGCATGAGAAAGAGGGAAAGGTCCTAATATATAGTAAAACCGGAAGAAAATCTCCCGTTTCGTCTTTTGATTCGTAATGAAGTAATGACTGACGGTCACAATTGTTGCCCTTCTCTCAGAAACGTATACATTTATCGTTTGGAAAATTACGGCGGGTGCTGAGGTATTCGATGGCACTACAAGCAACAAAACAGAGCCTTCTAAGTTGAAGCAATCGGCAAGAAAGAAGTAGTAAAATTAATGTTTTGGTTTTCGAATATTCAACTATTAGCAGGAGTTAGTGCCTTGCAGTTGACCGAGGACCTTGAGGTTTTGCATGAACTGAGGTCTCGCCGCCACAGAGCTTGAGACAGTGTGAAAAGTGTTAATATGTATTAAAAAAGGAAGAAAATCTCCCGTTTCGTCTTTTGTTTCGAAATGACATAATGACTGATCGTCACATTTGCCGCCCTTCTCTCAGAAATGTTTACATTTATGGTTTTTTAAACTTATGGCGGGTGCTGAGGTATTCGATGGCACTACAAGCAACAAAACAGAGCGTTCTAAGTTGAAGCAATCGGCAAGAAGGAAGTAGTAAAATTAATGTTTTGGCTTTCGAATATTCAATTATTAGCCGGAGTTAGTGCCTTGCAGTTGACCGAGGACCTTGAGGTTTTGCATGAGCTGAGGTTTCGCCGCCACAGAGCTTGAGAAAGTGTGAAAAGTGTTAATATGTAGTAAGAACGGAAGAAAATCTCCCGTTTCGTCTTTTGTTTCGTAATGACGTAATGACTGATCGTCACATTTGTCGCAATTCTCTCAGAAACGTTTACATTTATGGTTTGGAAACTTACGGCGGGTGCTGAGGTATTCGATGGCACTACAAGCAAGAGAACAGAGCCTTCTAAGTTGAAGCAATCGGCAAGAGAGAAGTAGTAAAATTAATGTTTTGGTTTTCGAATATTCAAATATTAGCCGGAGTTAGTGCCTTGAAGTTGACCGAGGACCTTGAGGTTTTGGATGAACTGAGGTCTCGAAGCCACAGAGCTTGAGAAAGTGTGAAAAGTGTTAATATGTAGTAAAAACGGAAGAAAATCTCCCGTCGTCTCTTGTTTCGTAATGACGTAATGACTGATCGTCACATTTGTCGTCCTTCTCTCCGAAACGTTTACATTTATCATTTGGAAACTTACGGCTTGTGCTGAGGTATTCGATGGCACTACAAGCAACAAAACAGAGCCTTCTAAGTTGAAGCAATCGGCAAGAAAGAAGTAGTTATTTTAATGTTTTGGTTTTCGAAAATTCAATTATTAGCCGGAGTTAGTGCCTTGCAATTGTCCAAGGACCTTGAGGTATTGCATGAATTGAGGTCACGCCGCCACAGAGCTTGAAAAAGTATGAAAAGTGTTAATATGTAGTAAAAACGGAAGAAAATCTCCCGTTTCGTCTGTTGTTTCGTAATGACGTAATGACTGATCGTCACAATTGTCGCCCTTCTCTCAGAAACGTTTACATTTATCGTTTGGAAACTTACGGCGGGTGCTGAGGTATTCGATGGCACTACAAGCAACAAAACAGAGCCTTCTAAGTTGAAGCAATCGGCAAGAAAGAAGTAGGTTAGAGGGACCCCCCCTTGGGCGAAACGATAAAATACCTGCCGGCTTACCAGAGAGGACATTATCATCGTTGATAAAGAACGTCCATCCTCAGAGACCAAGAACAGGAAAAATTAACGTAATATTGGTAAACTGCAGGAGTATCCAGGGCAAGGTTCCTGAATTAGTATCTCTTATTGAAGGAAATAATGCGCATATAGTATTAGGAACGGAAAGTTGGTTAAAACCGGAAGTGAACAGTAACGAAATCCTAGACACAGAATGGAATATATACCGCAAGGATAGGATAAACGCCAATGGTGGAGGAGTATTTATAGCAGTAAAGAATTCAATAATATCCATAGAAGTTATTAGCGAACGCGAATGTGAAATAATCTGGGTTAAGCTAAGTATCAAAGGTGGGTCAGATATGATAGTCGGATGCTTCTATAGACCACCTGCATCAGCAACCGTAGTAGTTGAGCGCCTCAGAGAGAACGTGCAGAACGTCGTGAAGAAGTTTCGTGATCATACTATTGTAATAGGGGGAGACTTAAATCTACCAGGTATAGAATGGGATAGTCACAGAATCAGAACTGGAGCCAGGGACAGAGACTCTTGTGACATTATCCTGACTGCCTTGTCCGAGAATTACTTCGAGCAGATAGTTAGAGAACCAACTCGTGAAGCTAACGTTTTAGACCTCATAGCAACAAATAGACCGGAACTTTTCGACTCCGTGAATGTAGAAGAGGGTATCAGTGATCATAAGTCAGTGGTTGCATCAATGACTACAAGTGTAATAAGAAATGCCAAGAAAGGAAGGAAAATATATTTGCTTAACAAGAGTGATAGGGCACAAATCGCAGAATATCTGAGTGACCACCATCAAACGTTCATTTCTGAGGAAGAGGATGTGGAACAAAAATGGAAAAAATTCACAAACATCGTCCAGTACGCCTTTGATAAGTCCGTACCGACTAAGGTCCAAAGCGAGGGGAAAGATCCACCGTGGTATAACCATCATGTACGAAAGGTACTACGGAAACAAAGAAAGCTTCATCATAAGTTTAAGAGTAGTCGAATCATAGCTGATAAGGAAAAGCTGAACGAAGCGAAAAAGAGCGTAAAGAGAGCAATGAGAGAAGCATTCAACGAATTCGAACATAAAACATTGGCAAACAATCTAAACAAGAACCCTAAAAAGTTTTGGTCATATGTAAAATCGGTAAGCGGATCTAAATCCCCTATTCAGTCACTCGTTGACCACGATGGCACCGAAACAGAGGACGACCGAAGAAAGGCAGAAATACTGAATTCAGTGTTCCGAAACTGTTTCACTGCGGAAAATCGTAACACGGTCCCTGACTTCAGCCGTCGCACGGACGCCAAAATGGAAAATATTGAAATAAACGATATCGGAATTGGATAACAACTGCTATCACTTAGTAGCGGAAAAGCATCCGGACCAGACGAGATACCCTTAAGATTCTACAGTGATTATGCTAAAGAACTTGCCCCCTTTCTATCAGCAATTTATCGTAGATCGCTGGAAGAACGTAAAGTACCTAGCGACTGGAAGAAAGTGCAGGTCGTTCCCATTTTCAAGAAGGGTCATAAATCAGATGCGAATAATTATAGGCCTATTTCGCTTACGTCAATCTGTTGTAGAATAATGGAACATGTTTTGTGTTCTCGTATTATGACGTTCTTAGATAATACAAATCTCCTTCATTATAACCAACATGGATTCCGCAAACAGAGATCATGTAAAACTCAGCTCGCCCTATTTGCCCAAGAAATTCACAGTGCCGTAGACACTGGCGAGCAGATTGATGCCGTATTCCTGGACTTCAGGAAGGCATTTGATGCGTTTCCGCACTTACGTTTAGTGAAAAAAACACGAGCTTACGGAATATCGGACCAGGTTTGTGATTGGATTCAGGATTTCCTAGAAGAAAGAACACAACATGTCATTCTTAACGGTTCAAAATCTGCAGATGTAGAGGTAATTTCGAGAGTACCGCAAGGAAGCGTGATAGGACCTTTATTGTTTACAATATACATAAATGACTTAGTTGACAGCATCGGTAGCTCCGTGAGGCTATTTGCAGATGGCACGGTTGTCTACAAGAAAGTAGCAACATCAGAAGACTCATACGTACTCCAGGAAGACCTGCAGAGGATTAATGCATGGTGCGACAGCTGGCAGCTTTCCCTAAACGTAGATAAATGTAATATAATGCGCATACATAGGGGCAAAAATCCATTCCAGTACGATTATGCCATAGGTGGTAAATCATTGGAAGCGGTAACGACCGTAAAATACTTAGGAGTTACTATCCGGAGCGATCTGAAGTGGAATGATCACATAAAACAAATAGTGGGAAAAGCAGGCGCCAGGTTGAGATTCATAGTAAGAATTCTAAGAAAATGTGACTCATCGACGAAAGAAGTAGCTTACAAAACGCTTGTTCATCCGATTCTTGAGTATTGCTCATCAGTATGGGACCCTTACCAGGTTGGATTAATAGAAGAGATAGACATGATCCAGCGAAAAGCAGCGCGATTCGTCATGGGGACATTTAGTCAGCGCGAGAGCGTTACGGAGATGCTGAACAAGCTCCAGTGGCGGACACTTCAAGAAAGGCGTTACGCAATGCGGAGAGGTTTATTATCGAAATTACAAGAGAGCACATTCCGGGAAGAGATGGGCAACATATTACTACCGCCCACATATATCTCGCGTAATGATCACAACGAAAAGATCCGAGAAATTAGAGCAAATACGGAGACTTACAAGCAGTCGTTCTTCCCACGCACAATTCGTGAATGGAACAGGGAAGGGGGGATCAGATAATGGTGCCATAAGTACCCTCCGCCACACACCGTAAGGTGGCTCGCGGAGTATAGATGTAGATGTAGATGTAAAAGTAATGTTTTGGTTTTCGATTATTCAATTATTAGCCAGAGTTGGTGCCTTGCAAATGAAAGAGGGCCTTGAGGTTTTGCATGAACTGAGGTCTGGTAGCAACATAGCATGAGAAAGAGAGAAAAGTGTTAATATGCATTAAAAACGGAAGAAAATCTCCCGTTTCGCCTTTTGTTTCGTAATGACGTAATGACTGATCGTCACATTTCTCGCCCTTCTCTCAGAAACGTTAACATTTATCGTTTGGAAATGGACGGCGGGTGCTGAGGTATTCGATGGCACTACAAGCAACAAAACAGAGCCTTCTAAGTTCAAGCAATCGGCAAGAAAGTAGTAGTAAAAGTAATATTTTCGTTTTAGAATATTCAATTATTAGCCAGAGTTGGCGCCTTGCAGTTGACCGAGGGCCTTGAGGTTTTGCATGAACTGAGGTCTGGTAGCCACATAGAACGAGAAAGAGAGAAAAGTGTTAATATATAGTAAAAACGGAAGAAAATCTCCCGTTTCGTCTTTTGTTTCGTAATGACGTAATGACTGATCGTCACAATTCTTGCCCTTCTCTCAGAGACGTTTACATTTATCGTTTGGAAACTTACAGCGGGTGTTTGAGGTATTCGATGGCACTACAAGCTACAAAACAGAGCCTTCTAAGTTGAAGCAATCGGCAAGAGAGGAGTAGTAAATGTAATGTTTTGGTTCTCGAAAATTCAATAATTAGCCGGAGATAGTGCCTTGCAGTTGACCGAGGACTCTGAGGTTTTGCATGAACTGAGAACTCGCCGCCACAGAGCTTGAGAAAGTGTGAAAAGTGTTAACATGTAGTAAAAAAGGGAAGAAAATCTCCCGTTTCGTCTATTGTTTCGTAATGACGTAATGACTGATCGTCACAATTGTCGCCATTCTCTCAGAAACGTTTACATTTATCGTTTGGAAACTTACGGCGGGTGCTGAAGTATTCGATGGCACTACAAGCAACAAAACAGAGCCTTCTAAGTTGAAGCAATTGGCTAGAAAGAAGTAGTAAAATTAATGTTTTGGTTTTTCGAAAATTTAATTATTAGCCGGAGTTAGTGCCTTGCAGTTGACCGGGAATGTTGAGGTTTTGCATGAACTTAGGTCTCGCCGCCACAGAGCTTGAGAAAGTGTGAAACGTGTTAATATGTAGTAAAAACAGAAGAAAATCTCCCGTTTCGTCTTTTGTTTCGTAATGACGTAATGACTGATCGTCACATTTGTCGCCCTTCTCTCAGAAACGTTTACATTTATCGTCTGGAAACTTACGCCGTGTGCTTACGTATTCGATGGCACTACAAGCAACAAAACAGAGCCTTCTAAGTTGAAGCAATCGGCAAGAAAGGAGTAGTAAAATTAATGTTTCGGATTTCGAAAATTCAATTATCAGCCAGAGTTAGTGCCTTGCAGTTGACCGAGGACCTTGAGGTTTTGCATGAACTGAGGTCTCACCGCCACAGAGCTTCAGTCTGTGTGAAAAGTGTTAATAAGTAGTGAAAGGAAGAAAATCTCCCGTTTCTACTTTTGTTTTTGTAATGACGTAATGACTGATCGCCACAATTGTCGCCCTTCTCTCAGAAACTTTTACATTTATCGTTTGGAAACTTACGGCGGGTGCTGAGGTATTCGATGGCACTACAAGCAACAAAACAGAGCCTTCTAAGTTGAAGCAATCGGCAAGAAAGGAGTAGTAAATTTAATGTTTTGGTTTTCGAAAATTCAATTATTAGCTGGAGATAAAGCCTTGCAGTTGACCGAGGACTCCCTTAAACATCCCAACAACCATCACCACCACCACCACTCTGAGGTTTTGCATGAACTGAGGTCTCACCGCCACAGAGCTTGGGTCTGTGTGAAAAGTGTTAATATGTAGTAAAAACGGAAGAAAATCTCCCGTTTCGTCTTTTGTTTCGTAATGACGTAATGACTGATGGTCACATTTGTCGCCTTTCTCTCCGAAACGTTTACATTTATCGTTTGGAAACTTACGGCTTGTGCTGAGGTATTCGATGGCACTACAAGCAACAAAACAGAGCCTTCTAACTTGAAGCAATCGGCAAGAAAGAAGTAGTGAAATTAATGTTTTGGTTTTCGAAAATTCAATTATTAGCCGGAGATAGTGCCTTGCAGTTGACCGAAGACTCTGAGGTTTTGCATGAACTGAGGTCTCGCCGCCACAGAGCTTGAGAAAGTGTGAAAAGTGTTAATATGTAGTAAGAACGGATCAAAATCTCCCGTTTCGTCTTTTGTTTCGTAATGACGTAATGACTGATCGTCACATTTGTCGCAATTCTCTCAGAAACGTTTACATTTATGGTTTGGACACTTACGGCGGGTGCTGAGGTATCCGATGGCGCTACAAGCAACAGAACAGAGCCTTCTAAGTTGAAGCAATCGACTAGAAAGAAGTAGTAAATGAATGTTTTGGTTTTCGAATATTCAATTATTAGAATGAATTAGTGCCTTGCAGTTGACGAGGACCTTGAGGTTTTGCATGAACTGAGGTCTCGCCGCCACAGAGCTTGAGAAAGTGTGAAAAGTGTTAATATGTAGTAAAAGCGGAAGAAAATCTCCCGTTTCGTCTTTTGTTTCGTAATGACATAATGACTGATCTTCACGATTGTCGCCCTTCTCTCAGAAACGTTTACATTTATCGTCTGGAAACTTACGGCGGGTGCTGAGGTATTCGATGGCACTACAAGCAACAAAACAGAGCCTTCTAATTTGAAGCAATCGGCAAGAAAGGACTAGTAAAATTAATGTTTCGGTATTCGAAAATTCAATTATTAGCCGGAGTTAGTGCCTCGCAGTTGACCGAGGACCTTGAGGTTTTGCATGAACTGAGGTCTCACCGCCACAGAGCTTCAGTCTGTGTGAAAAATGTTAATAAGTAGTGAAAGGAAGAAAATCTCCCGTTTCTACTTTTGTTTTTGTAATGACGTAATGACTGATCGCCACAATTGTCGCCCTTCTCTCAGAAACGTTTACATTTATGGTTTGGAAATTTACGGCGGGTGCTGAGGTATTCGATGGCACTACAAGCAACAAAACAGAGTCTCCTAAGTTGAAGCAAACGGCAAGAAAGAGTTAGTAAAAGTAATGTTTTGGTTTTCGAATATTCAATTATTATCCAGAGTTGGTGGTTTGCAGTTGACCGAGGACCTTAAGGTTTTGCATGAACTGAGGTCTGGTAGCCACATAGCATGAGAAAGAGCGAAAAGTGTTAATATATAGTAAAAACGGAAGAATATCACCCGTTTCGTCTTTTGTTTCATAATCACGTAATGACTGATCGTCACAATTGTCGCCCTTCTCTCAGAAACGTTTACATTTATCGTTTGGAAACTTACGCCGTGTGCTGAGGTATTCGATGGCACTACAAGCAACAAAACAGAGCCTTCTAAGTTGAAGCAATCGGCAAGAAAGAAGTAGTAATTCTAATGTTTTGGTTTTCGAAAATTCAAGTATTAGCCGGAGTTAGTGCCCTGCAGTTGACCGAGGACCGTGAGGTTTTGCATGAACTGAGGTCTCGCCGCCACAGAGCTTGAGAAAGTGTGAAAAGTGTTAATATGTAGCAAAAACGGAGGAAATCTCCCGTTTCGTCTTTTGTTGCGTAATGACGTAATGACTGATCGTCACAATTGTCGCCCTTCTCTCAGAAACGTTTACATTTATCGTTTGGAAACTTACGGCGGGTGCTGACGTTTTCGATGGCACTACAAGCTACAAAAGAGAGCCTTCTAAGTTGAAGCAATCGGCAAGAAAGAAGTAGTAAGATTAATGTTTTGGTTTTCGAAAATTCAATTATTAGCCATAGTTAGTGATTTTCAGTTGACCGAGGACCTTGAGGTTCTGCATGAACTGAGGTCTCGCCGCCACAGAGCTTGAGAAAGTGTGAAAAGTGTTAACATGTAGTAAAAACGTAAGAAAATCTCCCGTTTCGTCTTTTGTTTCGTAATGACGTAATGACTGATCGTCACAATTGTCGCCCATCTCTCAGAAACGTTTACATTTATCGTTTGGAAACTTACGGCGGGTTCTGAGGTATTCGATGGCACTACAAGCAACTAAACAGAGCCTTCTAAGTTGAAGCAATCGGCAAGAAAGAAGTATTAAAAGTAATGTTTTGGTTTTCGAATATTCAATTATTATCCAGAGTTGGTGGCTTGCAGTTGACCGAGGACCTTAAGGTTTTGCATGAACTGAGGTCTGGTAGCCACATAGCATGAGAAAGGACGAAAAGTGTTAATATATAGTAAAAACGGAAGAAAATCTCCCGTTTCGTCCTTAGTTTCGTAATGACGTAACGAGTGATCGTCACAATTGTCGCCCTTCTCTCAGAAACGTTTACTTATATCGTTTCGAAACTTACCCCGTGTGCTGACGTTTTCGATCGCACTACAAGAAACAAAACAGAGCCTTCCAATTTGAAACAATCGGCAAGAAAGAAGTGGTAAAATTAATGTTTTGGTTTTCGAAAATTCAATTATTAGCCGGAGTTAGTGCCTTGCAGTTGACCGACGACCTTGGGGCTTTGCATGAACTGAGGTCTCGAAACCACAGAGCTTGGGAAAGTGTGAAAAGTGTTAATATGTAGTAAAAACGGAAGAAAATCTCACGTTTCGTCTTTGGTTTGTAATGACATAATAACTGATCGTCACAATTGTCGCCTTCTCTCAGAAACGTTTACATTTATCGTTTGGAAACTTATCGCGGGTGCTGAGGTATTCGAAGGCACTACAAGCAACAAAACAGAGCCTTTTAAGTTGAAGCAATCGGCAAGAAAGTAGTAGTAGAATTAATGTTTTGGTTTTCGAAAAGTCAATTATTAGCCGGAGATAGTGCCTTGTAGTTGACCGAGGACTCTGAGGTTTTGCATGAACTGAGGTCTCGCCGCCACAGAGCTTGAGAAAGTGTGAAAAGTGTTAATATGTAGTAAAAACGGAAGAAAATCTCCCGTTTCGTCTTTTGTTTCGTAATGACGTAATGAATGATCGTCACAAATGTCGCCCTTCTCTCAGAAACGTTTACATTTATCGTTTGGAAACTTATGGCGGGTGCTGAGGTATTCGATGGCACTACATGCAACAAAACAGAGCCTTCTAAGTTGAAGTAATCGGCAAGAAAGAAGTAGGAAAAGTAATGTTTTGGTTTTCGAATATTCAATTTTTAGCCAGAGTTTATGTTTTGCAGTTGATTGAGGGCCTTGAGGTTTTGCATGAACTGAGGTCTGGTAGCCACATAGCATGAGAAAGAGGGAAAGGTCCTAATATATAGTAAAACCGGAAGAAAATCTCCCGTTTCGTCTTTTGATTCGTAATGAAGTAATGACTGACGGTCACAATTGTTGCCCTTCTCTCAGAAACGTTTACATTTATCGTTTGGAAAATTACGGCGGGTGCTGAGGTATTCGATGGCACTACAAGCAACAAAACAGAGCCTTCTAAGTTGAAGCAATCGGCAAGAAAGAAGTAGTAAAATTAATGTTTTGGTTTTCGAATATTCAACTATTAGCAGGAGTTAGTGCCTTGCAGTTGACCGAGGACCTTGAGGTTTTGCATGAACTGAGGTCTCGCCGCCACAGAGCTTGAGACAGTGTGAAAAGTGTTAATATGTATTAAAAAAGGAAGAAAATCTCCCGTTTCGTCTTTTGTTTCGAAATGACATAATGACTGATCGTCACATTTGCCGCCTTTCTCTCAGAAATGTTTACATTTATGGTTTTTTAAACTTATGGCGGGTGCTGAGGTATTCGATGGCACTACAAGCAACAAAACAGAGCGTTCTAAGTTGAAGCAATCGGCAAGAAGGAAGTAGTAAAATTAATGTTTTGGCTTTCGAATATTCAATTATTAGCCGGAGTTAGTGCCTTGCAGTTGACCGAGGACCTTGAGGTTTTGCATGAGCTGAGGTTTCGCCGCCACAGAGCTTGAGAAAGTGTGAAAAGTGTTAATATGTAGTAAGAACGGAAGAAAATCTCCCGTTTCGTCTTTTGTTTCGTAATGACGTAATGACTGATCGTCACATTTGTCGCAATTCTCTCAGAAACGTTTACATTTATGGTTTGGAAACTTACGGCGGGTGCTGAGGTATTCGATGGCACTACAAGCAAGAGAACAGAGCCTTCTAAGTTGAAGCAATCGGCAAGAGAGAAGTAGTAAAATTAATGTTTTGGTTTTCGAATATTCAAATATTAGCCGGAGTTAGTGCCTTGAAGTTGACCGAGGACCTTGAGGTTTTGGATGAACTGAGGTCTCGAAGCCACAGAGCTTGAGAAAGTGTGAAAAGTGTTAATATGTAGTAAAAACGGAAGAAAATCTCCCGTCGTCTCTTGTTTCGTAATGACGTAATGACTGATCGTCACATTTGTCGTCCTTCTCTCCGAAACGTTTACATTTATCATTTGGAAACTTACGGCTTGTGCTGAGGTATTCGATGGCACTACAAGCAACAAAACAGAGCCTTCTAAGTTGAAGCAATCGGCAAGAAAGAAGTAGTTATTTTAATGTTTTGGTTTTCGAAAATTCAATTATTAGCCGGAGTTAGTGCCTTGCAATTGTCCAAGGACCTTGAGGTATTGCATGAATTGAGGTCACGCCGCCACAGAGCTTGAAAAAGTATGAAAAGTGTTAATATGTAGTAAAAACGGAAGAAAATCTCCCGTTTCGTCTGTTGTTTCGTAATGACGTAATGACTGATCGTCACAATTGTCGCCCTTCTCTCAGAAACGTTTACATTTATCGTTTGGAAACTTACGGCGGGTGCTGAGGTATTCGATGGCACTACAAGCAACAAAACAGAGCCTTCTAAGTTGAAGCAATCGGCAAGAAAGAAGTAGGTTAGAGGGACCCCCCCTTGGGCGAAACGATAAA
The DNA here is from genome assembly GCF_021461385.2 of Schistocerca piceifrons. NCBI lineage: Eukaryota > Metazoa > Arthropoda > Insecta > Orthoptera > Acrididae > Schistocerca > Schistocerca piceifrons. Next base: position 188,329 of record NW_025729090.1, read on the forward strand.
ATACCTGCCGGCTTACCAGAGAGGACATTATCATCGTTGATAAAGAACGTCCATCCTCAGAGACCAAGAACAGGAAAAATTAACGTAATATTGGTAAACTGCAGGAGTATCCAGGGCAAGGTTCCTGAATTAGTATCTCTTATTGAAGGAAATAATGCGCATATAGTATTAGGAACGGAAAGTTGGTTAAAACCGGAAGTGAACAGTAACGAAATCCTAGACACAGAATGGAATATATACCGCAAGGATAGGATAAACGCCAATGGTGGAGGAGTATTTATAGCAGTAAAGAATTCAATAATATCCATAGAAGTTATTAGCGAACGCGAATGTGAAATAATCTGGGTTAAGCTAAGTATCAAAGGTGGGTCAGATATGATAGTCGGATGCTTCTATAGACCACCTGCATCAGCAACCGTAGTAGTTGAGCGCCTCAGAGAGAACGTGCAGAACGTCGTGAAGAAGTTTCGTGATCATACTATTGTAATAGGGGGAGACTTAAATCTACCAGGTATAGAATGGGATAGTCACAGAATCAGAACTGGAGCCAGGGACAGAGACTCTTGTGACATTATCCTGACTGCCTTGTCCGAGAATTACTTCGAGCAGATAGTTAGAGAACCAACTCGTGAAGCTAACGTTTTAGACCTCATAGCAACAAATAGACCGGAACTTTTCGACTCCGTGAATGTAGAAGAGGGTATCAGTGATCATAAGTCAGTGGTTGCATCAATGACTACAAGTGTAATAAGAAATGCCAAGAAAGGAAGGAAAATATATTTGCTTAACAAGAGTGATAGGGCACAAATCGCAGAATATCTGAGTGACCACCATCAAACGTTCATTTCTGAGGAAGAGGATGTGGAACAAAAATGGAAAAAATTCACAAACATCGTCCAGTACGCCTTTGATAAGTCCGTACCGACTAAGGTCCAAAGCGAGGGGAAAGATCCACCGTGGTATAACCATCATGTACGAAAGGTACTACGGAAACAAAGAAAGCTTCATCATAAGTTTAAGAGTAGTCGAATCATAGCTGATAAGGAAAAGCTGAACGAAGCGAAAAAGAGCGTAAAGAGAGCAATGAGAGAAGCATTCAACGAATTCGAACATAAAACATTGGCAAACAATCTAAACAAGAACCCTAAAAAGTTTTGGTCATATGTAAAATCGGTAAGCGGATCTAAATCCCCTATTCAGTCACTCGTTGACCACGATGGCACCGAAACAGAGGACGACCGAAGAAAGGCAGAAATACTGAATTCAGTGTTCCGAAACTGTTTCACTGCGGAAAATCGTAACACGGTCCCTGACTTCAGCCGTCGCACGGACGCCAAAATGGAAAATATTGAAATAAACGATATCGGAATTGGATAACAACTGCTATCACTTAGTAGCGGAAAAGCATCCGGACCAGACGAGATACCCTTAAGATTCTACAGTGATTATGCTAAAGAACTTGCCCCCTTTCTATCAGCAATTTATCGTAGATCGCTGGAAGAACGTAAAGTACCTAGCGACTGGAAGAAAGTGCAGGTCGTTCCCATTTTCAAGAAGGATCATAAATCAGATGCGAATAATTATAGGCCTATTTCGCTTACGTCAATCTGTTGTAGAATAATGGAACATGTTTTGTGTTCTCGTATTATGACGTTCTTAGATAATACAAATCTCCTTCATTATAACCAACATGGATTCCGCAAACAGAGATCATGTAAAACTCAGCTCGCCCTATTTGCCCAAGAAATTCACAGTGCCGTAGACACTGGCGAGCAGATTGATGCCGTATTCCTGGACTTCAGGAAGGCATTTGATGCGTTTCCGCACTTACGTTTAGTGAAAAAAACACGAGCTTACGGAATATCGGACCAGGTTTGTGATTGGATTCAGGATTTCCTAGAAGAAAGAACACAACATGTCATTCTTAACGGTTCAAAATCTGCAGATGTAGAGGTAATTTCGAGAGTACCGCAAGGAAGCGTGATAGGACCTTTATTGTTTACAATATACATAAATGACTTAGTTGACAGCATCGGTAGCTCCGTGAGGCTATTTGCAGATGGCACGGTTGTCTACAAGAAAGTAGCAACATCAGAAGACTCATACGTACTCCAGGAAGACCTGCAGAGGATTAATGCATGGTGCGACAGCTGGCAGCTTTCCCTAAACGTAGATAAATGTAATATAATGCGCATACATAGGGGCAAAAATCCATTCCAGTACGATTATGCCATAGGTGGTAAATCATTGGAAGCGGTAACGACCGTAAAATACTTAGGAGTTACTATCCGGAGCGATCTGAAGTGGAATGATCACATAAAACAAATAGTGGGAAAAGCAGGCGCCAGGTTGAGATTCATAGTAAGAATTCTAAGAAAATGTGACTCATCGACGAAAGAAGTAGCTTACAAAACGCTTGTTCATCCGATTCTTGAGTATTGCTCATCAGTATGGGACCCTTACCAGGTTGGATTAATAGAAGAGATAGACATGATCCAGCGAAAAGCAGCGCGATTCGTCATGGGGACATTTAGTCAGCGCGAGAGCGTTACGGAGATGCTGAACAAGCTCCAGTGGCGGACACTTCAAGAAAGGCGTTACGCAATGCGGAGAGGTTTATTATCGAAATTACAAGAGAGCACATTCCGGGAAGAGATGGGCAACATATTACTACCGCCCACATATATCTCGCGTAATGATCACAACGAAAAGATCCGAGAAATTAGAGCAAATACGGAGACTTACAAGCAGTCGTTCTTCCCACGCACAATTCGTGAATGGAACAGGGAAGGGGGGATCAGATAATGGTGCCATAAGTACCCTCCGCCACACACCGTAAGGTGGCTCGCGGAGTATAGATGTAGATGTAGATGTAAAAGTAATGTTTTGGTTTTCGATTATTCAATTATTAGCCAGAGTTGGTGCCTTGCAAATGAAAGAGGGCCTTGAGGTTTTGCATGAACTGAGGTCTGGTAGCAACATAGCATGAGAAAGAGAGAAAAGTGTTAATATGCATTAAAAACGGAAGAAAATCTCCCGTTTCGCCTTTTGTTTCGTAATGACGTAATGACTGATCGTCACATTTCTCGCCCTTCTCTCAGAAACGTTAACATTTATCGTTTGGAAATGGACGGCGGGTGCTGAGGTATTCGATGGCACTACAAGCAACAAAACAGAGCCTTCTAAGTTCAAGCAATCGGCAAGAAAGTAGTAGTAAAAGTAATATTTTCGTTTTAGAATATTCAATTATTAGCCAGAGTTGGCGCCTTGCAGTTGACCGAGGGCCTTGAGGTTTTGCATGAACTGAGGTCTGGTAGCCACATAGAACGAGAAAGAGAGAAAAGTGTTAATATATAGTAAAAACGGAAGAAAATCTCCCGTTTCGTCTTTTGTTTCGTAATGACGTAATGACTGATCGTCACAATTCTTGCCCTTCTCTCAGAGACGTTTACATTTATCGTTTGGAAACTTACAGCGGGTGTTTGAGGTATTCGATGGCACTACAAGCTACAAAACAGAGCCTTCTAAGTTGAAGCAATCGGCAAGAGAGGAGTAGTAAATGTAATGTTTTGGTTCTCGAAAATTCAATAATTAGCCGGAGATAGTGCCTTGCAGTTGACCGAGGACTCTGAGGTTTTGCATGAACTGAGAACTCGCCGCCACAGAGCTTGAGAAAGTGTGAAAAGTGTTAACATGTAGTAAAAAAGGGAAGAAAATCTCCCGTTTCGTCTATTGTTTCGTAATGACGTAATGACTGATCGTCACAATTGTCGCCATTCTCTCAGAAACGTTTACATTTATCGTTTGGAAACTTACGGCGGGTGCTGAAGTATTCGATGGCACTACAAGCAACAAAACAGATCCTTCTAAGTTGAAGCAATTGGCTAGAAAGAAGTAGTAAAATTAATGTTTTGGTTTTTCGAAAATTTAATTATTAGCCGGAGTTAGTGCCTTGCAGTTGACCGGGAATGTTGAGGTTTTGCATGAACTTAGGTCTCGCCGCCACAGAGCTTGAGAAAGTGTGAAACGTGTTAATATGTAGTAAAAACAGAAGAAAATCTCCCGTTTCGTCTTTTGTTTCGTAATGACGTAATGACTGATCGTCACATTTGTCGCCCTTCTCTCAGAAACGTTTACATTTATCGTCTGGAAACTTACGCCGTGTGCTTACGTATTCGATGGCACTACAAGCAACAAAACAGAGCCTTCTAAGTTGAAGCAATCGGCAAGAAAGGAGTAGTAAAATTAATGTTTCGGATTTCGAAAATTCAATTATCAGCCAGAGTTAGTGCCTTGCAGTTGACCGAGGACCTTGAGGTTTTGCATGAACTGAGGTCTCACCGCCACAGAGCTTCAGTCTGTGTGAAAAGTGTTAATAAGTAGTGAAAGGAAGAAAATCTCCCGTTTCTACTTTTGTTTTTGTAATGACGTAATGACTGATCGCCACAATTGTCGCCCTGCTCTCAGAAACTTTTACATTTATCGTTTGGAAACTTACGGCGGGTGCTGAGGTATTCGATGGCACTACAAGCAACAAAACAGAGCCTTCTAAGTTGAAGCAATCGGCAAGAAAGGAGTAGTAAATTTAATGTTTTGGTTTTCGAAAATTCAATTATTAGCTGGAGATAAAGCCTTGCAGTTGACTGAGGACTCCCTTAAACATCCCAACAACCATCACCACCACCACCACTCTGAGGTTTTGCATGAACTGAGGTCTCACCTCCACAGAGCTTGGGTCTGTGTGAAAAGTGTTAATATGTAGTAAAAACGGAAGAAAATCTCCCGTTTCGTCTTTTGTTTCGTAATGACGTAATGACTGATGGTCACATTCGTCGCCTTTCTCTCCGAAACGTTTACATTTATCGTTTGGAAACTTACGGCTTGTGCTGAGGTATTCGATGGCACTACAAGCAACAAAACAGAGCCTTCTAACTTGAAGCAATCGGCAAGAAAGAAGTAGTGAAATTAATGTTTTGGTTTTCGAAAATTCAATTATTAGCCGGAGATAGTGCCTTGCAGTTGACCGAAGACTCTGAGGTTTTGCATGAACTGAGGTCTCGCCGCCACAGAGCTTGAGAAAGTGTGAAAAGTGTTAATATGTAGTAAGAACGGATCAAAATCTCCCGTTTCGTCTTTTGTTTCGTAATGACGTAATGACTGATCGTCACATTTGTCGCAATTCTCTCAGAAACGTTTACATTTATGGTTTGGACACTTACGGCGGGTGCTGAGGTATCCGATGGCGCTACAAGCAACAGAACAGAGCCTTCTAAGTTGAAGCAATCGACTAGAAAGAAGTAGTAAATGAATGTTTTGGTTTTCGAATATTCAATTATTAGAATGAATTAGTGCCTTGCAGTTGACGAGGACCTTGAGGTTTTGCATGAACTGAGGTCTCGCCGCCACAGAGCTTGAGAAAGTGTGAAAAGTGTTAATATGTAGTAAAAGCGGAAGAAAATCTCCCGTTTCGTCTTTTGTTTCGTAATGACGTAATGACTGTTCGTCACGATTGTCGCCCTTCTCTCAGAAACGTTTACCATTATCGTCTGGAAACTTACGGCGGGTGCTGAGGTATTCGATGGCACTACAAGCAACAAAACAGAGCCTTCTAAGTTGAAGCAATCGGCAAGAAAGGAGTAGTAAAATTAATGTTTCGGTATTCGAAAATTCAATTATTAGCCGGAGTTAGTGCCTCGCAGTTGACCGAGGACCTTGAGGTTTTGCATGAACTGAGGTCTCACCGCCACAGAGCTTCAGTCTGTGTGAAAAGTGTTAATAAGTAGTGAAAGGAAGAAAATCTCCCGTTTCTACTTTTGTTTTTGTAATGACGTAATGACTGATCGCCACAATTGTCGCCCTTCTCTCAGAAACGTTTACATTTATGGTTTGGAAATTTACGGCGGGTGCTGAGGTATTCGATGGCACTACAAGCAACAAAACAGAGTCTCCTAAGTTGAAGCAAACGGCAAGAAAGAGTTAGTAAAAGTAATGTTTTGGTTTTCGAATATTCAATTATTATCCAGAGTTGGTGGTTTGCAGTTGACCGAGGACCTTAAGGTTTTGCATGAACTGAGGTCTGGTAGCCACATAGCATGAGAAAGAGCGAAAAGTGTTAATATATTGTAAAAACGGAAGAATATCTCCCGTTTCGTCTGTTGTTTCGTAATGACGTAATGACTGATCGCCACAATTGTCGCCCTTCTCTCAGAAACGTTTACATTTATCGTTTGGAAACTTACGGCGGGTGCTGTGATGTTCGATGGCACTACAAGCAACAAAACAGAGCCTCCTAAGTTGAAGCAATCGGCAAGCAAGACGTAGTAAACTTAATGTTTTGGTTGACGAAAATTCAATTATTACCCGGAGTTAGTGCCATGCAGTTGCCCGACGACCTTGGGGCTTTGTATGAACTGAGGTCTCGCCGCCACAGAGCTTGAGAAAGTGTGAAAAGTGTTAATATGTAGTAAAAACGGAAAAAAATCTCCCGTTTCGTCTTTCGTTTCGTAATGACGTAATAACTGATCGTCAGAATTGTCGCCCTTCTCTCAGAAACGTTTACATTTATCGTTTGGAAACTTATGGCGGGTGCTGAGGTATTCGATGGCACCACAAGCAACAAAACAGAGCCTTCTAAGTTGAAGCAATTGGCTAGAAAGAAGTAGTAAAATTAATGTTTTGGTTTTTCGAAAATTTAATTATTAGCCGGAGTTAGTGCCTTGCAGTTGACCGGGAATGTTGAGGTTTTGCATGAACTTAGGTCTCGCCGCCACAGAGCTTGAGAAAGTGTGAAACGTGTTAATATGTAGTAAAAACAGAAGAAAATCTCCCGTTTCTACTTTTGTTTTTGTAATGACGTAATGACTGATCGCCACAATTGTCGCCCTTCTCTCAGAAACGTTTACATTTATGGTTTGGAAATTTACGGCGGGTGCTGAGGTATTCGATGGCACTACAAGCAGCAAAACAGAGTCTCCTAAGTTGAAGCAAACGGCAAGAAAGAGTTAGTAAAAGTAATGTTTTGGTTTTTCGAAAATTTAATTATTAGCCGGAGTTAGTGCCTTGCAGTTGACCGGGAATGTTGAGGTTTTGCATGAACTTAGGTCTCGCCGCCACAGAGCTTGAGAAAGTGTGAAACGTGTTAATATGTAGTAAAAACAGAAGAAAATCTCCCGTTTCGTCTTTTGTTTCGTAATGACGTAATGACTGATCGTCACATTTGTCGCCCTTCTCTCAGAAACGTTTACATTTATCGTCTGGAAACTTACGCCGTGTGCTTACGTATTCGATGGCACTACAAGCAACAAAACAGAGCCTTCTAAGTTGAAGCAATCGGCAAGAAAGGAGTAGTAAAATTAATGTTTCGGATTTCGAAAATTCAATTATCAGCCAGAGTTAGTGCCTTGCAGTTGACCGAGGACCTTGAGGTTTTGCATGAACTGAGGTCTCACCGCCACAGAGCTTCAGTCTGTGTGAAAAGTGTTAATAAGTAGTGAAAGGAAGAAAATCTCCCGTTTCTACTTTTGTTTTTGTAATGACGTAATGACTGATCGCCACAATTGTCGCCCTTCTCTCAGAAACTTTTACATTTATCGTTTGGAAACTTACGGCGGGTGCTGAGGTATTCGATGGCTCTACAAGCAACAAAACAGAGCCTTCCAAGTTGAAGCAATCGGCAAGAAAGGAGTAGTAAATTTAATGTTTTGGTTTTCGAAAATTCAATTATTAGCTGGAGATAAAGCCTTGCAGTTGACCGAGGACTCCCTTAAACATCCCAACAACCATCACCACCACCACCACTCTGAGGTTTTGCATGAACTGAGGTCTCACCGCCACAGAGCTTGGGTCTGTGTGAAAAGTGTTAATATGTAGTAAAAACGGAAGAAAATCTCCCGTTTCGTCTTTTGTTTCGTAATGACGTAATGACTGATGGTCACATTTGTCGCCTTTCTCTCCGAAACGTTTACATTTATCGTTTGGAAACTTACGGCTTGTGCTGAGGTATTCGATGGCACTACAAGCAACAAAACAGAGCCTTCTAACTTGAAGCAATCGGCAAGAAAGAAGTAGTGAAATTAATGTTTTGGTTTTCGAAAATTCAATTATTAGCCGGAGATAGTGCCTTGCAGTTGACCGAAGACTCTGAGGTTTTGCATGAACTGAGGTCTCGCCGCCACAGAGCTTGAGAAAGTGTGAAAAGTGTTAATATGTAGTAAGAACGGATCAAAATCTCCCGTTTCGTCTTTTGTTTCGTAATGACGTAATGACTGATCGTCACATTTGTCGCAATTCTCTCAGAAACGTTTACATTTATGGTTTGGACACTTACGGCGGGTGCTGAGGTATCCGATGGCGCTACAAGCAACAGAACAGAGCCTTCTAAGTTGAAGCAATCGACTAGAAAGAAGTAGTAAATGAATGTTTTGGTTTTCGAATATTCAATTATTAGAATGAATTAGTGCCTTGCAGTTGACGAGGACCTTGAGGTTTTGCATGAACTGAGGTCTCGCCGCCACAGAGCTTGAGAAAGTGTGAAAAGTGTTAATATGTAGTAAAAGCGGAAGAAAATCTCCCGTTTCGTCTTTTGTTTCGTAATGACGTAATGACTGTTCGTCACGATTGTCGCCCTTCTCTCAGAAACGTTTATCATTATCGTCTGGAAACTTACGGCGGGTGCTGAGGTATTCGATGGCACTACAAGCAACAAAACAGAGCCTTCTAAGTTGAAGCAATCGGCAAGAAAGGAGTAGTAAAATTAATGTTTCGGTATTCGAAAATTCAATTATTAGCCGGAGTTAGTGCCTCGCAGTTGACCGAGGACCTTGAGGTTTTGCATGAACTGAGGTCTCACCGCCACAGAGCTTCAGTCTGTGTGAAAAGTGTTAATAAGTAGTGAAAGGAAGAAAATCTCCCGTTTCTACTTTTGTTTTTGTAATGACGTAATGACTGATCGCCACAATTGTCGCCCTTCTCTCAGAAACGTTTACATTTATGGTTTGGAAATTTACGGCGGGTGCTGAGGTATTCGATGGCACTACAAGCAACAAAACAGAGTCTCCTAAGTTGAAGCAAACGGCAAGAAAGAGTTAGTAAAAGTAATGTTTTGGTTTTCGAATATTCAATTATTATCCAGAGTTGGTGGTTTGCAGTTGACCGAGGACCTTAAGGTTTTGCATGAACTGAGGTCTGGTAGCCACATAGCATGAGAAAGAGCGAAAAGTGTTAATATATTGTAAAAACGGAAGAATATCTCCCGTTTCGTCTGTTGTTTCGTAATGACGTAATGACTGATCGCCACAATTGTCGCCCTTCTCTCAGAAACGTTTACATTTATCGTTTGGAAACTTACGGCGGGTGCTGTGATGTTCGATGGCACTACAAGCAACAAAACAGAGCCTCCTAAGTTGAAGCAATCGGCAAGCAAGACGTAGTAAACTTAATGTTTTGGTTGACGAAAATTCAATTATTACCCGGAGTTAGTGCCATGCAGTTGCCCGACGACCTTGGGGCTTTGTATGAACTGAGGTCTCGCCGCCACAGAGCTTGAGAAAGTGTGAAAAGTGTTAATATGTAGTAAAAACGGAAAAAAATCTCCCGTTTCGTCTTTCGTTTCGTAATGACGTAATAACTGATCGTCAGAATTGTCGCCCTTCTCTCAGAAACGTTTACATTTATCGTTTGGAAACTTATGGCGGGTGCTGAGGTATTCGATGGCACTACAAGCAACAAAACAGAGCGTTCTAAGTTGAAGCAATCGGCAAGAAAGAAGTAGTAAAAGTAATGTTTTGGTTTTCGAATATTCAATTTTTAGCCAGAGTTGGCGCCTTGCAGTTGAATGAGGGCCTTGAGGTTTTGCACGAACTGAGATCTGGTAGCCACATAGCATGAGAAAGAGCGAAAAGTCTTAATATATAGTAAAAACGGAAGAAAATCTCCGGTTTCGTCTTTTGCTTCGTAATGACGTAATTACTGATCGTCACAATTGTCGACCTTCTCTCAGAAACGTTTACATTTATCGTTTGGAAACTTACGGCGGGTGCTTAGGTATTCGATGGCACTACAAGCAACAAAACTGAGCCTTCTAAGTTGAAGCAATCGGCAAGAAAAAAGTAGTAAAATTAATGCTTTGGTTTTCGAAAATTCAATTATTAGCCGGAGTTAGTGCCTTGCAGTTGACCGAAGACCATGAGGTTTTGCATGAACTGAGATCTCGCCGCTACAGAGCTTAAGAAAGTGTGAAAAGTGTTAATATGTAGTAAAAACGGTAGAAAATCTCCGGTTTCGTCTTTTGTTTCGTAATGACGTAATGACTGATCGTCACAATTATCGCCCTTCTCTCAGAAACGTTTACATTTATCGTTTGGAAATTTACGGCGGGTGCAGAGGTATTCGATGGCACTACAAGCATCAAAACAGAGCCTTCTAAGTTGAAGCAATCGGCAAGAAAGAAGTAGTAAAATTAATGTTTTGGTTTTCGAAAATTCAATTATTAGCCGGAGTTAGTGCCTTGCAGTTGACCGAGGACCTTGAGGTTTTGCATGAACTGAGGTCTCGCCGCTACAGAGCTTGAGAAAGCGTGAAAAGTGTTAATATGTAGTAAAAACGGAAGAAAATCTCCCGTTTCGTCTTTTGTTTCGTAATGACGTAATGACTGATCGTCACAATTGTCGCCCTTCTCTCAGAAACGTTTACTTTTATCGTTTGGAAACTTATGGCGAGTGCTGAGGTATTCGATGGCACTACAAGCAACAAAACAGAGTCTTCTAAGTTGAAGCAATCGGCAAGAAAGAAGTAGTAAAATTAATGTTTTGGTTTTCGAAAACTCAATTATTAGCCGGAGTTTGTGCCTTGCAGTTGACCGAGGACCATGAGGTTTTGAATGAACTGAGGTCTCGCCGCCAACGAGCTTGAGAAAGTGTGAAAAGTGTTAATATGTAACAAAAACGGAAGAAAATCTCCCGTTTCGCCTTTTGATTCGTAATGACGTAATGACTGATCGTCACAATTGTTGCCCTTCTTTCTGAAACGTTTACATTTATCGTTTGGAAACATACGCCGTGTGCTGACGTATTCGATGGCACTACAAGCAACAAAACAGAGCCTTCTAAGTTGAAGCAATCGGCAAGAAAGAAGTAGTATAATTAATATTTTGGTTTTCGAAAATACAATTATTAGCCGGAGTTAGTGCCTTGCAGTTGACCGAGGACCATGAGGCTTTGCATGAACTGAGGTCTCGCCGCCACAGAGATTGAGAAAGTGTAAAAGGTGTTAATATGTAGTAAAAACGGAAGAAAATCTCCCGTTTCGTCTTTAGTTTCACAATGACGTAATGACTGATGGTCACAATTGTCGCCCTTCTCTCAGAAACGTTTACATTTATCGTTTGGAAACTTGCGGCGGGTGCTGTGTTATTCGACGGCACTACAAGCAACAAAACAGAGCCTTCTAAGTTGAAGCAATCGTCAAGAAAGAAGTAGTAAATTTAATGTTTTGGGTTTCGAAAGTTCAATTATTAGCCGGAGATAGTGCCTTCCAGTTGACCGAGTACTCTGAGGTTTTGCATGAACTGAGGTCTCGCCGCCAGAGAGCTTGAGAATGTGTGAAAAGTGTTAACATGTAGTAAAAACGCAAGAAAATCTCCCGTTTCGTCCTTTGTTTCGTAATGAAGTAATGACTGATCGTCATATTTGTCGCCCTTCTTTCAGAAACGTTTACATTTATCGTTTGGAAACTTATGGCTGGTGCTGAAGTATTCGATGGCACTACAAGCAACAAAACAGAGCCTTCTAAGTTGAAGCAATCGGCAAGAATGAAGTAGTAAAATTAATGTTTTTGTTTTCGAAAATTCAGTTATTAGGCGGAGTTGGTGCATTGCATTTGACCGAGGACCGTGAGGTTTTGCATGAACTGAGGTCTGGTAGCCACATAGCATGTTAAAGAGCGAAAAGTGTTCATATATAGTAAGAACGGAAGAAAATCTCCCGTTTCGTCTTTTGTTTCGTAATGACGTAATGACTGATCATCACAATTGTCGCCCTTCTCTCAGAAACGTTTACATATGTCGTTTGGAAACTTACGGCGGGTGCTGAAGTATGCGATGGCACTACAAGCAACAAAACAGAGTCTTCTAAGTTGAGCAATAGGTAAAAAAGGAGTAGTAAATTTAATGTTTTGGTTTTCGAATATTCAATTATTAGCCGGAGTTAGTGCCATGCAGTTGACCGAGGACCATGAGGTTTTGAATGAACTGAGGTCTGGTTGCCACATAGCATTAGAAAGAGCGAAAAGTGTTAATATATAGTAAAAACGGAAGAAAATCTCAAGTTTCGTCTTTTGATTCAAAATGACATAATGACTGATCGTCACAATTGTCGCCCTTCTCTCAGAAACGTTTACATTTATCGTTTGGAAACTTACGGCGGGTGCTGAGGTATTCGATAGCATTACAAGCAACAAAACAGAGCCTTTAAGTTGAAGCAATCGGCAAGAAAGAAGTAGTAAAAGATATGTTTTGGTTTTCGAATATTCAATTATTAGCCAGAGTTGGTGCCTTGCAGTTGAATCTGGGCATTGAGGTTCTGCATGAACTGAGGTGTGGTAGCCACATAGCATGAGAAAGAGCGACAAGTCTTAATATATAGTAAAAACGGAAGAAAACCTCCCGTTTCGTCTTTTGATTCGTAATGAAGTAATGACTGATCGTCATATTTGTCGCCCTTCTTTCAGAAACGTTTACATTTATCGTTTGGAAACTTATGGCTGGTGCTGAAGTATTCGATGGCACTACAAGCAACAAAACAGAGCCTTCTAAGTTGAAGCAATCGGCAAGAATGAAGTAGTAAAATTAATGTTTTGGTTTTCGAAAATTCAATTATTAGCCGGAGTTAGTGCCATGCAGTTGACCGACGACCTTGAGACTTTGCATGAACTGAGGTCTCGCCACCACAGAGCCTGAGAAAGTGTGAAAAGTGTTAATATGTAGTAAAAACGGAAGAAAACATCCCGTTTCGTCTTTTGTTCCGCAATGACGTAATAACTGATGGTCACAATTGTCGCCCTTCTCTCCGAAACGTTTACATTTACCGTTTGGAAACTTACGCCGTGTGCTGACGTAGTCGATGGCACTACAAGCAACAAAACAGAGCCTTCTAAGTTCAAGCCATCGGCAAGAAAGAAGTAGTAAAAGTAATGTTTTGGTTTTCGAATATTCAATTATTAGAAAGAGTTGGTGCCTTGCAGTAGAATGAGGGCCTTGAGGTTTTGCATGAACTGATGTCTGGTTGCCACATAGCATGAGAAAGAGCGAAAAGTGTTAATATATAGTAAAAACGGAAGAAAATCTCCCGTTTCGTCTTTTGTTTCACAATGATGTAATGACTGATGGTCACAATTGTCGCCCTCCTCTCAGAAACGTTTACATTTATCGTTTGGAAACTTACGGCGGGTGCTGAGGTATTCGATAGCATTACAAGCAACAAAACAGAGCCTTTAAGTTGAAGCAATCGGCAAGAAAGAAGTAGTAAAAGAAATGTTTTGGTTTTCGAATATTCAATTATTATCGTTTGGAAACTTACGGCGGGTGCTGTATTATTCGATGGCACTACAAGCAACAAAACAGAGCCTTCTAAGTTGAAGCAATCGTCAAGAAAGAAGTAGTAAATTTAATGTTTTGGGTTTCGAAAGTTCAACTAGTAGCCGGAGATAGTGCCTTGCAGTTGACCGAGTACTCTGAGGTTTTGCATGAACTGAGGTCTCGCCGCCACAGAGCTTGAGAATGTGTGAAAAGTGTTAATATGTAGTAAAAACGCAAGAAAATCTCCCGTTTCGTCTTTTGTTTCGTAATGACGTGATGACTGATCGTTACAATTGTCACCCTTCTCTCAGAAACATTTACGCTTATGGTTTTTAAACTTACGGCGGGTGCTGAGGTATTCGAGGGCAGTACAAGCAACAAAACAGAGCCTTCTAAGTTGAAGCAATCGGCAAGAAAGAAGTAGTAAAATTAATGTTTTGGTTTTCGAATATTCAATTATTAGCCGGAGTTAGTGCCTTGCAGTTGACCGAGGACCTTGAGGTTTAGCATGAACTGAGGTCTCACCGCCACCGAGCTTGAGAAAGTGTGAAAAGTGTTAATATGTAGTAAAAGCGGAAGAAAATCTCCCGTTTCGTCCTTTGTTTCGTAATGACGTAATGACTGATCGTCATATTTGTCGCCCTTCTCTCAGAAACGTTTACATTTATCGTTTGGAAACTTATGGCGGGTGCTGAAGTATTCGATGGCACTACAAGCAACAAAACAGAGCCTTCTAAGTTGAAGCAATCGGCAAGAAAGAAGTAGTAAAAGTAATGTTTTTGTTTTCGAAAATTCAGTTATTAGGCGGAGATGGTGCCTTGCATTTGACCGAGGAACGTGAGGTTTTGCATGAACTGAGGTCTGGTAGCCACATAGCATGTTCAAGAGCGAAAATTGTTAATATATAGTAAAAACGGAAGAAAATCTCCCGTTTCGTCTTTTGTTTCGTAATGACGTAATGACTGATCGTCACAATTGTCGCCCTTCTCTCAGAAACGTTTACATATGTCGTTTGGATACTTACGGCGGGTGCTGAAGTATGCGATGGCACTACAAGCAACAAAACAGAGCCTTCTAAGTTGAAGCAATAGGCAAAAAAGAAGTAGTAAATTTAATGTTTTGGTTTTCGAATATTCAATTATTAGCCGGAGTTAGTGCTTTGCAGTTGACCGAGGACCATGAGGTTTTGCATGAACTGAGGTCTGGTTGCCACATAGCATTAGAAAGAGCGAAAAGTGTTAATATATAGTAAAAACGGAAGAAAATCTCAAGTCTCGTCTTTTGATTCGTATTGACATAATGACTGATCGTCACAATTGTCGCCCTTTTCTAAGAAACGTTTACATTTATCGTTTGGAAAATTACGGTGGGTGCTGAGGTATTCGTTGGCACTACAAGCAACAAAACAGAGACTTCTAAGTTGAAGCAATCGGCAAGAAAGAAGTAGTAAAATTAATGTTTTGGTTTTCGAAAATTCAATTATTAGCCGGAGTTAGTGCCATGCAGTTGACCGACGACCTTGAGGCTTTGCATGAACTGAGGACTCGCCGCCACAGAGGTTGAGAAATTGTGAAAAGGGTTAATATGTAGTAAAAACGGAAGTAAATCTCCGGTTTCGTCTTTTGTTTCGTAATGACGAAATGACTGATCGTCACAATTGTCGCCCTTCTCTCAGAAACGTTTACATTTATCGTTTGGAAACTTACGGCTTGTGCTGAGGTATTCGATGGCACTAAAGCAACAAAACAGAGCCTTCTAAGTTGAAGCAATCGGCAAGAAAGAAGTAGTAAAATTAATGTTTTGGTTTTTGAAAAATCAATTATTAACCGGAGATAGTGTCTTGTAGTTGACCGAGGACTCTGAGGTTTTGCATGAACTGAGGTCTCGCCGCCACAGACCTTGAGAAAGTGTGAAAAGTGTTAATATATAGTAAAAACGGAAGAAAATCTCCCGTTTCGTCTTTTGTTTCGTAATGACGTAATGACTGATCGACACAGTTGTCGCCCTTCTCTCAGAAACGTTATATTTATCGTTTGGAAACTTAAGGCGGGTGCTGAGGTATTCGATAGCACTACAAGCAACAAAACAGAGCCTTCTAAGATGAAGCAATCGGCAAGAAAGAAGTAGTAAAAGTAATGTTTTGGTTTTCGAATATTCAATTATGAGCCGGTGTTAGTGCCATGCAGTTCACCAACGACCTTGAGGCTTTGCATGAACTGAGGTCTCGCCGCCACAGAGCTTGAGAAAGTGTGAAAAGTGTTAATATGTAGTAAAAACGGAAGAAAATCTCCCGTTTCGTCTTTTGTTTCGTAATGACGTAATAACTGATCGTCACAATTGTCGCCCTTCTCTCAGAAACGTTTACATATATCGTTTGGAAACTTACGGCGGGTGCTGAGGTATTCGATGGCACTACACGCAACAAAACAGAGCCTTCTAAGTTGAAGCAATCGGCAAGAAAGAAGTAGTAAAATTAATCTTTTGGTTTTTGAAAAGTCAATTATTAGCCGGAGATAACGCCTTGTAGTTGACCGAGGACTCTGAGGTTTTGCATGAACTGAGGTCTCGCCACCACAGAGCTTGAGAAAGTGTGAAAAGTGTTAATATGTAGTAAAAACGGAAGAAAACATCCCGTTTCGTCTTTTGTTCCGCAATGACGTAATAACTGGTGGTCACAATTGTCGCCCTTCTCTCAGAAACGTTTACATGTACCGTTTGGAAACTTACGCCGTGTGCTGACGTATTCGATGGCACTACAAGCAACAAAACAGAGCCTTCTAACTTGAAGCAATCGGCACGAAAGAAGTAGTAAAATTAACGATTTGGTTTTCGAAAATTCAATTATTAGCCGGAGTTAGTGCCTTCCAGTTGACCGAGTACTCTGAGGTTTTGCATGAACTGAGGTCTCGCCGCCAGAGAGCTTGAGAATGTGTGAAATGTGTTAACATGTAGTAAAAACGCAAGAAAATCTCCCGATCCGTCTTTTGTTTCGGAATGACGTAATGACTGATCGTCACATTTGTCACCCTTCTCTCAGAAACATTTACGCTTATCGTTTGGAAACTTACGGCGGGTGCTGAGGTATTCGATGGCACTACAAGCAACAAAACAGAGCCTTCTAAGTTGAAGCAATCGGCAAGAAAGAAGTAGTAAAATTAATGTTTTGGTTTTCGAATATTCAATTATTAGCCGGAGTTAGTGCCTTGCAGTTGACCGAGGACCTTGAGGTTTTGCATGAACTGAGGTCTCACCGCCACAGAGCTTGAGAAAGTGTGAAAAGTGTTGATATGTAGTAAAAACGGAAGAAAATCTCCCGTTTCGTCCTTTGTTTCGTAATGAAGTAATGACTGATCGTCATATTTGTCGCCCTTCTCTCAGAAACGTTTACATTTATCGTTTGGAAACTTATGGCGGGTGCTGAAGTATTCGATGGCACTACAAGCAACAAAACAGAGCCTTCTAAGTTGAAGCAATCGGCAAGAAAGAAGTAGTAAAAGTAATGTTTTTGTTTTCGAAAATTCAGTTATTAGGCGGAGTTGGTGCCTTGCATTTGACCGAGGAACGTGAGGTTTTGCATGAACTGAGGTCTGGTAGCCACATAGCATGTTAAAGAGCGAAAAGTGTTAATATATAGTAAGAACGGAAGAAAATCTCCCGTTTCGTCTTTTGTTTCGTAATGACGTAATGACTGATCGTCACAATTGTCGCCCTTCTCTCAGAAACGTTTACATATGCGTTTGGAAACTTACGGCGGATGCTGAAGTATGCGATGGCACTACAAGCAACAAAACAGAGCCTTCTAAGTTGAAGCAATAGGCAAAAAAGGAGTAGTAAATTTAATGTTTTGGTTTTCGAATATTCAATTATTAGCCGGAGTTAGTGCCATGCAGTTGACCGAGGACCTTGAGGTTTTGCATGAACTGAGGTCTCGACGCCACAGATCTTGAGAAAGTGTGAAAAGTGCTAATATGTAGTAAAAACGGAAGGAAATCTCCCGTTTCGTCTTTTGTTTTGTAATGACGTAATGACTGATCGTCACAATTGTCGCCCATCTCTCAGCAACATTTACATTTATCGTTTGGAAACTTACGGCGGGTGTTGAGGTATTCGATGGAACTACAAGCAACAAAACAGAGCCTTCTAAGTTCAAGCAATCGGCAAGAAAGAAGTAGTAAAAGTAATGTTTTAGTTTTCGAATATTCAATTATTAGAAAAAGTTGGTGCCTTGCAGTAGAATGAGGGCCTTGAGGTTGTGCATGAACTGGTGTCTAGTTGCCACATAGCATGAGAAAGAGCGAAAAGTGTTAATATATAGTAAAAACGGAAGAAAATCTCCCGTTTCGTCTTTCGATTCGTAATGACGTAATGACTGATCGTCACAATTGTCGCCCTTTTCTCAGAAACGTTTACATTTATCGTTTGGAAAATTACGGCGGGTGCTGAGGTATTCGATGGCACTACAAGCTACAAAACAGAGACTTCTAAGTTGAAGCAATCTGCAAGAAAGAAATAGTAAAATTAATGTTTTGGTTTTCGAAAATTTAATTATAAGCCGGAGTTAGTGATTTGCAGTTGACCGAGGTCCTTGAGGTTTTGCATGAACTGAGGTCTCGCCGTCACAGAGCTTGAGAAAGTGTGAAAAGTGTCAATATGTAGTAAAAACGGAAGGAAATCTCCCGTTTCGTCTTTTGTTTTGTAATGACGTAATGACTGATCGTCACAATTGTCGGCCTTCTCTCAGAAACGTTTACATTTATCGTTTAGAAACTTAGGGCGGGTGCTGTGATATTCGATGGCACTACAAGCAACAAAACAGAGCCTTCTAAGTTGAAGCAATCGGCAAGAAAGAAGTAGAAAAATTAATGTTTTGGTTTTCGAAAATTCAATTATTAGCAGGTGTTAGTGCCATGCAGTTGACCGACGACTTTGAGGTTTTGCATGAGCTGAGGTCTCTCCGCCACAGAGCTTGAAAATGTGTGAAAAGTGTTAATATGTAGTAAAAACGGAAGAAAATCTCCCGTTTCGTCTTTTGTTTCATAAAGACGTAATGACTGATCGTCACAATTGTCGCCCTTCTCTCAGAAACGTTTACATTTATCGTTTGGAAACTTCCGGCGGGTGCTGTGATATTCGATGGCACTACAAGCAACAAAACAGAGCCTTCTAAGTTGAAGCAATCGGCAAGAAAGAAGTAGTAAAATTAATGTTTGGTTCTTGAAAAGTCAATTATTAGCCGGAGATAGTGCCTTGCAGTTGACCGAGGACTCTGAAGTTTTGCATGAACTGAGGTCTCGCCGCCACAGAGCTTGAGAAAGTGTGAAAATTGTTAATATGTAGTAAAAACGGAAGAAAATCTCCCGTTCCGTTTTTCGTTTCGTAATGACGTAATGACTGATCGTCACAATTGTCGCCCTTCTCTGAGAAACGTTTACATTTATCGTTTGGAAACTTACGGCGGGTGTTGAGGTATTCGATGGCACTACAAGCAACAAAACAGAGCCTTCTACGTTTAAGCAATCGGCAAGAAAGAAATAGTAAAAGTAATGTTTTGGTTTTCGAACATTCAATTATTAGCCAGAGTTGGTGCCTTGCAGTTGAATGAGGGCCTTGAGGTTTTGCATGAACTGAGGTCTGGTTGCCACATAGCATGAGAAAGAGCGAAAGTGTTATTATATAGTAAACACGGAAGAAAATCTCCCATTTCGTCTTTTGATTCGTAATGACGTATTGACTGATCGTCACAATTGTTGCCCTTCTCTCAGAAACATTTACATTTATCGTTTGGAAACTTACGCCGTGTGCTGACGTATTCGATGGCACTACAAGCAACAAAACAGAGCCTTCTAAGTTGAAGCAATCGGCACGAAAGATATAGTAAAATTAATGTTTTGGTTTTTGAAAAGTCAATTATTAGCCGGAGATAGTGCCTTGTAGTTGACCGACGACTCTGAGGTTTTGCATGAACTGAGGTCTCGCCGCCACAGAGCTTGATAAAGTGTGAAAAGTGTTAATATGTAGTAAAAACGGAAGAAAATCTCCCGTTTCGTCTTTTGTTTCGTAATGACGTAATGACTGAGCGTCACAATTGTCGCCCTTCTCTCAGAAACGTTTACACTTATCGTTTGGAAACTTACGGCGGGTGCTGAGGTATTCGATGGCACTACAAGCAACAAAACAGAGCCTTCTAAGTTGAAGCAATCGGCAAGAAAGAAGTAATAAAAGTAATGTTTTGGTTTTCGAATATTCAATTATTAGCCAGAGTTGGTGCCTTGCAGTTGAAAGAGGGCTTTGAGGTTTTGCATGAACTGAGGTCTGGTAGCCACATAGCATGAGAAAGAGCGAAAAGTCTTAATATACAGTAAAAACGAAAGAGAATCTCCCGTTTCGTCCTTTGATTCGTAATGACGTAATGACTGATCGTCACAATTGTCGCCCTTCTCTCAGAAACGTCTACATTTGTCGTTTGGAAACTTACGGCGGGTGCTGAGGTATTCGATGGCACTACAAGCAACAAAACAGAGCCTTCTAAGTTGAAGCAATCGGCAAAAAAGAAGTAGTAAATTTAATGTTTTGGTTTTCGAATATTCAATTATTAGCCGGAGTTAGTGCCTTGCAGTTGACCGAGGACCATGAGGTTTTGCATGAACCGAGGTCTGGTTGCCACATAGCATTAGAAAGAGCGAAAAGTGTTAATATATAGTAAAAACGGAAGAAAATCTCCCGCTTCGTCTTTTGATTCGTAATGTCATAATGACTGATCGTCACAATTGTCGCCCTTTTCTCAGAAACGTTTACATTTATCGTTTGGAAAATTACGGTGGGTGCTGAGGTATTCGATGGCACTACAAGCAACCAAACAGAGACTTCTAAGTTGAAGCAATCTGCAAGAAAGAGGTATTAAAGCTATTGTTTTGGTTTTCGAAATTTCAATTATTAGCCGGAGTTAGTGCCTTGCAGTTGACCGAGGACCTTGAGGTTTTGCATGAACTGAGGTCTCGCCGCCACAGAGCTTGAGAAAGTGTGAAAAGTGTTAATATGTAGTAAAAACGGAAGAAAATCTCCGGTTTCTTCTTTTGTTTCGTAATGACGTAATGACTGATCGTCACAATTGTCGCCCTTCTCTCAGAAACGTTTACATCTATCGTTTGGAAACTTACGGCGGGTGCTGTGATATTCGATGGCACTACAAGCAACAAAACAGACCCTTCTAAGTTGAAGCAATCGGCAAGAAAGAAGTAGTAAAATTAATGTTTTGGTTTTCGAAAATTCAATTATTAGCCGGAGTTAGTGCCATGCAGTTGACCGACGACCTTGAGGCTTTGCATGAACGGAGGTCTCGCCGCCACAGAGGTTGAGAAAGTGTGAAAAGGGTTAATATCTAGTAAAAACGGTAGAAAATCAACCCGTTTCGTCTTTTGTTTTGTAATGGCGTAATAACTGATCGTCACAATTGTCGCCCTTCTCTCAGAAACGTTTACATATATCGTTTGGAAACTTACGGCGGGTGCTGAGGTATTCGATGGCACTACAAGCAACAAAAAAGAGCCTTCTAAGTTGAAGCAATCGGCAAGAAATAAGTAGTAAAAGTAATGTTTTGGTTTTCGAATATTCAATTATGAGCAGGAGTTAATGCCATGCAGTTGACCGACGACCTTGAGGCTTTGCGTGAACTGAGGTCTCGCCGCCACAGAGCTTGAGAAAGTGTGAAACGTGTTAATATGTAGTAAAAACGGAAGAAAATCTCCCGTTTCGTCTTTTGTTTCGTAATGACGTAATGACTGATGGTCACAATTGTCGCCCTTCTCTCAGAAACGTTTACATTTATCGTTTGGAAACGTACGGCGGGTGCTGAGGTATTCGATGGCACTACAAGCAACAAAACAGAGCCTTTAAGTTGAAGCAATCGGCCAGAAAGAAGTAGTAAAAGTAATGTTTTGGTTTTCGAATATTCAATTATTAGCCAGAGTTGGTGCCTTGCAGTTGAATGAGGGCCTTGAGGTTTTGCATGAACTGAGGTCTGGTAGCCACATAGCATGTTAAAGAGCGAAAAGTGTTAATATATAGTAAAAACGGAAGAAAATCTCCCGTTTCGTCTTTTGATTCGTAATGACATAATGACTGATCGTCACAATTGTCGCCCTTCTCTCAGAAACGTTTAGATTTATCGTTTGGAAACTTAGGGTGGGTGCTGTGATATTCGATGGCACTACAAGCAACAAAACAGAGCCTTCTAAGTTGAAGCAATCGGCAAGAAAGAAGTAGTAAAAGTAATGTTTTTGTTTTCGAAAATTCAGTTATTAGGCGGTGTTGGTGCCTTGCATTTGACCGAGGAACGTGAGGTTTTGCATGAACTGAGGTCTGGTAGCCACATAGCATGTTAAAGAGCGAAAAGTGTTAATATATAGTAAAAACGGAAGAAAATCTCCCGTTTCGTCTTTTGTTTCGTAATGACGTAATGACTGATCGTCACAATTGTCGCCCTTCTCTCAGAAACGATTACATATGTCGTTTGGAAACTTACGGCGGGAGCTGAAGTATGCGATGGCACTACCAGCAACAAAACAGAGCCTTCTAAGTTGAAGCAATAGGCAAAAAAGAAGTAGTAAATTTAATGATTTGGTTTTCGAATATTCAATTATTAGCCGGAAGTAGTGCCTTGCAGTTGACCGAGGACCATGAGGTTTTGCATGAACTGAGGTCTGGTTGCCTCATAGCATTAGAAAGAGCGAAAAGTGTTAATATTTAGTAAAAACGGAAGAAAATCTCAAGTTTCGTCTTTTGATTCGTAATGGCATAATGACTGATCGTCACAATTGTCGCCCTTTTCTCAGAAACGTTTACATTTATCGTTTGGAAAATTACGGTGGGTGCTGAGGTATTCGATGGCACTACAAGCAACAAAACAGAGCCTTCTAAGTTGAAGCAATCGGCAAGAAAGAAGTAGTAAAATTAATGTTTTGGTTTTTGAAAAATCAATTACTAGCCGGAGATAGTGCCTTGTAGTTGACCGAGGACTCTGAGGCTTTGCATGAACAGAGGTCTCGCCGCCACAGACCTTGAGAAAGTGTGAAAAGTGTTAATATCTAGTAAAAACGGAAGAAAATCTCCCGTTTCGTCTTTTGCTTCGTAATGACGTAATAACTGAACGTCACAATTGTCGCCCTTCTCTCAGAAACGTTTACATATATCGTTTGGAAACTTACGGCGGGTGCTGAGGTATTCGATGGCACTACACGCAACAAAACAGAGCCTTCTAAGTTGAAGCAATCGGCAAGAAATAAGTAGTAAAATTAATGTTTTGGTTTTTGAAAAGTCAATTATTAACCGGAGATAACGCCTTGTAGTTGACCGAGGACTCAGAGGTTTTGCATGAACTGAGGTCTCGCCACCACAGAGCTTGAGAAAGTGTGAAAAGTGTTAATATGCAGTACAAACGGAAGAAAATCTCCCGTTTCGTCTTTTGTTTCGTAATGACGTAATGACTGATCGTCACAATTGTCGCCCTTTTCTCAGAAACGTTTACATTTATCGTTTGGAAAATTACGGTGGGTGCTGAGGTATTCGATGGCACTACAAGCAACAAAACAGAGACTTCTAAGTTGAAGCAATCTGCAAGAAAGAGGTATTAAAGCTATTGTTTTGGTTTTCGAAATTTCAATTATTAGCCGGAGTTAGTGCCTTGCAGTTGACCGAGGACCTTGAGGTATTGCATGAACTGAGGTCTCGCCGCCACAGAGCTTGAGAATGTGTGAAAAGTTTTTATATGTAGTAAAAACGGAGTAAAATCTCCCGTTTCGTCTTTGTTTCGTAATGACGTAATGACTGATCGTCACAATTGTCGCCCTTCTCTCAGAAACGTTTACATTTATCGTTTGGAAACTTACGGCGGGTGCTGTGATATTCGATGGCACTACAAGCAACAAAACAGAGCCTTCTAAGTTGAAGCAATCGGCAAGAAAGAAGTAGTAAAATTAATGTTTTGGTTTTCGAAAATTCAATTATTAGCCGGAGTTAGTGCCATGCAGTTGACCGACGACCTTGAGGCTTTGCATGAACTGAGGTCTCGCCGCCACAGAGCTTGAGAAAGTGTGAAACGTGTTAATATGTAGTAAAAACGGAAAAAAATCTCCCGTTTCGTCTTTTGTTTCGTAATGACGTAATGACTGATCGTCACAATTGTCGCCCTTCTCTCAGAAACGTTTACATTTATCGTTTGGAAAATTACGGTGGGTGCTGAGGTATTCGGTGGCACTACAAGCAACAAAACAGAGACTTCTAAGTTGAAGCAATCGGCAAGAAAGAAGTAGTAAAATTAATGTTTTGGTTTTCGAAAATTCAATTATTAGCCGGAGTTATTGCCATGCAGTTGACCGACGACCTTGAGGCTTTGCATGAACGGAGGTCTCGCCGCCACAGAAGTTGAGAAAGTGTGAAAAGGGTTAATATGTAGTAAAAACGGAAGAAAATCTCCGGTTTCGTTTTTTGTTTCGTAATGACGTAATGACTGATCGTCACAATTGTCGCCCTACTCTCAGAAACGTTTACATTTATCGTTTGGAAACTTACGGCTTGTGCTGAGGTATTCGATGGCACTACAAGCAACAAAACAGAGCCTTCTAAGTTGAAGCAATCGGCAAGAAAGAAGTAGTAAAAGTAATGTTTTTGTTTTCGAAAATTCAGTTATTAGGCGGTGTTGGTGCCTTGCATTTGACCGAGGAACGTGAGGTTTTGCATGAACTGAGGTCTGGTAGCCACATAGCATGTTAAAGAGCGAAAAGTGTTAATATATAGTAAAAACGGAAGAAAATCTCCCGTTTCGTCTTTTGTTTCGTAATGACGTAATGACTGATCGTCACAATTGTCGCCCTTCTCTCAGAAACGATTACATATGTCGTTTGGAAACTTACGGCGGGAGCTGAAGTATGCGATGGCACTACCAGCAACAAAACAGAGCCTTCTAAGTTGAAGCAATAGGCAAAAAAGAAGTAGTAAATTTAATGATTTGGTTTTCGAATATTCAATTATTAGCCGGAAGTAGTGCCTTGCAGTTGACCGAGGACCATGAGGTTTTGCATGAACTGAGGTCTGGTTGCCTCATAGCATTAGAAAGAGCGAAAAGTGTTAATATTTAGTAAAAACGGAAGAAAATCTCAAGTTTCGTCTTTTGATTCGTAATGGCATAATGACTGATCGTCACAATTGTCGCCCTTTTCTCAGAAACGTTTACATTTATCGTTTGGAAAATTACGGTGGGTGCTGAGGTATTCGATGGCACTACAAGCAACAAAACAGAGCCTTCTAAGTTGAAGCAATCGGCAAGAAAGAAGTAGTAAAATTAATGTTTTGGTTTTTGAAAAATCAATTACTAGCCGGAGATAGTGCCTTGTAGTTGACCGAGGACTCTGAGGCTTTGCATGAACAGAGGTCTCGCCGCCACAGACCTTGAGAAAGTGTGAAAAGTGTTAATATCTAGTAAAAACGGAAGAAAATCTCCCGTTTCGTCTTTTGCTTCGTAATGACGTAATAACTGAACGTCACAATTGTCGCCCTTCTCTCAGAAACGTTTACATATATCGTTTGGAAACTTACGGCGGGTGCTGAGGTATTCGATGGCACTACACGCAACAAAACAGAGCCTTCTAAGTTGAAGCAATCGGCAAGAAATAAGTAGTAAAATTAATGTTTTGGTTTTTGAAAAGTCAATTATTAACCGGAGATAACGCCTTGTAGTTGACCGAGGACTCAGAGGTTTTGCATGAACTGAGGTCTCGCCACCACAGAGCTTGAGAAAGTGTGAAAAGTGTTAATATGCAGTACAAACGGAAGAAAATCTCCCGTTTCGTCTTTTGTTTCGTAATGACGTAATGACTGATCGTCACAATTGTCGCCCTTTTCTCAGAAACGTTTACATTTATCGTTTGGAAAATTACGGTGGGTGCTGAGGTATTCGATGGCACTACAAGCAACAAAACAGAGACTTCTAAGTTGAAGCAATCTGCAAGAAAGAGGTATTAAAGCTATTGTTTTGGTTTTCGAAATTTCAATTATTAGCCGGAGTTAGTGCCTTGCAGTTGACCGAGGACCTTGAGGTATTGCATGAACTGAGGTCTCGCCGCCACAGAGCTTGAGAATGTGTGAAAAGTTTTTATATGTAGTAAAAACGGAGTAAAATCTCCCGTTTCGTCTTTGTTTCGTAATGACGTAATGACTGATCGTCACAATTGTCGCCCTTCTCTCAGAAACGTTTACATTTATCGTTTGGAAACTTACGGCGGGTGCTGTGATATTCGATGGCACTACAAGCAACAAAACAGAGCCTTCTAAGTTGAAGCAATCGGCAAGAAAGAAGTAGTAAAATTAATGTTTTGGTTTTCGAAAATTCAATTATTAGCCGGAGTTAGTGCCATGCAGTTGACCGACGACCTTGAGGCTTTGCATGAACTGAGGTCTCGCCGCCACAGAGCTTGAGAAAGTGTGAAACGTGTTAATATGTAGTAAAAACGGAAAAAAATCTCCCGTTTCGTCTTTTGTTTCGTAATGACGTAATGACTGATCGTCACAATTGTCGCCCTTCTCTCAGAAACGTTTACATTTATCGTTTGGAAAATTACGGTGGGTGCTGAGGTATTCGGTGGCACTACAAGCAACAAAACAGAGACTTCTAAGTTGAAGCAATCGGCAAGAAAGAAGTAGTAAAATTAATGTTTTGGTTTTCGAAAATTCAATTATTAGCCGGAGTTATTGCCATGCAGTTGACCGACGACCTTGAGGCTTTGCATGAACGGAGGTCTCGCCGCCACAGAAGTTGAGAAAGTGTGAAAAGGGTTAATATGTAGTAAAAACGGAAGAAAATCTCCGGTTTCGTTTTTTGTTTCGTAATGACGTAATGACTGATCGTCACAATTGTCGCCCTACTCTCAGAAACGTTTACATTTATCGTTTGGAAACTTACGGCTTGTGCTGAGGTATTCGATGGCACTACAAGCAACAAAACAGAGCCTTCTAAGTTGAAGCAATCGGCAAGAAAGAAGTAGTAAAATTAATGTTTTGGTTTTTGAAAAATCAATTATTAGCCGGAGATAGTGCCTTGTAGTTGACCGAGGACTCTGAGGCTTTGCATGAACTGAGGTCTCGCCGCCACAGACCTAGAGAAAGTGTGAAAAGTGTTAATATGTAGTAAAAACGGAAGAAAATCTCCCGTTTCGTCTTTTGTTTCGTAATGACGTAATGACTGATCGTCACAATTGTCGCCCTTCTCTCAGAAACGTTTACATTTATCGTTTGGAAAGTTACGGCGGGTGCTGAGGTATTCGATGGCACTACAAGCAACAAAACAGAGCCTTCTAAGTTGAAGCAATCGGCAAGAAAGAAGTAGTAAAAGTAATGTTTTGGTTTTCGAATATTCAATTATTAGCCAGAGTTGGTGCCTTGCAGTTGAATGAGGGCCTTGAGGTTCTGCATGAACTGAGGTCTGGTAGCCACATAGCATGAGAAAGAGCGACAAGTCTTAATATATAGTAAAAACGGAAGAAAATCTCCCGTTTCGTCTTTTGATTCGTAATGACGTAATGACTTATCGTCACAATTGTCACCCCTTCTCTCACAAACGTTTACA
This sequence comes from Schistocerca piceifrons, assembly GCF_021461385.2. Taxonomy (NCBI): domain Eukaryota; kingdom Metazoa; phylum Arthropoda; class Insecta; order Orthoptera; family Acrididae; genus Schistocerca; species Schistocerca piceifrons. Next base: position 215,514 of record NW_025729090.1, read on the forward strand.
TTTATCGATTGGTAACTTACGGCGGGTGCTGAGGTATTCGATGGCACTACAAGCAACAAAACAGAGCTTTCTAAGTTGAAGCAATCGGCAAGAAAGAAGCAGTAAAATTAATGTTTTGGTTTTCGAACATTCAATTACTAGCCGGAGTTAGTGCCATGCAGATGACCGACGACCTTGAGACTTTGCATGAACTGAGGTCTCGCCACCACAGAGCTTGAGAAGGGGGAAAAGTGTTAATATGTAGTAAAAACGGAAGAAAACATCCCGTTTCGTCTTTTGTTCCGCAATGACGTAATAACTGATGGCCAGAATTGTTGCCCTTCTCTCAGAAACGTTTACATTTAAGGTTTGAAAACTTATGCCGTGTGCTGACGTATTCGATGACACTACAAGCAACAAAACAGAGCCTTCTAACTTGAAGCAATCGGCAAGAAAGAAGTAGTAAAATTAATGTTTTGGCTTTCGAAAATTCAATTATTAGCCGGAGTTAGTGCCATGCAGATGACCGAGGACCTTGAGGCTTTGCATGAACTGAGGTCTCGCCACCACAGTGCTTGACAAAGTGTGAAAAGTGTTAATATATAGTAAAAACGGAAGAAAATCTCCCGTTTCGTCTTTTGTTTCGTAATGACGTAATAACTGATCGTCACAATTGTCGCCCTTCTCACAGAAACGTTTACATTTATGGTTTGGAAACTTACGCTGTGTGCTGAGGTATTCGATGGCACTACAAGCAACAAAACAGAGCCTTCTAAGTTGAAGCAATCGGCAAGAAAGATGTAGTAATATTAATGTTTTGGTTTTTGAAAAGTCAATTATTAGCCGGAGATAGTGCCTTGTAGTTGACCAACGACTCTGAGGTTTTGCGTGAACTGAGGTCTCGCCGCCACAGAGCTTGAGAAAGTGTGAAAAGTGTTAATATGTAGTAAAAACGGAAGAAAATCTCCCGTTCCGTTTTTCGTTTCGTAATGACGTAATGACTGATCGTCACAATTGTCGCCCTTCTCTGAGAAACGTTTACATTTATCGTTTGGAAACTTACGGCGGGTGTTGAGGTATTCGATGGCACTACAAGCAACAAAACAGAGCCTTCTACTTTTAAGCAATCGGCAAGAAAGAAATAGTAAAAGTAATGTTTTGGTTTTCGAACATTCAATTATTAGCCAGAGTTGGTGCCTTGCAGTTGAATGAGGGCCTTGAGGTTTTGCATGAACTGAGGTCTGGTTGCCACATAGCATGAGAAAGAGCGAAAGTGTTATTATATAGTAAACACGGAAGAAAATCTCCCATTTCGTCTTTTGATTCGTAATGACGTATTGACTGATCGTCATTATTGTCGCCCTTTTCTCAGAAACGTTTACATTTGTCGTTTGGATACTTACGGCGGGTGCTGAGCTATTCGATGGCACTACAAGCAACAAAACAGAGACTTCTAAGTTGAAGCAATCTGTAAGAAAGAAGTAGTAAAATTAATGTTTTGGTTTTCGAAAATTCAATTATTAGATGGAGTTAGTGCTTTGCAGTTGACCGAGGACCTTGAGGTTTTGCATGAACAGAGGTCTCGCCGCCACAGAGCTTGAGAAAGTGTGAAAAGTGTTAATATGTAGTAAAAACGGAAGAAAATCTCCCGTTTCGTCTTTTGTTTCGTAATGACATAATGACTGATCGTCACAATTGTCGCCATTCTCTCAGAAACGTTTACTTTTATCGTTTGGAAAATTACGGCGGGTGCTGAGGTATTCGATGGCACTACAAGCAACAAAACAGTGCCTTCTAAGTTGAAGCAATCGGCAAGAAAGAAGTAGTAAAAGTAGTGTTTTGGTTTTCGAATATTCAATTATTAGCCAGAGTTGGTGCCTTGCAGTTGAATGAGGGCCTTCAGGTTTTGCATGAACTGATGTCTGGTAGCCACATAGCAAGAGAAAGAGCGAAAAGTCTTAATATATAGTAAAAACGGAAGAAAATCTCCCGTTTCTTCTTTTGATTCGTAATGATGTAATGACTGATCGTCACAATTGTTGCCCTTCTCTCAGAAACATTTACATTTATCGTTTGGAAACTTACGCCGTGTGCTGACGTATTCGATGGCACTACAAGCAACAAAACAGAGCCTTCTAAGTTGAAGCAATCGGCACGAAAGATATAGTAAAATTAATGTTTTGGTTTTTGAAAAGTCAATTATTAGCCGGAGATAGTGCCTTGTAGTTGACCGACGACTCTGAGGTTTTGCATGAACTGAGGTCTCGCCGCCACAGAGCTTGATAAAGTGTGAAAAGTGTTAATATGTAGTAAAAACGGAAGAAAATCTCCCGTTTCGTCTTTTGTTTCGTAATGACGTAATGACTGAGCGTCACAATTGTCGCCCTTCTCTCAGAAACGTTTACACTTATCGTTTGGAAACTTACGGCGGGTGCTGAGGTATTCGATGGTACTACAAGCAACAAAACAGAGCCTTCTAAGTTGAAGCAATCGGCAAGAAAGAAGTAATAAAAGTAATGTTTTGGTTTTCGAATATTCAATTATTAGCCAGAGTTGGTGCCTTGCAGTTGAAAGAGGGCTTTGAGGTTTTGCATGAACTGAGGTCTGGTAGCCACATAGCATGAGAAAGAGCGAAAAGTCTTAATATACAGTAAAAACGAAAGAGAATCTCCCGTTTCGTCCTTTGATTCGTAATGACGTAATGACTGATCGTCACAATTGTCGCCCTTCTCTCAGAAACGTCTACATTTGTCGTTTGGAAACTTACGGCGGGTGCTGAGGTATTCGATGGCACTACAAGCAACAAAACAGAGCCTTCTAAGTTGAAGCAATCGGCAAAAAAGAAGTAGTAAATTTAATGTTTTGGTTTTCGAATATTCAATTATTAGCCGGAGTTAGTGCCTTGCAGTTGACCGAGGACCATGAGGTTTTGCATGAACCGAGGTCTGGTTGCCACATAGCATTAGAAAGAGCGAAAAGTGTTAATATATAGTAAAAACGGAAGAAAATCTCCCGCTTCGTCTTTTGATTCGTAATGTCATAATGACTGATCGTCACAATTGTCGCCCTTTTCTCAGAAACGTTTACATTTATCGTTTGGAAAATTACGGTGGGTGCTGAGGTATTCGATGGCACTACAAGCAACAAAACAGAGACTTCTAAGTTGAAGCAATCTGCAAGAAAGAGGTATTAAAGCTATTGTTTTGGTTTTCGAAATTTCAATTATTAGCCGGAGTTAGTGCCTTGCAGTTGACCGAGGACCTTGAGGTTTTGCATGAACTGAGGTCTCGCCGCCACAGAGCTTGAGAAAGTGTGAAAAGTGTTAATATGTAGTAAAAACGGAAGAAAATCTCCGGTTTCGTCTTTTGTTTCGTAATGACGTAATGACTGATCGTCACAATTGTCGCCCTTCTCTCAGAAACGTTTACATCTATCGTTTGGAAACTTACGGCGGGTGCTGTGATATTCGATGGCACTACAAGCAACAAAACAGAGCCTTCTAAGTTGAAGCAATCGGCAAGAAAGAAGTAGTAAAATTAATGTTTTGGTTTTCGAAAATTCAATTATTAGCCGGAGTTAGTGCCATGCAGTTGACCGACGACCTTGAGGCTTTGCATGAACGGAGGTCTCGCCGCCACAGAGGTTGAGAAAGTGTGAAAAGGGTTAATATCCAGTAAAAACGGAAGAAAATCAACCCGTTTCGTCTTTTGTTTTGTAATGGCGTAATAACTGATCGTCACAATTGTCGCCCTTCTCTCAGAAACGTTTACATATATCGTTTGGAAACTTACGGCGGGTGCTGAGGTATTCGATGGCACTACAAGCAACAAAAAAGAGCCTTCTAAGTTGAAGCAATCGGCAAGAAATAAGTAGTAAAAGTAATGTTTTGGTTTTCGAATATTCAATTATGAGCAGGAGTTAATGCCATGCAGTTGACCGACGACCTTGAGGCTTTGCGTGAACTGAGGTCTCGCCGCCACAGAGCTTGAGAAAGTGTGAAACGTGTTAATATGTAGTAAAAACGGAAGAAAATCTCCCGTTTCGTCTTTTGTTTCGTAATGACGTAATGACAGATGGTCACAATTGTCGCCCTTCTCTCAGAAACGTTTACATTTATCGTTTGGAAACGTACGGCGGGTGCTGAGGTATTCGATGGCACTACAAGCAACAAAACAGAGCCTTTAAGTTGAAGCAATCGGCCAGAAAGAAGTAGTAAAAGTAATGTTTTGGTTTTCGAATATTCAATTATTAGCCAGAGTTGGTGCCTTGCAGTTGAATGAGGGCCTTGAGGTTTTGCATGAACTGAGGTCTGGTAGCCACATAGCATGTTAAAGAGCGAAAAGTGTTAATATATAGTAAAAACGGAAGAAAATCTCCCGTTTCGTCTTTTGATTCGTAATGACATAATGACTGATCGTCACAATTGTCGCCCTTCTCTCAGAAACGTTTAGATTTATCGTTTGGAAACTTAGGGTGGGTGCTGTGATATTCGATGGCACTACAAGCAACAAAACAGAGCCTTCTAAGTTGAAGCAATCGGCAAGAAAGAAGTAGTAAAAGTAATGTTTTTGTTTTCGAAAATTCAGTTATTAGGCGGAGTTGGTGCCTTGCATTTGACCGAGGAACGTGAGGTTTTGCATGAACTGAGGTCTGGTAGCCACATAGCATGTTAAAGAGCGAAAAGTGTTAATATATAGTAAAAACGGAAGAAAATCTCCTGTTTCGTCTTTTGTTTCGTAATGACGTAATGACTGATCGTCACAATTGTCGCCCTTCTCTCAGAAACGATTACATATGTCGTTTGGAAACTTACGGCGGGAGCTGAAGTATGCGATGGCACTACCAGCAACAAAACAGAGCCTTCTAAGTTGAAGCAATAGGCAAAAAAGAAGTAGTAAATTTAATGATTTGGTTTTCGAATATTCAATTATTAGCCGGAAATAGTGCCTTGCAGTTGACCGAGGACCATGAGGTTTTGCATGAACTGAGGTCTGGTTGCCTCATAGCATTAGAAAGAGCGAAAAGTGTTAATATTTAGTAAAAACGGAAGAAAATCTCAAGTTTCGTCTTTTGATTCGTAATGGCATAATGACTGATCGTCACAATTGTCGCCCTTTTCTCAGAAACGTTTACATTTATCGTTTGGAAAATTACGGTGGGTGCTGAGGTATTCGATGGCACTACAAGCAACAAAACAGAGCCTTCTAAGTTGAAGCAATCGGCAAGAAAGAAGTAGTAAAATTAATGTTTTGGTTTTTGAAAAATCAATTACTAGCCGGAGATAGTGCCTTGTAGTTGACCGAGGACTCTGAGGCTTTGCATGAACAGAGGTCTCGCCGCCACAGACCTTGAGAAAGTGTGAAAAGTGTTAATATCTAGTAAAAACGGAAGAAAATCTCCCGTTTCGTCTTTTGCTTCGTAATGACGTAATAACTGATCGTCACAATTGTCGCCCTTCTCTCAGAAACGTTTACATATATCGTTTGGAAACTTACGGCGGGTGCTGAGGTATTCGATGGCACTACACGCAACAAAACAGAGCCTTCTAAGTTGAAGCAATCGGCAAGAAATAAGTAGTAAAATTAATGTTTTGGTTTTTGAAAAGTCAATTATTAACCGGAGATAACGCCTTGTAGTTGACCGAGGACTCAGAGGTTTTGCATGAACTGAGGTCTCGCCACCACAGAGCTTGAGAAAGTGTGAAAAGTGTTAATATGCAGTACAAACGGAAGAAAATCTCCCGTTTCGTCTTTTGTTTCGTAATGACGTAATGACTGATCGTCACAATTGTCGCCCTTTTCTCAGAAACGTTTACATTTATCGTTTGGAAACTTACGGCGGGTGCTGTGATATTCGATGGCACTACAAGCAACAAAACAGAGCCTTCTAAGTTGAAGCAATCGGCAAGAAAGAAGTAGTAAAATTAATGTTTTGGTTTTCGAAAATTCAATTATTAGCCGGAGTTAGTGCCATGCAGTTGACCGACGACCTTGAGGCTTTGCATGAACTGAGGTCTCGCCGCCACAGAGCTTGAGAAAGTGTGAAACGTGTTAATATGTAGTAAAAACGGAAAAAAATCTCCCGTTTCGTCTTTTGTTTTGTAATGACGTAATAACTGATCGTCACAATTGTCGCCCTTCTCTCAGAAACGTTTACATTTGTCGTTTGGAAACGTACGGCGGGTGCTGAGGTATTCGATGACACTACAAGCAACAAAACAGAGCCTTTAAGTTGAAGCAATCGGCCAGAAAGAAGTAGTAAAAGTAATGTTTTGGTTTTCGAATATTCAATTATTAGCCAGAGTTGGTGCCTTGCAGTTGAATGAGGGCCTTGAGGTTTTGCATGAACTGAGGTCTGGTAGCCACATAGCATGTTAAAGAGCGAAAATTGTTAATATATAGTAAAAACGGAAGAAAATCTCCCGTTTCGTCTTTTGTTTCGTAATGACGTAATGACTGATCGTCACAATTGTCGCCCTTCTCTCAGAAACGTTTACATTTATCGTTTGGAAAATTACGGTGGGTGCTGAGGTATTCGGTGGCACTACAAGCAACAAAACAGAGACTTCTAAGTTGAAGCAATCGGCAAGAAAGAAGTAGTAAAATTAATGTTTTGGTTTTCGAAATTTCAATTATTAGCCGGAGTTATTGCCATGCAGTTGACCGACGACCTTGAGGCTTTGCATGAACGGAGGTCTCGCCGCCACAGAAGTTGAGAAAGTGTGAAAAGGGTTAATATGTAGTAAAAACGGAAGAAAATCTCCGGTTTCGTTTTTTGTTTCGTAATGACGTAATGACTGATCGTCACAATTGTCGCCCTACTCCCAGAAACGTTTACATTTATCGTTTGGAAACTTACGGCTTGTGCTGAGGTATTCGATGGCACTACAAGCAACAAAACAGAGCCTTCTAAGTTGAAGCAATCGGCAAGAAAGAAGTAGTAAAATTAATGTTTTGGTTTTTGAAAAATCAATTATTAGCCGGAGATAGTGCCTTGTAGTTGACCGAGGACTCTGAGGCTTTGCATGAACTGAGGTCTCGCCGCCACAGACCTTGAGAAAGTGTGAAAAGTGTTAATATGTAGTAAAAACGGAAGAAAATCTCCCGTTTCGTCTTTTGTTTCGTAATGACGTAATGACTGATCGTCACAATTGTCGCCCTTCTCTCAGAAACGTTTACATTTATCGTTTGGAAAGTTACGGCGGGTGCTGAGGTATTCGATGGCACTACAAGCAACAAAACAGAGCCTTCTAAGTTGAAGCAATCGGCAAGAAAGAAGTAGTAAAAGTAATGTTTTGGTTTTCGAATATTCAATTATTAGCCAGAGTTGGTGCCTTGCAGTTGAATGAGGGCCTTGAGGTTCTGCATGAACTGAGGTCTGGTAGCCACATAGCATGAGAAAGAGCGACAAGTCTTAATATATAGTAAAAACGGAAGAAAATCTCCCGTTTCGTCTTTTGATTCGTAATGACGTAATGACTTATCGTCACAATTGTCACCCCTTCTCTCACAAACGTTTACATTTATCGATTGGTAACTTACGGCGGGTGCTGAGGTATTCGATGGCACTACAAGCAACAAAACAGAGCTTTCTAAGTTGAAGCAATCGGCAAGAAAGAAGCAGTAAAATTAATGTTTTGGTTTTCGAACATTCAATTACTAGCCGGAGTTAGTGCCATGCAGATGACCGACGACCTTGAGACTTTGCATGAACTGAGGTGTCGCCACCACAGAGCTTGAGAAGGGGGAAAAGTGTTAATATGTAGTAAAAACGGAAGAAAACATCCCGTTTCGTCTTTTGTTCCGCAATGACGTAATAACTGATGGCCAGAATTGTCGCCCTTCTCTCAGAAACGTTTCCATTTAAGGTTTGAAAACTTATGCCGTGTGCTGACGTATTCGATGACACTACAAGCAACAAAACAGAGCCTTCTAACTTGAAGCAATCGGCAAGAAAGAAGTAGTAAAATTAATGTTTTTGTTTTCGAAAATTCAATTATTTGCCGGAGTTAGTGCCCTGCAGTTGACCGAGGACCTTGAGGTTTTGCATGAACTGAGGTCTCGACGCCACAGATCTTGAGAAAGTGTGAAAAGTGTTAATATGTAGTAAAAACGGAAGGAAATCTCCCGTTTCGTCTTTTGTTTCGTAATGACGTAATGACTGATCGTCACAATTGTCGCCCTTCTCTCAGAAACGTTTACATTTATCGTTTGGAAACTTATGGCGGGTGCTGTGATATTCGATGGCACTACAAGCAATAAAACAGGGCCTTCTAAGTTGAAGCAATCGGCAAGAAAGAAGTAGTAAAATTAATGTTTTGGCTTTCGAAAATTCAATTATTAGCCGGAGTTAGTGCCATGCAGATGACCGAGGACCTTGAGGCTTTGCATGAACTGAGGTCTCGCCACCACAGTGCTTGACAAAGTGTGAAAAGTGTTAATATATAGTAAAAACGGAAGAAAATCTCCCGTTTCGTCTTTTGTTTCGTAATGACGTAATAACTGATCGTCACAATTGTCGCCCTTCTCACAGAAACGTTTACATTTATGGTTTGGAAACTTACGCTGTGTGCTGAGGTATTCGATGGCACTACAAGCAACAAAACAGAGCCTTCTAAGTTGAAGCAATCGGCAAGAAAGATGTAGTAATATTAATGTTTTGGTTTTTGAAAAGTCAATTATTAGCCGGAGATAGTGCCTTGTAGTTGACCAACGACTCTGAGGTTTTGCGTGAACTGAGGTCTCGCCGCCACAGAGCTTGAGAAAGTGTGAAAAGTGTTAATATGTAGTAAAAACGGAAAAAAATCTCCCGTTTCGTCTTTTGTTTCGTAATGACGTAATGACTGATCGTCACAATTGTCGCCCTTTTCTCAGAAACGTTTACATTTATCGTTTGGAAAATTACGGCGGGTGCTGAGGTATTCGATGGCACTACAAGCTACAAAACAGAGACTTCTAAGTTGAAGCAATCGGCAAGAAAGAAGTAGTAAAAGTAATGTTTTGGTTTTCGAATATTCAATTATTAGCCAGAGTTGGTGCCTTGCAGTTGAATGAGGGCCTTGAGGTTTTGCATGAACTGAGGTCTGGTTGCCACATAGCATGAGAAAGAGCGAAAAGTGTTAATATATACTAAAAACGGAAGAAAATCTCCCATTTCGTCTTTTGATTCGTAATGACGTATTGACTGATCTTCATTATTGTCGCCCTTTTCTCAGAAACGTTTACATTTGTCGTTTGGATACTTACGGCGGGTGCTGAGGTATTCGATGGCACTACAAGCAACAGAACAGAGACTTCTAAGTTGAAGCAATCTGCAAGAAAGAAGTAGTAAAATTAATGTTTTGGTTTTCGAAAATTCAATTATTAGATGGAGTTAGTGCCTTGCAGTTGACCGAGGACCTTGAGGTTTTGCATGAACTGAGGTCTCGACGCCACAGATCTTGAGACAGTGTGAAAAGTGTTAATATGTAGTAAAAACGGAAGAAAATCTCCCGTTTCGTCTTTTGTTTCGTAATGACGTAATGACTGATCGTCACAATTGTCGACCTTCTCTCAGAAACGTTTACATTTATCGTTTGGAAACTTATGGCGGGTGCTGTGATATTCGATGGCACTACAAGCAACAAAACAGAGCCTTCTAAGTTGAAGCAATCGGCAAGAAAGAAGTAGTAAAATTAATGTTTTGGTTTTCGAATATTCAATTATTAGCCGGAGTTAGTGCCTTGCAGTTGACCGAGGACTTTGAGGTTTTGCATGAACTGAGGTCTCGCCGCCACAGAGCTTGAGAAAGTGTGAAAAGTGTTAATATGTAGTAAAAACGGAAGAAAATCTCCCGTTTCGTCTTTTGTTACGTAATGACGTAATGACTGATCGTCGTATTTGTCGCCCTTCTCTCAGAAACGTTTACATTTATGGTTTGGAAACTTATGGCGGGTGCTGAAGTATTCGATGGCACTACAAGCAACAAAACAGAGCCTTCTAAGTTGAAGCAATCGGCAAGAAAGAAGTAGTAAGTGTAATGTTTTTGTTTTCGAAAATTCAGTTATTAGGCGGAGTTGGTGCATTGCATTTGACCGAGGAACGTGAGGTTTTGTATGAACTGAGGTCTGGTAGCCACATTGCATGTTAAAGAGCGAAAAGTGTTAATATATAGTAAAAACGGAAGAAAATCTCCCGTTTCGTCTTTTGTTTCGTAATGACGTAATGACTGATCGTCACAATTGTCGCCCTTCTCTCAGAAACGTTTACATATATCGTTTGGAAACTTACGGCGGGTGCTGAAGTATGCGATGGCACTACAAGCAACAAAACAGAGCCTTCTAAGTTGAAGCAATCGGTAAAAATGAAGTAGTAAATTTAATGTTTTGGTTTTCGAATATTCAATTATTAACCGGAGTTAGTGCCTTGCAGTTGACCGAGGACCATGAGGTTTTGCATGAACTGAGGTCTGATTGCCACATAGCATTAGAAAGAGCGAAAAGTGTTAATATATAGTAAAAACGGAAGAAAATCTCCCGTTTCGTCTTTTGATTCGTAATGACATAATGACTGATCGTCACAATTGTCGCCCTTCTCTCAGAAACGTTTACATTTATCGTTTGGAAAATAACGGTGGGTGCTGAGGTATTCGATGGCACTACAAGCAACAAAACGGAGACTTCTAAGTTGAAGCAATCTGCAAGAAAGAGGTAGTAAAGCTAATGTTTTGGTTTTCGAAATTTCAATTATTAGCCGGAGTTAGTGCCTTGCAGTTGACCGAGGACCTTGAGGTTTTGCATGAACTGAGGTCTCGCCGCCACAGAGCTTGAGAAAGTGTGAAAAGTGTTAATATGTAGTAAAAACGGAAGAAAATCTCCGGTTTCGTCTTTTGTTTCGTAATGACGTAATGACTGATCGTCACAATTGTCGCCCTTCTCTCAGAAACGTTTACATTTATCGTTTGGAAACTTACAGCGGGTGCTGTGATATTCGATGGCACTACAAGCAACAAAACAGAGCCTTCTACGTTGAACCAATCGGCAAGAAAGAAGTAGTAAAATTAATGTTTTGGTTTTCGAAAATTTAATTATTAGCCGGAGTTTGTGCCATGCAGTTGACCGACGACCTTGAGGCTTTGCATGAACTGAGGTCTCGCCGCCACAGTTGAAGCAATCGGCAAGAAGGAAGTAGTAAAAGTAATGTTTTGGTTTTCGAATATTCAATTATGAGCCGGAGTTAGTGCCAAGCAGTTGACCGACGACCTTGAGGCTTTGCTTGAACTGAGGTATCGCCGCCACAGAGCTTGAGAAAGTGTGAAAAGTGTTAATATGTAGTAAAACGGAAGAAAATCTCCCGTTCCGTCTTTTGTTTCGTAATGACGTAATGACTGATCGTCACAATTGTCGCCCTTCTCTCAGAAACGTTTACATGTATCGTTTGGAAACTTAGGGCGGGTGCTGTGAAGGCAACAAAACAGAGCCTTCTAAGTTGAAGCAATCGGCAAGAAAGATGTAGTAAAGTTGAAGTTTTGGTTTTTGAAAAGTCAATTATTAGCCGGAGATAGTGCCTTGTAGTTGACCGACGACTCTGAGGTTTTGCATGAACTGAGGTCTCGCCGCCACAGAGCTTGAGAAAGTGTTAAAAGTGTTAATATGTAGTAAAAACGGAAGAAAATCTGCCGTTTCGTCTTTTGTTTCATAAAGACGTAATGACTGATCGTCACAATTGTCGCCCTTCTCTCAGAAACGTTTACATTTATTGTTTGGAAACATACCGCGGGTGCTGTGGTATGCGATGGCACTACAAGCAACAAAACAGAGCCTTTAAGTTGAAGCAATCGGCAAGAAAGAAGTAGTAAAAGTAATGTTTTGGTTTTCGAATATTCAATTATTAGCCAGAGTTGGTGCCTTGCAGTTGAATGAGGGCCTTGAGGTTTTGCATGAACTGAGGTCTGGTAGCCACATAGCATGAGAAAGAGCGACAAGTCTTAATATATAGTAAAAACGGAAGAAAATCTCCCGTTTCGTATTTCGATTCGTAATGACGTAATGACTGATCGTCACAATTGTCGCCCTTTTCTCAGAAACGTTTACATTTATCGTTTGGAAAATTACGGCGGGTGCTGAGGTATTCGATGGCACTACAAGCTACAAAACAGAGACTTCTAAGTTGAAGCAATCTGCAAGAAAGAAGTAGTAAAATTAATGTTTTGGTTTTCGAGAATTCAATTATAAGCCGGAGTTAGTGCCTTGCAGTTGACCGAGGTCCTTGAGGTTTTGCATGAACTGAGGTCTCGCCGCCACAGAGCTTGAGAAAGTGTTAAAAGGGTTAATATGTAGTAAAAACGGAAGGAAATCTCCCGTTTCGTCTTTTGTTTTGTAATGACGTAGTGACTGATCGTCACAATTGTCGCCCTTCTCTCAGAAACGTTTACATTTATTGTTTGGAAACATACCGCGGGTGCTGTGATATTCGATGGCACTACAAGCAACAAAACAGAGCCTTCTAAGTTGAAGCAATCGGCAAGAAAGAAGTAGTAATTTAAGTGTCTTGGTTTTCGAAAATTCAATTATTAGCCGGAGTCAGTGCCTTGCAGTTGACCGAGGACCTTTAGGTTTAGCATGAACTGAGGTCTCACCGCCACAGAGCTTGAGAAAGTGTTAAAAGTGTTAATATGTAGTAAAAACGGAAGAAAATCTCCCGTTTCGTCTTTTGTTTCGTAATGACGTATTGACTGATCGTCACAATTGTCGCCCTTCTCTCAGAAACGTTTACATTTATCGTTTGGAAACTTACGGCGGGTGCTGAGGTATTCGATGGCACTACAGGCAACAAAACAGAGCCTTTAAGTTGAAGCAATCGGCAAGAAAGAAGTAGTAAAAGTAATGTTTTGGTTTTCGAATATTCAATTATTAGCCAGAGTTGGTGCCTTGCAGTTGAATGAGGGCTTTGAGGTTTTGCATGAACTGAGGTGTCGCCGCCACAGAGCTTGAAAATGGGTGAAAAGTGTTATATGTAGTAAAAACGGAAGAAAATCTCCCGTTTCGTCTTTTGTTTCGTAATGACGTAATGACTGATCGTCACAATTGTCGCCCTTCTCTCAGAAACGTTTACATTTATCGGTTGGAAAGTTACGGCGGGTGCTGAGGTATTCGATGGCACTATAAGCAACAAAACAGAGACTTCTAAGTTGAAGCATTCGGCAAGAAAGAAGTAGTAAAATTAATGTTTTGGTTTTCGAAAATTCAATTATTAGCCGGAGTTAGTGCCTTGCAGTTTACTGAGGACCTTGAGGTTTTGCCTGAACTGAGGTCTCGCCGCCACAGACCTTGAGAAAGTATGAAAAGTGTAAATATGTAGTAAAAACGGAAGAAAATCTCCCGTTTCGTCTTTTGTATCGTAATGACGTTATGACTGATCGTCACAATTGTCGCCCTTCTCTCAGAAACGTTTACATTTATCGTTTAGAAACTTACGCCGTGTGCTGACGTATTCCATGGCACTACAAGCAACAAAACAGAGCCTTCTAAGTTGAAGCAATCGGCAAGAAAGAAGTAGTAAAATTAATGTTTTGGTTTTCGAAAATTCAATTATTAGCCGGAGTTAGTGCCTTGCAGTTGACTGAGGACCTTGAGGTTTTGCCTAAACTGAGGTCTCGCCGCCACAGAGCTTGAGAAAGTGTGAAAAGTGTAAATATGTAGTAAAAACGGAAGAAAATCTCCCGTTTCGTCTCTTGTATCGTAATGACGTTATGACTGATCGTCACAATTGTCGCCCTTCTCTCAGAAACGTTTACATTTATCGTTTAGAAACTTACGCCGTGTGCTGACGTATTCGATGGCACTACAAGCAACAAAACAGAGCCTTCTAAGTTGAAACAATCGGCAAGAAAGAAGTAGTAAAATTAATGTTTTGGTTTTTGAAAATTCAATTAGTAGCCAGAGTTAGTGCCTTGCAGTTGACCGAGGAGCTTGAGGTTTTGCATGAACTGAGGTCTCGCCGCCACAGAGCTTGAGAATGTGTGAAAAGTGATAATATGTAGTAAAAAGGGAAGAAAATCTCCCGTTTCGTCTTTTGTTTCGTAATGACGTAATGACTGATCGTCATTATTGTCGCCCTTCTCTCAGAAACGTTTTTATTTATCGTCCGAAACATACGGCGGGTGCTGTGATATTCGAAGGCACTACAAACAACAAAACAGAGCCTTCTAAGTTGAAGCAATCAACAAGAAAGAAGCAGTAAAAGTAATGTTTTGGTTTTCGAATATTCAATTATTAGCCAGAGTTGGTGCCTTGCACTTGACCGAGGACCTTGAGGTTTTGCATGAAGTGAGGTCTAATAGCCACATAGCATGAGAAAGAGCGAAAAGTGTTAATATATTGTAAAAGCGGAAGAAAATCTCCCGTTTCGTCTTTTGTTGAGTAATGACGTAATGACTGATCGTCACATTTGTCGCCCTTCTCTCACAAACGTTTTCATTTATCGTTTGGAAACTTACGGCGGGTGCTGAGGTATTCGATGGCACTACAAGCAACAAAACAGAGTCTTCTAAGTTGAAGCAATCGGCAAGAAAGAAGTAGTAATTTAAGTGTCTTGGTTTTCGAAAATTCAATTATTAGCCGGAGTCAGTGCCTTGCAGTTGACCGAGGTCCTTTAGGTTTTGCATGAACTGAGGTCTCGCCGACACAGAGCTTGAGAAAGTGTGAAAAGTGTTAATATGTAGTAAAAACGGAAGAAAATCTCCCGTTTCGTCTTTTGTTTCGTAATGACGTAATGACTGATCGTCATAATTGTCGCCCTTCTCTCAGAAACGTTTACATTTATTTTCCGAAACATACGGCGGGTGCTGTGATATTCGATGGCACTACAAACAACAAAACAGAGCCTTCTAAGTTGAAGCAATCAACAAGAAAGAAGCAGTAAAAGTAATGTTTTGGTTTTCGAATATTCAATTATTAGCCAGAGTTGGTGCCTTGCACTTGACCGAGGACCTTGAAGTTTTGCATGAACTGAGGTCTAATAGCCACATAGCATGAGAAGGAGCGAAAAGTGTTAATATATTGTAAAAACGGAAGAAAATCTCCCGTTTCGTCTTTTGTTTCGTAATGACGTAATGACTGATCGTCACATTTGTCGTCCTTCTCTCAGAAACGTTTACATTTATCGTTTGGAAATTTACGGCGGGTGCTGAGGTATTCGATGGCACTACAAGCAACAAAACAGAGCCTTCTAAGTTGAACCACTCGGCAAGAAAAAAGTAGTAAAATTAATGTTTTGGTTTTCGAAAATTCAATTATAATCCGGAGTTAGTGCCTTGCAGTTGACCGAGGACCTTGAGGTATTGCATGAACTGAGGTCTCGCCGCCACAGAGCTTGAGAAAGTGTGAAAGGTGTTAATATGTAGTAAAAACGTAAGAAAATCTCCCGTTTCGTCTTTTGTTTCGTAATGACGTAATGACTGATCGTCACATTTGTCGCTCTTCTCTCAGAAACGTTTACATTTATCGTTTGAAAATTTACGCCGTGTGCTGAGGTATTCGATGGCACTACAAGCTACAAACCAGAGCTTTCAAAGTTGAAGCAATCGACAAGAAAGGTGTAGTAAAATTAATGTTTTGGTTTTCGAAAATTCAATTATTAACCAGAGTTAGTGCCTTGCAGTTGACCGAGGACCTAGAGGTTTTGCATGAACTGAGTTCTCGCTGCCACAGAGCTTGAGAAAGTTTGAATTGTGTTAATATGTAGTAAAAACAGAAGAAAATCTCACTATAAGCAACAAAACAGAGACTTCCAAGTTGAAGCATTCGGCAAGAAAGAAGTAGTAAAATTAATGTTTTGGTTTTCGAAAATTCAATTATTAGCCGGAGTTAGTGCCTTGCAGTTGACTGAGGACTTTGAGGTTTTTCCTGAACTGAGGTCTCGCCGCCACAGTGCTTGAGAAAGTGTGAAAAGTGTAAATATGTAGTAAAAACGGAAGAAAATCTCCCGTTTCGTCTTTTGTATCGTAATGACGTTATGACTGATCGTCACAATTGTCGCCCTTCTCTCAGAAACGTTTACATTTATCGTTTAGAAACTTACGCCGTGTGCTGACGTATTCCATGGCACTACAAGCAACAAAACAGAGCCTTCTAAGTTGAAGCAATCGGCAAGAAAGAAGTAGTAAAATTAATGTTTTGGTTTTTGAAAATTCAATTAGTAGCCAGAGTTAGTGCCTTGCAGTTGACCGAGGACCTTGACGTTTTGCATGAACTGAGGTCTCGCCGCCACAGAGCTTGAGAAAGTGTGAAAAGTGTTAACATGTAGTAAAAACGGAAGAAAATCTCCCGTTTCGTCTTTTGTTTCGTAATGACATAATGACTGATCGTCACATTTGTCGCCCTTCTCTCAGAAACGTTTACATTCATCGTTTGGAAACTTACAGCGGGTGCTGAGGTATTCGATGGCAATACAAGCAACAAATCAGAGCCTTCTAAGTTGAAGCAATCGGCAAGAAAGAAGTAGTAAAATTAATGTTTTGGTTTTCGAAAATTCAATTATTAGCCGGAGATAGTGCCTTGCAGTTGACCGAGGTCTCTGAGGTTTTGCATGAACTGAGGTCTCGCCGCCACAGAGCTTGAGAAAGTGTGAAAAGTGATAATATGTAGTAAAAAGGGAAGAAAGTCTCCCGTTTCGTCTTTTGTTTCGTAATGACGTAATGACTGATCGTCATAATTGTCGCCCTTCTCTCAGAAACGTTTACATTTATCGTCCGAAACATACGGCGGGTGCTGTGATATTCGAAGGCACTACAAACAACAAAACAGGGCCTTCTAAGTTGAAGCAATCAACAAGAAAGAAGCAGTAAAAGTAATGTTTTGGTTTTCGAATATTCAATTATTAGCCAGAGTTGGTGCCTTGCACTTGACTGAGGACCTTGAGGTTTTGCATGAACTGAGGTCTAATAGCCACATAGCATGAGAAAGAGCGAAAAGTGTTAATATATTGTAAAAGCGGAAGAAAATCTCCCGTTTCGTCTTTTGTTTCGTAATGACGTAATGACTGATCGTCACATTTGTCGCCCTTCTCTCAGAAACGTTTACATTTATCGTTTGGAAACTTAAGGCTGGTGCCAAGGTATTCGATGGCACTACAAGCAACAAAACAGAGAATTCTAAGTTGAATCAATCGGCAAGAAAGAAGTAGTAAAATTTATGATTTGGTTTTCGAAAATTCAATTATTAGCCGGGATTAGTGCCTTGCAGTTGACCGAAGACCTTGAGGTTTTGCATGACCTGAGGTCTCGCCGCCACAGAGCTTGAGTAAGTGTGAAAAGTGTTAATATGTAGTAAAAACGGAAGAAAATCTCCCGTTTCGTCTTTTGATTCGTAATGACGTAATGACTGATCGTCATAATTGTCGCCCTTCTCTCAGAAACGTTTACATTTATCGTTTGGAATCATACGGCGGGTGCTGTGATATTCGATGGCACTACAAGCAACAAAACAGAGCCTTCTAAGTTGAAGCAATCAGCAAGAAAGAAGCAGTAAAAGTAATGTTTTGGTTTTCGAATGTTCAATTATTAGCCAGAGTTGGTGCCTTGCACTTGACCGAGGACCTTGAAGTTTTGCATGAACTGAGGTCTAATAGCCACATAGCATGAGAAGGAGCGAAAAGTGTTAATATATTGTAAAAACGGAAGAAAATCTCCCGTTTCGTCTTTTGTTTCGTAATGACGTAATGACTAATCGTCACATTTGTCGTCCTTCTCTCAGAAACGTTTACATTTATCGTTTGAAAATTTACGGCGGGTGCTGAGGTATTCGATGGCACTACAAGCAACAAAACAGAGCCTTCTAAGTTGAAGCAATCGGCAAGAAGGAAGTAGTAATTTTAATGTTTTGGTTTTCGAAAATTCAATTATTAGCTGGAGTTGGCGCCTTGCAGTTGACCGAGGACCTTGAGGTTTTGCATGAACTGAGGTCTAATAGCCACATAGCATGAGAAAGAGCGAAAAGTGTTAATATATTGTAAAAACGGAAGAAAATCTCCCGTTTCGGCTTGTGTTTCGTAATGACGTAATGACTGATCGTCACAATTGTCGCCCTTCTCTCACAAACGTTTACATTTATCGTTTGGAAACTTACGGCGGGTGCTGAGGTATTCGATGGCACTACAAGCAACAAAACAGAGCCTTCTAAGTTGAAGCAATCGCCAAGAAAGAAGTAGTAATTTTAATGTTTTGGTTTTCGAAAATTCATTTATTAGCCGGAGTTAGCGCCTTGCATGTGACCGAGGACCTTGAGGTTTTGCATGAACTGAGGTCTCCCCGCCACAGAGCTTGAGAAAGTGTGAAAAGTGTTAATATGTAGTAAAAACGGAAGAAAATCTCCCGTTTCGTCTTTTGTTTCGTAATGACGTAATGACTGATCGTCACAATTGTCGCCCTTCTCTCAGAAACGTTTACATTTATCGTTTGGAAACTTACGGCGGGTGCTGTGATATTCGATGGCACTACAAGCAACAAATCAGAGCCTTCTAAGTTGAAGCAATCGGCAAGAAAGAAGTAGTTAAATTAATGTTTTTGTTTTCGAAAATGCAATTATTAGCCGGAGTTAGTGCCTTGCGGTTGACCGAAGACCTTGAGGTTTTGCATGAACTGAGGTCTCACCGCCAAAGAGCTTAAGAAAGTGTGACAAGTGTTAATATGTAGTAAAAACGGAAAAAAATCTCCCGTTTCGTCTTTTGATTCGTAATGACGTAATGACTGATCGTCACATTTGTCGCACTTCTCAAAGAAACGTTTACATTCATCGTTTGGAAACCTACGGCGGGTGCTGAGGAATTCGATGGCACTACAAGCAACAAAACAGAGCCTTCTAAGTTGAAGCAACCGGCAAGAAAGAATTAGTAAAATTAATGTTTTGGTTTTCGAAAATTCAATTATTAGCCCGAGTTAGTGCTTTGCAGTTGACCGATGACCTGGAGGTTTTGCATGAACTGAGGTCTCGCCGCCACAGAGTTTGAGAAAGTGTGAAAAGTGTTAATATGTAGTAAAACCGGAAGAGAATCTCCCGTTTGAATTTTTGTTTTGTAATGTCGTAATGACTGATCATCACAATTGTCGCCTTTCTCTCAGAAACGTTTACATTTATCGTTTGGAAACTTACGGCGGGTGCTGAGGTATTCGATGGCACTACAAGCAACAAAATAGAGAATTCTAAGTTGAAGCAATCGGCAAGAAAGGAGTAGGAAAATTAATGTTTTGGTTGTCGAATATTCAATTATTAGCCGGAGTTAATGCCTTGCAGTTGACCGAGGTCTCTGAGGTTTTGAATGAACTAAGGTCTCGCCGCCACAGAGCTTGAGAATGTGTGAAAAGTGATAATATGTAGTAAAAACGGAAGAAAATCTCCCGTTTCGGCTTTTGTTTCGTAATGACGTAATGACTGATCGTCATAATTGTCGCCCTTCTCTCAGAAACGTTTACATTTATCATTTGGAATCATACGGCGGGTGCTGTGATATTCGATGGCACTACAAGCAACAAAATAGAGCCTTCTAAGTTGAAGCAATCAGCAAGAAAGAAGCAGTAAAAGTAATGTTTTGGTTTTCGAATATTCAATTATTAGCTAGAGTTGGTGCCTTGCACTTTACCGAGGACCTTGAGGTTTTCCATGAACTGAGGTCTAATAGCCACATAGCACGAGAAAGAGCGAAAAGTGTTAATATATTGTAAAAACGGAAGAAAATCTCCCGTTTCGTCTTTTGTTTCGTAATGACGTAATGACTGATCGTCACATTTGTCGTCCTTCTCTCAGAAACGTTTACATTTATCGTTTGGAAACTTACGGCGGGTGCCGAGGTATTCGATGGCACTACAAGCTACAAAACATAGCCTTCTAAGTTGAAGAAATCGGCAAGAAAGAAGTAGTAAAATTTATGTTTTGGTTTTCGAAAATTCAATTATTAGCCGGGGTTAGTGCCTTGCAGTTGACCGAGGACCTTGAGGTTTTGCATGACCCGAGGTCTCGCCGCCACAGAGCTTGAGTAAGTGTGAAAAGTGTTAATATGCAGTAAAAACGGAAGAAAATCTCCCGTTTCGTGTTGTGTTTCGTAATGACGTAATGACTGATCGTCACAATTGTCGCCCTTCTCTCAGAATCGTTTACATTTATCGTTTGGAAATTTACGGCGGGTGCTGAGGTATTCGATGGCACTACAAGCAACAAAACAGAGCCTTCTAAGTTGAAGCAATCGGCAAGAAACAAGTAGTAATTTTAATGTTTTGGTTTTCGAAAATTCATTTACTAGCCGGAGTTGGCGCCTTGCAGTTGACCGAGGACCTTGAGGTTTTGCATGAACTGAGGTCTCGCCGCCACAGAGCTTGAGAAAGTGTGAAAAGTGTTAATATGTAGTAAAAACGGAAGAACATCACTCGTTTCGTCTTTTGTTTTGTAATGACGAAATGACTGATCGTCACAATTGTCGCCCTTCTCTCAGAAACGTTTACATTTATCGTTTGGAAACTTACAGCGGGTGCTGAGGTATTCGATGGCACTACAAGCAGCAAAACAGAGCCTTCTAAGTTGAAGCAATCGGCAAGAAAGAAGTAGTAAAATTAATGGTTTATTTTTCGAAAATTCAATTATTAGCCGGGGTTAGTGCCTTACAGTTGACCGAGGACCTTGAGGTTTTGCATGACCTGAGGTCTCGCCGCCACAGAGCTTGAGTAAGTGTGAAAAGTGTTAATATGTAGTAAAAACGGAAGAAAATCTCCCGTTTCGTCTTTTGATTCGTAATGACGTAATGACTGATCGTCACAATTGTCGCCCTTCTCTCAGAAACGTTTACATTTATCGTTTGGAAACTTACGGCGGGTGCTGAGGTATTCGATGGCAATACAAGCAACAAATCAGAGCCTTCTAAGTTGAAGCAATCGGCAAGAAAGAAGTAGTAAAATTAATGTTTTGGTTTTCGAAAATTCAATTATTAGCCGGAGATAGTGCCTTGCAGTTGACCGAGGTCTCTGAGGTTTTGCATGAACTGAGGTCTCGCCGCCACAGAGCTTGAGAAAGTGTGAAAAGTGATAATATGTAGTAAAAAGGGAAGAAAGTCTCCCGTTTCGTCTTTTGTTTCGTAATGACGTAATGACTGATCGTCATAATTGTCGCCCTTCTCTCAGAAACGTTTACATTTATCGTCCGAAACATACGGCGGGTGCTGTGATATTCGAAGGCACTACAAACAACAAAACAGAGCCTTCTAAGTTGAAGCAATCAACAAGAAAGAAGCAGTAAAAGTAATGTTTTGGTTTTCGAATATTCAATTATTAGCCAGAGTTGGTGCCTTGCACTTGACCGAGGACCTTGAGGTTTTGCATGAACTGAGGTCTAATAGCCACATAGCATGAGAAAGAGCGAAAAGTGTTAATATATTGTAAAAGCGGAAGAAAATCTCCCGTTTCGTCTTTTGTTTCGTAATGACGTAATGACTGATCGTCACATTTGTCGTCCTTCTCTCAGAAACGTTTACATTTATCGTTTGGAAACTTAAGGCTGGTGCCGAGGTATTCGGTGGCACTACAAGCAACAAAACAGAGCCTTCTAAGTTGAATCAATCGGCAAGAAAGAAGTAGTAAATTTATGATTTGTTTTTCGAAAATTCAATTATTAGCCGGGATTAGTACCTTGCAGTTGACTGAAGACCTCGAGGTTTTGCATGACCCGAGGTCTCGCCGCCACAGAGCTTGAGTAAGTGTGAAAAGTGTTAATATGTAGTAAAAACGGAAGAAAATCTCCCGTTTCGTCTTTTGATTCGTAATGACGTAATGACTGATCGTCATAATTGTCGCCCTTCTCTCAGAAACGTTTACATTTATCGTTTGGAATCATACGGCGGGTGCTGTGATATTCGATGGCACTACAAGCAACAAAACAGAGCCTTCTAAGTTGAAGCAATCAGCAAGAAAGAAGCAGTAAAAGTAATGTTTTGGTTATCGAATGTTCAATTATTAGCCAGAGTTGGTGCCTTGCACTTGACCGAGGACCTTGAAGTTTTGCATGAACTGAGGTCTAATAGCCACATAGCATGAGAAGGAGCGAAAAGTGTTAATATATTGTAAAAACGGAAGAAAATCTCCCGTTTCGTCTTTTTTTTCGTAATGACGTAATGACTGATCGTCACATTTGTCGTCCTTCTCTCAGAAACGTTTACATTTATCGTTTGGAAATTTACGGCGGGTGCTGAGGTATTCGATGGCACTACAAGCAACAAAACAGAGCCTACTAAGTTGAAGCAATCGGCAAGAAGGAAGTAGTAATTTTAATGTTTTGGTTTTCGAAAATTCAATTATTAGCTCGAGTTGGCGCCTTGCAGTTGACCGAGGACCTTGAGGTTTTGCATGAACTGAGGTCTAATAGCCACATAGCATGAGAAAGAGCGAAAAGTGTTAATATATTGTAAAAACGGAAGAAAATCTCCCGTTTCGTCTTTTGTTTCGTAATGACGTAATGACTGATCGTCACATTTGTCGTCCTTCTCTCAGAAACGTTTACATTTGTCGTTTGGAAACTTACGGCTGGTGCCGAGGTATTCGATGGCACTACAAGCAACAAAACAGAGCCTTCTAAGTCGAAGCAATCGGCAAGAAAGAAGTAGTAAAATTTATGTTTTATTTTTCGAAAATTCAATTATTAGCCGGGGTTAGTGCCTTACAGTTGACCGAGGACCTTGAGGTTTTGCATGACCTGAGGTCTCGCCGCCACAGAGCTTGAGTAAGTGTGAAAAGTGTTAATATGTAGTAAAAACGGAAGAAAATCTCCCGTTTCGGCTTGTGTTTCGTAATGACGTAATGACTGATCGTCACAATTGTCGCCCTTCTCTCACAAACGTTTACATTTATCGTTTGGAAACTTACGGCGGGTGCTGAGGTATTCGATGGCACTACAAGCAACAAAACAGAGCCTTCTGAGTTGAAGCAATCGGCAAGAAAGAAGTAGTAATTTTAATGTTTTGGTTTTCGAAAATTCATTTACTAGCCGGAGTTGGCGCCTTGCAGTTGACCGAGGACCTTGAGGTTTTGCATGAACTGAGGTCTCTCCGCCACAGAGTTTGAGAAAGTGTGAAAAGTGTTAATATGTAGTAAAAACGGAAGAAAATCTCCCGTTTCGTCTTTTGTTTCGTAATGACGTAATGACTGATCGTCACAATTGTTGCCCTTCTCTCACAAACGTTTACATTTATCATTTGGAAACTTACGGTGGGTGCTGTGATATACGATGGCACTACAAGCAACAAATCAGAGCCTTATAAGTTGAAGCAATCGGCAAGAAAGACGTAGTTAAATTAATGTTTTGGTTTTCGAAAATTCAATTATTAGCCGGAGTTAGTGCCTTGCAGTTGACCGAGGACCTTGAGGTTTTGCATGAACTGAGGTCTCGCCGCCACAGAGCTTGAGAAAGTGTGAAAAGTGTTAATATGTAGTAAAAACGGAAGAACATCACTCGTTTCGTCTTTTGTTTTGTAATGACGTAATGACTGATCGTCACAATTGTCGCCCTTCTCTCAGAAACGTTCACATTTATCGTTTGGAAACTTACAGCGGGTGCTGAGGTATTCGATGGCACTACAAGCAACAAAACAGAGCCTTCTAAGTTGAAGCAATCGGCAAGAAAGAAGTAGTAAAATTAATGTTTTATTTTTCGAAAATTCAATTATTAGCCGGGGTTAGTGCCTTACAGTTGACCGAGGACCTTGAGGTTTTGCATGACCTGAGGTCTCGCCGCCACAGAGCTTGAGTAAGTGTGAAAAGTGTTAATATGTAGTAAAAACGGAAGAAAATCTCCCGTTTCGTCTTTTGATTCGTAATGACGTAATGACTGATCGTCACAATTGTCGCCCTTCTCTCAGAAACGTTTACATTTATCGTTTGGAAACTTACGGCGGGTGCTGAGGTATTCGATGGCACTACAAGCAACAAAACAGAGCCTTCTAAGTTGAAGCAATCGGCAAGAAAGAAGTAGTAATTTTAATGTTTTGGTTTTCGAAAATTCAATTATTAGCCTGAGTTAGCGCCTTGCAGTTGTTCGAGGACCTTGAGGTTTTGCATGAACTGAGGTCTCCCCGCCACAGAGCTTGAGAAAGTGTGAAAAGTGTTAATATGTAGTAAAAACGGAAGAAAATCTCCCGTTTCGTCTTTTGTTTCGTAATGACGGAATGATTGATCGTCACAATTGTCGCCCTTCTCTCAGAAACGTTTACACTTATCGTTTGGAAACTTACGGCAGGTGCTGAGGTATTCGATGGCACTACAAGCAACAAAACAGAGTCTTCTAAGTTGAAGCAATCGGCAAGGAAGAAGTTGTAAAATTAATGTTTTGGTTTTCGAATATTCAATTATTAGCCGGAGATAGTGCCTTGCAGTTGACCGAGGGAGGGGAGGGGTAGGGGTTTCTCTCAAATACTGGTTCGGCCAATATTACAGTTTGTCAAACAAGTTTGTCAAACTAGTTCGTCAAACAAGTTTGTCAAACAAGTTCGCCGAACAAGTTTGTCAAACAAATTTGTCTAACAAGTATGTCAAACAAGTTTGTAAAACAAGTTTGTCAAACAAGATTGTCAAACAAGTTTGTCAAACAACTAAGATTCCTTGCTACAGGAGAGGGTTAGGTTAGGTTAGCTTAGGTTAGATCTCCAATCTTCTTGATCTATTTTTGTATTCAGGGTGCCTCACGTAAAGCGCCTCATCAGCGTCATACATCTCTATCAATTTTGTAGTTGTCGACATACACCAATTGTATTTACTGGCAACGTTGTACAACTACAAACGACAGAACGCTGCAGTGATGATGTTAGCGCTCCATGTGGCAACATGTCACATTGCAGTGAGCAGAAGACAAGCGACTTCTTTGATCAAATCTACAGCGAGGCCCTAGATTTGATCAAATATTGGACGACATTTGACAAAGTTCCCTATTATACCATCAAATACCTTTGACAAAGGGTTTTGACAAAGGGTTTTGACAAACTGTTTTGACGAACTGTTTTGACGAACTGTTTTGACAAACTGTTTTGACAAACTGTTTTGACAAACTGTTTTGACAAACTGTTTTGACAAACTGTTTTGACAAACTGTTTTGACAAACTGTTTTGACAAACTGTTTTGACAAACTGTTTTGACAAACTGTTTTGACAAACTGTTTTGACAAACTGTTTTGACAAACTGTTTTGACAAACTGTTTTGACGAACTTGTTTTGACGAACTTGTTTTGACGAACTTGTTTTGACGAACTTGTTTTGACGAACTTGTTTTGACGAACTTGTTTTGACGAACTTGTTTTGACGAACTTGTTTTGACAAACTTGTTTTGACAAACTTGTTTTGACAAACTTGTTTTGACAAACTTGTTTTGACAAACTTGTTTTGACAAACTTGTTTTGACAAACTTGTTTTGACAAACTTGTTTTGACAAACTTGTTTTGACAAACTTGTTTTGACAAACTTGTTTTGACAAACTTGTTTTGACAAACTTGTTTTGACAAACTTGTTTTGACAAACTTGTTTTGACAAACTTGTTTTGACAAACTTGTTTTGACAAACTTGTTTTGACAAACTTGTTTTGACCTACCTTTTTGACAAACTTTTTGAGAAACTGTTTTGACAAACTGTTTTGACAAACTGTTTTGACAAACTGTTTTGACAAACTGTTTTGACAAACAGGTTTTGTCCTAATACTTTTTGTCAATACAGTTTTTGTCAAAACAGTTTGTCAAAACAGTTTGTCAAAACAGTTTGTCAAAACAGTTTGTCAAAACAGTTGGTCTAAACAGTTGGTCTAAACAGTTGGTCTAAACAGTTGGTCTAAACAGTTGGTCTAAACAGTTGGTCTAAACAGTTGGTCTAAACAGTTGGTCTAAACAGTTGGTCTAAACAGTTGGTCTAAACAGTTGGTCTAAACAGTTCGTCAAAACATTTCGTTAAACCAGTTCGTCAAAACAGTTCGTCAAAAACCCTTTGTCAAAACCCTTTGTGAAAGGTATTTGATGGTATAATAGGGAACTTTGTCAAATGTCGTCCAATATTTGATCAAATCTAGGGCCTCACTGTTGATTTGATCCAAGAAGTCGCTTGTCTTCTGCTCACTGCAATGTGATATGTTACCACATGGAGCGCTAACATCATCACTGCAGCGTTCTGTCGTCCATAGTTGTATGGCATTGCCAGTAAATACAATTGGTGTGTGTCGACAACTACAAAATTGATAGAGAGGTATGACGCTGATAAGGCGCTTTACAACGTGAGGCACCCTGACTACAAAAATAGATTAAGAATATTCGAGACCTAACCTAAGCTAACCTAACCTAATCCTCTCCTGTAGCAAGGAATCTTACAGTGAGCCTGTCTTCTGCAAATGTAGCAGTTCTTAAGTGATTATTGTGATTTGTGATGTGAGGACACACTTCACTGAGCACATACAGAGATGTATGCTCATCCATTCGTTAGTAATTGATGTACGACGTGACGTCCTCCACTATAAGCCCACGCAACAAGTTTTGATGAACACTTTTATCGTATCTTCATAAAACCCACAGCTTCACCCAGTATGTTTCCTTTTTTCCCCTGCTTCTCTTCCGCATGTGCACACAGTGCAATTGTGGTACATGCAACTGCTGCGGTTAATAACAAGTTGTTGTTGTTAGCCATCTTGAACTTTGACGAAAAATATGATGACAGTGTAATACCCCTTCTACCACTACATCAAAGATCTTGGTCAAATATATTTGATGGAATATTTGATCACATCTTTGATCAAATCTTTGACAAAGAAATTTGATAGTGTAGTACTGGCCTTAACCCCAGGGAGTCATGACCCACTTAGCAGAACGATAGGTTAAGAATCTGTCAATCGAAATGACAGATGAATCCAGGGGGTCATAATCTTAGCAGAACAATGGGTTAAGAACCTCTCAATCAAAAAACAACAATAGTTTGCCCCCTGAATGTACACTTGCTCCTCATGTAGGCAACATGCACTAGCAAATTGCGCTGATTCTCTCTGTGCCCCCCTACGATTTCGTCAACCCGCACCACACAGTCAACTTTGCAGAAAGAGGTGGTTTTGGTTGATGTAAATGCGGTTTTTTCCTTACCTACATTCTGAAAGTCTGCGTATTGACATGTACTTGGGGATACAAATGGGACTCGACTGCCCACAGAATGTTCCATGGCCATTTGCTGTCAATTTCCATGCGAACAAGACATTTCAGAGTGAACGTTTGTCTTGCTGGCATGTCAGCAGCAAGTAGCTCCTCAACATGGGCAATTTTGTACGGACAGCAATGCAGCATGTTTCGTAGGATGTTACAAACCATACTCACAGGTGTGTCCAGCGTTCGCACAACTTCCCATTCACTGCGTGTTCGCACACCACCTCTCGATTCCTGCTGCAGTGCTGTGGCCAAATCTTCGTCAGACGTCAGATCAACCAACTGCTTTCCTCCCTCTAGCACATTTCACTTCAGAAGGTCTTTTCGACTTTTGTAATAATTTTCTCTAGACCCTTAGCAGTCATCAAACCAATGCCTTTTTTCATAACCCATAACTTTCCCCCCTTCTTGCAGCAGTGTACCGTAGGTCTCTAGAAGAGCGTAGCGTTCCAAAGGATTGGAAAAGGGCACAGGTCATCCCGTTTTCAAGAAGGGACGTCTATCAGATGTGCAGAACTATAGACCTATACCTCTAACGTCGATCAGTATTCGAATTTTGAGTATAATGACTTTTCTGGAGACTAGAAATCTACTCTGTAGACGATCGTGTGAAACCCAGCTCGCGCTATTCGTCCACGGGACTCAGAGGGCCATAGACACGGGTTCCCAGGTAGATGCCGTGTTTCTTGACTTCCACAAGGCGTTCGATACAGCTCTCCACAGTCGTTTAATGAACAAAGTAAGAGCATATGGACTATCAGACCAATTGTGTGATTGGATTGAAGAGTTCCTAGATAACAGAACGCAGCATGTCATTCTCAATCGAGAGAACTCTTCCGAAGTAAGAGTGATTTCAGGTGTGCCGCAGGGGACTGTCGTAGGACCGTTGCCATTCACAATATACATAAATGACCTTGTGGATGACATCGGAAGTTCACTGAGGCTTTTTGCGGATGATGCTGTGGTATATCTAGAGGGTGTAACAGTGGAAAATTGTACAGAAATGCAGGAGGATCTGCAGCGAATTGACGCATGGTGATTGAATCTCAATGTAGACAAGTGTAATGTGCTGCGAATAGTTAGAAAGATAGATATCTTATCATTTAGCTACAAAGTAGCAGGTCAGCAACTGGAAGCAGTTAATTCCATAAATTATCAGGGTGTAGGCATTAGGAGTGATTTAAAATGGAATGATCATATAAAGTTGATCGTCGGTAAAGCAGATGCCAGACTGAGATTCATAGGAAGAATCCTAAGGAAAAGCAAACCGAAAACAAAGGAACTAGGTTACGGTACGCCTGTTCGCCCACTGCTTGAATACTGCTCAGCAGTGTGGGATCCGTACCATATAGGGTTGATAGAAGAGAGAGAGAAGATCCAACGGAGAGCAGCGCGCTTCGTTACAGGACCATTTAGTAATCGCGAAAGCGTTATGGAGATGATCGATAAACTCCAGTGGAAGACTCTGCAGGAGAGACGCTCAGTAGCTCGTTACGGGCTTTTGTGGAAGTTTCGAGAACATACCTTCACCGAGGAGTCAAGCAGTGTATTGCTCCCTCCTACGTATATCTCGCAAAGAGACCACGAGGATAAAATCAGAGAGAGTAGAGACCACAAGGAAGCATACCGACAATCCTTCTTTCCACGAACAATACGAGACTGGAATAGAAGGGAGAACCGATAGAGGTACTCAGGGTACCCTCCGCCACACACCGTCAGGTGGCTTGCGGAGTATGTATATAGATGTAGATGTAGAACGTTAAGTGTCCAGAACTTCTGTAGCGATACTGGAGCACAGTAACCGTTCCTGTGAAAGATTTTTAGCAGTAGCACGCGATCCTTCATTGAGACAGTCTTGTTGGACGCCTCGTGCGCAAACCGAGAAATAGCCATGTGCCGGGCGTCTACCAGTGTGCATATTCTGACGCTCATGGCGCCATTCATTGGTGAAACTTTCGTTACTTATTTTTTTGTTCCATGACTTTTCGATCTGTGTAAATAATACACTGTTCAAACTTGACATTATTCTCAGCTGTGGTTCTCTTTCTACAATGTCTCGAAACTGGAACTTTAATTATCGGCGCAGCCGAATAATAATAAGAGATGGAAGATAAGTAAGTAAACTTTTCATTATTTTAAAACTGATCGCCATAACTATTAACATACACACATCACAAACACTTTTGCATCAGCCCAGTTCCTAGAACTCCTGAAGATAGACGGTGCCTGTGGCTATTGTATCACAGACACAGTCCCTTTGACTGTTCAGAGATGTCACTAGACCGACCTAAAGATGTAGACAACCATGCCTGAGCAGTGCCTATTAGACGGAGGGGGTCCGACAGCCGATCAGTTCCAGTCATTCCATGAGGAAGGAGGTACACGGCTCGTGTTGTATGTAGTTGAAACATGCCTAGACGGTCAATAATGCGGTTTGTTCGCATCCGCATTGTGCCAGGAAGGGCTCTCAACAAGGGCAGAGTCCAGGCATCTCAGAGTGAGCCAAAACGCTGTTGTTCGGACATAGAGGAGATACAGAGAGACAGGAACTGTCGATCACATGCCTCGCTCAGGCCGCCCAAGGGCTACTACTGCAGTGGATGACCGCTACCTACGGATTATAGATCGGAGGAATCCTGACAGCAACGACACCATGTTGAATAGTGTTTTTCGTGCAGTGACAGGACGTCGTGTTACGACTCAAACTGTGCGCAATAGGCTGCATGGTGCGCAACTTCACTCCCGATGTCCATGACCAGGTCCATCTTTGCAACGAGGACACCGTGCAGCGCAGTACAGTTGGGCCCAACAACGAGGCAAATGGACCATTCAGGATTGGCATCACGTTCTCTTCACCGATGAGTGTCGCATATGCCTTCAACCAGACAATCGTCGTATTTGGAGGCAACCTTGTCAGGCTGAACGCCTTAGACACTGTCCAGCGAGTGCAGCAAGGTGGAAGTTCCCTGCTGCTTTGGGGTGGCATTATGTGGGTCCGACATAAGCCGCTGGTGATCACGGAACGCACCGAAATGGCTGTACAATACGTGAATGCCATCCTACGATCAATAGTGCAACCGTATGGGCAGCATATTGGACTTCATGGACGGCAGTTCTCGCCCCTATCGTGCTCATCTTGTGAATGACTTCCTTCAGGATAACGACAGCGCTCGACTAGAGTGGCCAGCATGTTCTCCAAACATGAACCCTATCCAACATGCCTGGCATAGATTGAAAAGGGCTGTTTATGGACGACGTGACCCACCAACCACTCTGTGGCATCTACGCCGTATCGCCGTTGAGGAGTGGGGCAATCTGGACCAATAGTGCCTTGATGAACTTGTTGATAGTCTGCCACGACGAATACAGGCATGCATCCTTGCAATAGGACCTGCTACAGGGTATTAGAGGTACCGGTGCGTACAGCAATCTGCACCACCACCTCTTAAGGTCTCGCTTTACGGCGGTACAACATGCAAAGTGTGATTTTCATGAGCAATAAATGATGTTTATGTTGATCTCTATTCCAATTTTCTGTACAGGTTCAGGTACTCTCGGAACCGAGGTATGCAAAACTTTCTTTGATGTGTGTATGAAGCTGGTGACAAAGGATTAGAAATTGGAGCAAGAACAGTGGGATGCTTAAGATTTGATGATGACATGGTCCTTCTAGCCACAGGGGAAAAAGAATTGCAGGATTTGGTGGACACCATTGCAACTAACGGAAAAAAATATGGAATGAAAATTAACACAAAATAAACAAAAGTATTGGCAATAGGAGGAAATAAGGAAATAAAAATTGTGCTGAATGGAGAAACACTAGAACAGGTGCAAAATTTTAAATATCTTGGAAGCAGGATAGACACCGACTCGACGTGCACCACAGAAATTGAAACAAGGATAGCAATGGCAAAAGAGGCGTTTTATAAGAAAAGGAGAATCTTCTGCAGCGGTCTGGACAGAGAACTCAGAAAGAGACTCATAAAATATCTTGTATGGAGTGTTCTTCTATATGGCGCTGAAACATGGACTATGAGGAAAAGAGACAGAGAAAGGCTGGAGGCTTTTGAGATCTGGACATGGCGGAAGATGGAAAGAATAAGTTGGATGGACAGAGTAAAAAATGAAGAGGTACTGAGAAGAGTGGGAGAGAAAAGACAGTTACTAGATGTAATAAAGAGAAGAAAAGAAATTGGATTGGGCATATATTAAGAAAGAATGACAGACTGATAAAAACAGTTTTAGAAGGTTATGTAGAAGGGAAAAGGAAGCGAGGAAGGAAGAGATTCCAGATACTGGATGACATGATGGACGGTACAACGTACAGCAGCCTTAAGAAGGAAGCAATGGATCGCAGAAAATGGAGAGGCAAAGGACCTGCTAATGTAGCAGATGACTGATGATGAAGCTGGTGCTTGTAATGTTTAGGCTAATCAGTGTATGTTCTTTGCGTGTTTGTCCGTCCGCAGCATTTTCGCTCTAGCAAATCTCTCATACGCACACCGTGCTTCTGGAGGGAAAGAGATCGAAAATAAATAAGCAGACGAATGTTAGAGTTTGTTCAGGGGCAGCTCCGTCAATACGGCACGCGCTGGCCTGCATGTTATTGTGATACCGCGTTGGGCGGAGAGGCAATTTCGCAGCCAATCTGAGCGGCGTTCTCCATTTCCGATGGCTGAACGGCGACGGCCGACCGCCGGCCCGGCTCGGCTCGGCTCGGCTCGTGTTTCAGCTAGCGGCGCCGAGCCCCCCCCCCCCCCCCCCCCCACCCAGCAGCGGTGAAAGGAAATCACTCGGCCCCGGCCGATCCACCCCTCCTCCCTTCTGTCGATAAGCAGCCCGGCCCCTGGAGGCGAAAAAAGTAATTACCGACGCAGCGCACGTAGCCCCCACTGCGTGGACCGTTATTTATATTGCCAGAATCAGCAGCGCAAGAAGCCGCTCAGCTAGAAAGGCTGCCAGGCGAGCGAGGGTCCAGCTTCGACGAAGCAAAGGTAGCTGCGAGCGACAGAATGTCCGGGGTGAGAGCGGGCAGTTCCTTACCTACCCGTTCGTAGCTCAGTTGTAGAATTCCTATTGGGGTAGAGGCCAATAGTAAACATGAATAAAATATACTAATGTGACAGTGACGTCTAACTACCACCAACTACTGAATCAACTTGTATTTACTGTAAATTATCTCACGATGGAAATTAGATCATATTGAACAAATCATGAATGAAAACAAATTAAACAAATTGTACACTGTTCTTAGATATACTACACTGGTAAGATTGGCTCTCAGCTCTTAATGTTAAGTTGATGTGAAGATAGATTTAATTATGCCCCTGGATAAGCAAATGGTAAATGCGATCTGACTGCATTCCTATAATCTCTTTTGTGTCTGAAATAATACGTACTTCGGACACCACCACCGAGAAACTAACAAAACAACATGCAAAAAGACAAATAACCAATAAAGAATCGTAAGCAGAACTGCACGGGTGCTCAGTGGATGGCAAGAACACGATCCAACAACTATTTCTGAACTTTACTGCCGCTGCTGCAAGTTTTACAATACCGTCTACCAGCGTGCTGGCTCCGTCGATACTGTTGGGGCGACGACTGCAGCTGCATAGTCGCTGAATTACGACGAGTCTCTCAAATATCTTGAGCAGAATAAACTACTCAGAAACTACTAATACCACAAGGCCTATATTTCCTCTAAATGGCTCAACAACCCTTAAAGCCGTCGGCACACGGACCGTGCTGTCGAACGTTAACGTTGTGCGTGCCAAGTTCAACGTGCTGCTGAACGCTCAGGAACGATGCGACTCGTGCATACGGTACGTGGGCCCCAACGTGGTATACACGATCGCAGCGCACTCCAGCGGCAGTTGAGGGATGCTTCTAGTTCGTAAATCACACTGTTTAGTCAACGGGCGCGCTTAAAATTCCCACGTTAGCTCTATTAAAACGCACATTTCCTCCATCGTCCACGAAAAGGAAAGTACCACGTCCAGTCAATAAGGGCACAGGATTATAAAAGTTCCATTACAATCTGTGCATTACAAATTTGGAATACTTCTCCGCATGAGATAAACATTACTTCATCATTCCCACATTTTAGTAAAACCCCAAGGTCAGTCTTACTTGATCACTGTTCCTACCCAGTAGCAGAATCTTTGCAACGCGTGAATTACGAAGCGTAAAAGAAAAAGGAGCAAAATATCTTTATACAAGTAGCGCAAGCTGTCCTGTAGATCAAGCCAATCGAACAAAGTCACCCCTCAAAAAAAGGTGAACTTGTATTTACATAACATGAAATATTATAGTTTATACTTATATTAAACTAATAATAAAGTATCAAAACCTAATAAAAACGCGAATGTTACGAAAAAAAATTGGTTGTGTCAGGACGCGAACCACCGCCCCCAACAAAAAAAAACTCCGTATAGGACAGAGACGCTATTCATTACGCTAAACCAACATCACACCTGTCGTTGCAAATCGTAGTATTTTACCACTTGCTAAAAACCTTAATCGTAGTTATGTTACTAACTGAAATTAAATTATAACAAATTTTACCATGAACAATGCGTTTTGGGTGGATCTTCAGTGTGTTGCTACCTTCAAATAGCCTACTGTCACTATACGCAAGTTACAATAAATCTTTTGCCACGACTATGATGTTTCTCGTTATTTTATTGGAACGAATCACACAGTTAACAACGGGTTTTGCAGGATTCTCAATTTTCTGGTGCTCGGAACGGTATATATACATATAGGTTTCAAATGAATGCCAATATGGCGCCTCACTGTACTGAAGGGAGACGGCGTGCATGTGACGTAGGTGGCGTTGCGCCATCTCATTGGTCAACGCTCAGTCGCACGCTCAGAATATCTGACAAGCCAGATGTTGCTCTGCACGTTCGGAAAGACTACCGAACGTGCTATTCCACGCTATGACGTCAGAAACTCGGCACGCTCAACGCTCAACATTCGGATGCACGGTCCGTGTGCCGACGGCTTTAAGGTGCAGCCCAGTGTGTCTTGTACTAACGTGCAGTACCAGTATGATAGCTCTGTGCACTGGTTGACTACGTCCAATGGTGACTGCCGGCCTATAAGGCGGAATCAACTGCAATTATACAGGGTTATTACAAATGATTGAAGCGATTTCACAGCTCTACAATAACTTTTTTATTTGAGATATTTTCAAAATGCTTTGCACACACATACAAAAACTCACAAAGTGTTTTTAGGCTTTCACAAATGTTCGATATTTGCCCCTTTAGTGATTCGGCAGACATCAAGCCGATAATCAAGTTCCTCCCACACTCGGCGCAGCATCTCCCCATCAATGAGTTCGAAAGCATCGTTGATGCGAGCTCGCAGTTCTGACACGTTTCTTGGTAGAGGAGGTTTAAACACTGAATCTTTCACATAACCCCAGAGAAAGAAATCGCATGGGGTTAAGTCGGGAGAGCGTGGAGACCATGACATGAATTGCTGATCATGATCTCCACCACGACCGATCCATCGGTTTTCCCATCTCCTGTTTAAGAAATGCCGAACATCATGATGGAAGTGCGGTGGAGCACCATCCTGTTGAAAGATGAAGTCGGCGCTGTCGGTCTCCAGTTGGGGCATGAGCCAATTTTCCGCGGGCTACGCGTGAAACTTGCCCGCACGCGTTCAACCGTTTCTTCGCTCACTGCAGGCCGACCCGTTGATTTCCCCTTACAGAGGCATCCAGAAGCTTTAAACTGCGCATACCATCGCCGAATGGAGATAGCAGTTGGTGGATCTTTGTTGAACTTCATCCTGGAGTGTCGTTGCACTGTTATGACTGACTGATGTGAGTGCATTTCAAGCACGACATACGCTTTCTCGGCTCCTGTCGCCATTTTGTCTCACTGCGCTCTCGAGCGCTCTGACGGCAGAAACCTGAAGTGCGGCTTCAGCCGAACAAAACTTGATGAGTTTTTCTACGTATCTGTAGTGTGTCGTGACCATATGTCAATGAATGGAGCTACAGTGAATTTATGAAATCGCTTCAATCATTTGTAATAGCCCTGTACTAGTAGTCAATGCAATGTCTATCGTGGACGCTGATGTCCTACTGTAGCTGCAGACTCCAGATCGTACACAGCACAGTATTCAGAATCTAAGTCCCTCTCTCAGAGCTGCCGAACTTTGAGACTGTCCACTTTCACGGAGCAAGACGCTCTCCTCACCTGCCTCGCTCTACCCGATGCTCTTGCGACAATCTTGCTGCCAAACTCTAATCAGGCTATCCCGATGCTGCAGAGGCCTCCCACCTCTCCCTCGCGGAGTGATACAATTTCTCCACCTATCCAAAAATTTCTCTGTTCAAACAGCAGGCGTTGACCCTCCGCGTTTCTTGCACTTTCTTATAAACTGCTAAAACATCGCTCGACCTGGCGGCGCCAGTGCGTACGCTGGACGCTCTCTGTCTGCTCGACGTTTCCCCCCTCTCTCTCACCTGGCACCCGGCGGTGTTCCATTGTTTTCGAAATGACGTAACTGCAAATCGTCACAATGGACGCATTTCTCTCGGAAACGTTTACATTTATCTTCTGGCAGTTAAAGTGACGAGATGAGCCTTGCGGGTGCACCACTCTGTACGTAATATAAGCATCTAAGTTGTTGCAGTCGACAAGTAAGGAGCACAGCTGGTCAAGTTTTAATTTTTGAAAACTCAATTTTTCGCCACTTTTGCTGCCTTGTAGTTGACCTAGGACCTTAAGATTTGGCACGAACCGAGCTCTGGCAGCCACATTACACAAGAAAAAGCGAGAAGTGGTAATGTGTAGAAAAAACCGCAGAAAATCTTACGTTAAATACATTTGTTTTCGAAATGACGTAACTGCAAATCGTCACAATGGACGCATTTCTCTCGGAAACGTTTACATTTATCTTCTGGCAGTTAAAGTGACGAGATGAGCCTTGCGGGTGCACCACTCTGTACGTAATATAAGCATCTAAGTTGTTGCAGTCGACAAGTAAGGAGCACAGCTGGTCAAGTTTTAATTTTTGAAAACTCAATTTTTCGCCACTTTTGCTGCCTTGTAGTTGACCTAGGACCTTAAGATTTGGCACGAACCGAGTTCTGGCAGCCACATTACACAAGAAAAAGCGAGAAGTGGTAATGTGTAGAAAAAACTGCGGAAAATCTTACGTTAAATACATTTGTTTTCGAAATGACGTAACTGCAAATCGTCACAATGGACGCATTTCTCTCGGAAACGTTTACATTTATCTTCTGGCAGTTAAAGTGACGAGATGAGCCTTGCGGGTGCACCACTCTGTACGTAATATAAGCATCTAAGTTGTTGCAGTCGACAAGTAAGGAGCACAGCTGGTCAAGTTTTAATTTTTGAAAACTCAATTTTTCGCCACTTTTGCTGCCTTGTAGTTGACCTAGGACCTTAAGTATTGGCACGAACCGAGTTCTGGCAGCCACATTACACAAGAAAAAGCGAGAAGTGGTAATGTGTAGAAAAAACTGCGGAAAATCTTACGTTAAATACATTTGTTTTCGAAATGACGTAACTGCAAATCGTCACAATGGACGCATTTCTCTCGGAAACGTTTACATTTATCTTCTGGCAGTTAAAGTGACGAGATGAGCCTTGCGGGTGCACCACTCTGTACGTAATATAAGCATCTAAGTTGTTGCAGTCGACAAGTAAGGAGCACAGCTGGTCAAGTTTTAATTTTTGAAAACTCAATTTTTCGCCACTTTTGCTGCCTTGTAGTTGACCTAGGACCTTAAGATTTGGCACGAACCGAGCTCTGGCAGCCACATTACACAAGAAAAAGCGAGAAGTGGTAATGTGTAGAAAAAACTGCGGAAAATCGTACGTTAAATACATTTGTTTTCGAAATGACGTAACTGCAAATCGTCACAATGGACGCATTTCTCTCGGAAACGTTTACATTTATCTTCTGGCAGTTAAAGTGACGAGATGAGCCTTGCGGGTGCACCACTCTGTACGTAATATAAGCATCTAAGTTGTTGCAGTCGACAAGTAAGGAGCACAGCTGGTCAAGTTTTAATTTTTGAAAACTCAATTTTTCGCCACTTTTGCTGCCTTGTAGTTGACCTAGGACCTTAAGATTTGGCACGAACCGAGTTCTGGCAGCCACATTACACAAGAAAAAGCGAGAAGTGGTAATGTGTAGAAAAAACTGCGGAAAATCTTACGTTAAATACATTTGTTTTCGAAATGACGTAACTGCAAATCGTCACAATGGACGCATTTCTCTCGGAAACGTTTACATTTATCTTCTGGCAGTTAAAGTGACGAGATGAGCCTTGCGGGTGCACCACTCTGTACGTAATATAAGCATCTAAGTTGTTGCAGTCGACAAGTAAGGAGCACAGCTGGTCAAGTTTTAATTTTTGAAAACTCAATTTTTCGCCACTTTTGCTGCCTTGTAGTTGACCTAGGACCTTAAGATTTGGCACGAACCGAGTTCTGGCAGCCACATTACACAAGAAAAAGCGAGAAGTGGTAATGTGTAGAAAAAACCGCAGAAAATCTTACGTTAAATACATTTGTTTTCGAAATGACGTAACTGCAAATCGTCACAATGGACGCATTTCTCTCGGAAACGTTTACATTTATCTTCTGGCAGTTAAAGTGACGAGATGAGCCTTGCGGGTGCACCACTCTGTACGTAATATAAGCATCTAAGTTGTTGCAGTCGACAAGTAAGGAGCACAGCTGGTCAAGTTTTAATTTTTGAAAACTCAATTTTTCGCCACTTTTGCTGCCTTGTAGTTGACCTAGGACCTTAAGATTTGGCACGAACCGAGTTCTGGCAGCCACATTACACAAGAAAAAGCGAGAAGTGGTAATGTGTAGAAAAAACTGCGGAAAATCTTACGTTAAATACATTTGTTTTCGAAATGACGTAACTGCAAATCGTCACAATGGACGCATTTCTCTCGGAAACGTTTACATTTATCTTCTGGCAGTTAAAGTGACGAGATGAGCCTTGCGGGTGCACCACTCTGTACGTAATATAA
Organism: Schistocerca piceifrons; assembly: GCF_021461385.2. Taxonomy (NCBI): domain Eukaryota; kingdom Metazoa; phylum Arthropoda; class Insecta; order Orthoptera; family Acrididae; genus Schistocerca; species Schistocerca piceifrons. The sequence continues at coordinate 253,697 of NW_025729090.1, forward strand.
GCATCTAAGTTGTTGCAGTCGACAAGTAAGGAGCACAGCTGGTCAAGTTTTAATTTTTGAAAACTCAATTTTTCGCCACTTTTGCTGCCTTGTAGTTGACCTAGGACCTTAAGATTTGGCACGAACCGAGTTCTGGCAGCCACATTACACAAGAAAAAGCGAGAAGTGGTAATGTGTAGAAAAAACTGCGGAAAATCTTACGTTAAATACATTTGTTTTCGAAATGACGTAACTGCAAATAGTCACAATGGACGCATTTCTCTCGGAAACGTTTACATTTATCTTCTGGCAGTTAAAGTGACGAGATGAGCCTTGCGGGTGCACCACTCTGTACGTAATATAAGCATCTAAGTTGTTGCAGTCGACAAGTAAGGAGCACAGCTGGTCAAGTTTTAATTTTTGAAAACTCAATTTTTCGCCACTTTTGCTGCCTTGTAGTTGACCTAGGACCTTAAGATTTGGCACGAACCGAGTTCTGGCAGCCACATTACACAAGAAAAAGCGAGAAGTGGTAATGTGTAGAAAAAACTGCGGAAAATCTTACGTTAAATACATTTGTTTTCGAAATGACGTAACTGCAAATCGTCACAATGGACGCATTTCTCTCGGAAACGTTTACATTTATCTTCTGGCAGTTAAAGTGACGAGATGAGCCTTGCGGGTGCACCACTCTGTACGTAATATAAGCATCTAAGTTGTTGCAGTCGACAAGTAAGGAGCACAGCTGGTCAAGTTTTAATTTTTGAAAACTCAATTTTTCGCCACTTTTGCTGCCTTGTAGTTGACCTAGGACCTTAAGATTTGGCACGAACCGAGTTCTGGCAGCCACATTACACAAGAAAAAGCGAGAAGTGGTAATGTGTAGAAAAAACTGCGGAAAATCTTACGTTAAATACATTTGTTTTCGAAATGACGTAACTGCAAATCGTCACAGTGGACGCATTTCTCTCGGAAACGTTTACATTTATCTTCTGGCAGTTAAAGTGACGAGATGAGCCTTGCGGGTGCACCACTCTGTACGTAATATAAGCATCTAAGTTGTTGCAGTCGACAAGTAAGGAGCACAGCTGGTCAAGTTTTAATTTTTGAAAACTCAATTTTTCGCCACTTTTGCTGCCTTGTAGTTGACCTAGGACCTTAAGATTTGGCACGAACCGAGTTCTGGCAGCCACATTACACAAGAAAAAGCGAGAAGTGGTAATGTGTAGAAAAAACTGCGGAAAATCTTACGTTAAATACATTTGTTTTCGAAATGACGTAACTGCAAATCGTCACAATGGACGCATTTCTCTCGGAAACGTTTACATTTATCTTCTGGCAGTTAAAGTGACGAGATGAGCCTTGCGGGTGCACCACTCTGTACGTAATATAAGCATCTAAGTTGTTGCAGTCGACAAGTAAGGAGCACAGCTGGTCAAGTTTTAATTTTTGAAAACTCAATTTTTCGCCAGTTTTGCTGCCTTGTAGTTGACCTAGGACCTTAAGATTTGGCACGAACCGAGTTCTGGCAGCCACATTACACAAGAAAAAGCGAGAAGTGGTAATGTGTAGAAAAAACCGCAGAAAATCTTACGTTAAATACATTTGTTTTCGAAATGACGTAACTGCAAATCGTCACAATGGACGCATTTCTCTCGGAAACGTTTACATTTATCTTCTGGCAGTTAAAGTGACGAGATGAGCCTTGCGGGTGCACCACTCTGTACGTAATATAAGCATCTAAGTTGTTGCAGTCGACAAGTAAGGAGCACAGCTGGTCAAGTTTTAATTTTTGAAAACTCAATTTTTCGCCACTTTTGCTGCCTTGTAGTTGACCTAGGACCTTAAGATTTGGCACGAACCGAGTTCTGGCAGCCACATTACACAAGAAAAAGCGAGAAGTGGTAATGTGTAGAAAAAACTGCGGAAAATCTTACGTCAAATACATTTGTTTTCGAAATGACGTAACTGCAAATCGTCACAATGGACGCATTTCTCTCGGAAACGTTTACATTTATCTTCTGGCAGTTAAAGTGACGAGATGAGCCTTGCGGGTGCACCACTCTGTACGTAATATAAGCATCTAAGTTGTTGCAGTCGACAAGTAAGGAGCACAGCTGGTCAAGTTTTAATTTTTGAAAACTCAATTTTTCGCCACTTTTGCTGCCTTGTAGTTGACCTAGGACCTTAAGATTTGGCACGAACCGAGTTCTGGCAGCCACATTACACAAGAAAAAGCGAGAAGTGGTAATGTGTAGAAAAAACCGCAGAAAATCTTACGTTAAATACATTTGTTTTCGAAATGACGTAACTGCAAATCGTCACAATGGACGCATTTCTCTCGGAAACGTTTACATTTATCTTCTGGCAGTTAAAGTGACGAGATGAGCCTTGCGGGTGCACCACTCTGTACGTAATATAAGCATCTAAGTTGTTGCAGTCGACAAGTAAGGAGCACAGCTGGTCAAGTTTTAATTTTTGAAAACTCAATTTTCGCCACTTTTGCTGCCTTGTAGTTGACCTAGGACCTTAAGATTTGGCACGAACCGAGTTCTGGCAGCCACATTACACAAGAAAAAGCGAGAAGTGGTAATGTGTAGAAAAAACTGCGGAAAATCTTACGTTAAATACATTTGTTTTCGAAATGACGTAACTGCAAATCGTCACAATGGACGCATTTCTCTCGGAAACGTTTACATTTATCTTCTGGCAGTTAAAGTGACGAGATGAGCCTTGCGGGTGCACCACTCTGTACGTAATATAAGCATCTAAGTTGTTGCAGTCGACAAGTAAGGAGCACAGCTGGTCAAGTTTTAATTTTTGAAAACTCAATTTTTCGCCACTTTTGCTGCCTTGTAGTTGACCTAGGACCTTAAGATTTGGCACGAACCGAGTTCTGGCAGCCACATTACACAAGAAAAAGCGAGAAGTGGTAATGTGTAGAAAAAACCGCAGAAAATCTTACGTTAAATACATTTGTTTTCGAAATGACGTAACTGCAAATCGTCACAATGGACGCATTTCTCTCGGAAACGTTTACATTTATCTTCTGGCAGTTAAAGTGACGAGATGAGCCTTGCGGGTGCACCACTCTGTACGTAATATAAGCATCTAAGTTGTTGCAGTCGACAAGTAAGGAGCACAGCTGGTCAAGTTTTAATTTTTGAAAACTCAATTTTTCGCCACTTTTGCTGCCTTGTAGTTGACCTAGGACCTTAAGATTTGGCACGAACCGAGTTCTGGCAGCCACATTACACAAGAAAAAGCGAGAAGTGGTAATGTGTAGAAAATACTGCGGAAAATCTTACGTTAAATACATTTGTTTTCGAAATGACGTAACTGCAAATCGTCACAATGGACGCATTTCTCTCGGAAACGTTTACATTTATCTTCTGGCAGTTAAAGTGACGAGATGAGCCTTGCGGGTGCACCACTCTGTACGTAATATAAGCATCTAAGTTGTTGCAGTCGACAAGTAAGGAGCACAGCTGGTCAAGTTTTAATTTTTGAAAACTCAATTTTTCGCCACTTTTGCTGCCTTGTAGTTGACCTAGGACCTTAAGATTTGGCACGAACCGAGTTCTGGCAGCCACATTACACAAGAAAAAGCGAGAAGTGGTAATGTGTAGAAAAAACTGCGGAAAATCTTACGTTAAATACATTTGCTTTCGAAATGACGTAACTGCAAATCGTCACAATGGACGCATTTCTCTCGGAAACGTTTACATTTATCTTCTGGCAGTTAAAGTGACAAGATGAGCCTTGCGGGTGCACCACTCTGTACGTAATATAAGCATCTAAGTTGTTGCAGTCGACAAGTAAGGAGCACAGCTGGTCAAGTTTTAATTTTTGAAAACTCAATTTTTCGCCACTTTTGCTGCCTTGTAGTTGACCTAGGACCTTAAGATTTGGCACGAACCGAGCTCTGGCAGCCACATTACACAAGAAAAAGCGAGAAGTGGTAATGTGTAGAAAAAACCGCAGAAAATCTTACGTTAAATACATTTGTTTTCGAAATGACGTAACTGCAAATCGTCACAATGGACGCATTTCTCTCGGAAACGTTTACATTTATCTTCTGGCAGTTAAAGTGACGAGATGAGCCTTGCGGGTGCACCACTCTGTACGTAATATAAGCATCTAAGTTGTTGCAGTCGACAAGTAAGGAGCACAGCTGGTCAAGTTTTAATTTTTGAAAACTCAATTTTTCGCCACTTTTGCTGCCTTGTAGTTGACCTAGGACCTTAAGATTTGGCACGAACCGAGCTCTGGCAGCCACATTACACAAGAAAAAGCGAGAAGTGGTAATGTGTAGAAAAAACCGCAGAAAATCTTACGTTAAATACATTTGTTTTCGAAATGACGTAACTGCAAATCGTCACAATGGACGCATTTCTCTCGGAAACGTTTACATTTATCTTCTGGCAGTTAAAGTGACGAGATGAGCCTTGCGGGTGCACCACTCTGTACGTAATATAAGCATCTAAGTTGTTGGTTCAAATGGTTCAAATGGCTCTGAGCACTATGGGACTCAACTGCTGTGGTCATAAGTCCCCTAGAACTTAGAACTACTTAAACCTAACTAACCTAAAGACAGCACACAACACCCAGCCATCACGAGGCAGAGAAAATCCCTGACCCCGCCGGGAATCGAACCCGGGAACCCGGGCGTGGGAAGCGAGAACGCTACCGCACGACCACGGGATGCGGGCTCTAAGTTGTTGCAGTCGACAAGTAAGGAGCACAGCTGGTCAAGTTTTAATTTTTGAAAACTCAATTTTTCGCCACTTTTGCTGCCTTGTAGTTGACCTAGGACCTTAAGATTTGGCACGAACCGAGCTCTGGCAGCCACATTACACAAGTAAAAGCGAGAAGTGGTAATGTGTAGAAAAAACCGCAGAAAATCTTACGTTAAATACATTTGTTTTCGAAATGACGTAACTGCAAATCGTCACAATGGACGCATTTCTCTCGGAAACGTTTACATTTATCTTCTGGCAGTTAAAGTGACGAGATGAGCCTTGCGGGTGCACCACTCTGTACGTAATATAAGCATCTAAGTTGTTGCAGTCGACAAGTAAGGAGCACAGCTGGTCAAGTTTTAATTTTTGAAAACTCAATTTTTCGCCACTTTTGCTGCCTTGTAGTTGACCTAGGACCTTAAGATTTGGCACGAACCGAGTTCTGGCAGCCACATTACACAAGAAAAAGCGAGAAGTGGTAATGTGTAGAAAAAACTGCGGAAAATCTTACGTTAAATACATTTGTTTTCGAAATGACGTAACTGCAAATCGTCACAATGGACGCATTTCTCTCGGAAACGTTTACATTTATCTTCTGGCAGTTAAAGTGACGAGATGAGCCTTGCGGGTGCACCACTCTGTACGTAATATAAGCATCTAAGTTGTTGCAGTCGACAAGTAAGGAGCACAGCTGGTCAAGTTTTAATTTTTGAAAACTCAATTTTTCGCCACTTTTGCTGCCTTGTAGTTGACCTAGGACCTTAAGATTTGGCACGAACCGAGCTCTGGCAGCCACATTACACAAGAAAAAGCGAGAAGTGGTAATGTGTAGAAAAAACCGCAGAAAATCTTACGTTAAATACATTTGTTTTCGAAATGACGTAACTGCAAATCGTCACAATGGACGCATTTCTCTCGGAAACGTTTACATTTATCTTCTGGCAGTTAAAGTGACGAGATGAGCCTTGCGGGTGCACCACTCTGTACGTAATATAAGCATCTAAGTTGTTGCAGTCGACAAGTAAGGAGCACAGCTGGTCAAGTTTTAATTTTTGAAAACTCAATTTTTCGCCACTTTTGCTGCCTTGTAGTTGACCTAGGACCTTAAGATTTGGCACGAACCGAGCTCTGGCAGCCACATTACACAAGAAAAAGCGAGAAGTGGTAATGTGTAGAAAAAACCGCAGAAAATCTTACGTTAAATACATTTGTTTTCGAAATGACGTAACTGCAAATCGTCACAATGGACGCATTTCTCTCGGAAACGTTTACATTTATCTTCTGGCAGTTAAAGTGACGAGATGAGCCTTGCGGGTGCACCACTCTGTACGTAATATAAGCATCTAAGTTGTTGCAGTCGACAAGTAAGGAGCACAGCTGGTCAAGTTTTAATTTTTGAAAACTCAATTTTTCGCCACTTTTGCTGCCTTGTAGTTGACCTAGGACCTTAAGATTTGGCACGAACCGAGCTCTGGCAGCCACATTACACAAGAAAAAGCGAGAAGTGGTAATGTGTAGAAAAAACCGCAGAAAATCTTACGTTAAATACATTTGTTTTCGAAATGACGTAACTGCAAATCGTCACAATGGACGCATTTCTCTCGGAAACGTTTACATTTATCTTCTGGCAGTTAAAGTGACGAGATGAGCCTTGCGGGTGCACCACTCTGTACGTAATATAAGCATCTAAGTTGTTGCAGTCGACAAGTAAGGAGCACAGCTGGTCAAGTTTTAATTTTTGAAAACTCAATTTTTCGCCACTTTTGCTGCCTTGTAGTTGACCTAGGACCTTAAGATTTGGCACGAACCGAGCTCTGGCAGCCACATTACACAAGAAAAAGCGAGAAGTGGTAATGTGTAGAAAAAACCGCAGAAAATCTTACGTTAAATACATTTGTTTTCGAAATGACGTAACTGCAAATCGTCACAATGGACGCATTTCTCTCGGAAACGTTTACATTTATCTTCTGGCAGTTAAAGTGACGAGATGAGCCTTGCGGGTGCACCACTCTGTACGTAATATAAGCATCTAAGTTGTTGCAGTCGACAAGTAAGGAGCACAGCTGGTCAAGTTTTAATTTTTGAAAACTCAATTTTTCGCCACTTTTGCTGCCTTGTAGTTGACCTAGGACCTTAAGATTTGGCACGAACCGAGCTCTGGCAGCCACATTACACAAGAAAAAGCGAGAAGTGGTAATGTGTAGAAAAAACCGCAGAAAATCTTACGTTAAATACATTTGTTTTCGAAATGACGTAACTGCAAATCGTCACAATGGACGCATTTCTCTCGGAAACGTTTACATTTATCTTCTGGCAGTTAAAGTGACGAGATGAGCCTTGCGGGTGCACCACTCTGTACGTAATATAAGCATCTAAGTTGTTGCAGTCGACAAGTAAGGAGCACAGCTGGTCAAGTTTTAATTTTTGAAAACTCAATTTTTCGCCACTTTTGCTGCCTTGTAGTTGACCTAGGACCTTAAGATTTGGCACGAACCGAGTTCTGGCAGCCACATTACACAAGAAAAAGCGAGAAGTGGTAATGTGTAGAAAAAACTGCGGAAAATCGTACGTTAAATACATTTGTTTTCGAAATGACGTAACTGCAAATCGTCACAATGAACGCATTTCTCTCGGAAACGTTTACATTTATCTTCTGGCAGTTAAAGTGACGAGATGAGCCTTGCGGGTGCACCACTCTGTACGTAATATAAGCATCTAAGTTGTTGCAGTCGACAAGTAAGGAGCACAGCTGGTCAAGTTTTAATTTTTGAAAACTCAATTTTTCGCCACTTTTGCTGCCTTGTAGTTGACCTAGGACCTTAAGATTTGGCACGAACCGAGTTCTGGCAGCCACATTACACAAGAAAAAGCGAGAAGTGGTAATGTGTAGAAAAAACTGCGGAAAATCGTACGTTAAATACATTTGTTTTCGAAATGACGTAACTGCAAATCGTCACAATGAACGCATTTCTCTCGGAAACGTTTACATTTATCTTCTGGCAGTTAAAGTGACGAGATGAGCCTTGCGGGTGCACCACTCTGTACGTAATATAAGCATCTAAGTTGTTGCAGTCGACAAGTAAGGAGCACAGCTGGTCAAGTTTTAATTTTTGAAAACTCAATTTTTCGCCACTTTTGCTGCCTTGTAGTTGACCTAGGACCTTAAGATTTGGCACGAACCGAGTTCTGGCAGCCACATTACACAAGAAAAAGCGAGAAGTGGTAATGTGTAGAAAAAACTGCGGAAAATCGTACGTTAAATACATTTGTTTTCGAAATGACGTAACTGCAAATCGTCACAATGAACGCATTTCTCTCGGAAACGTTTACATTTATCTTCTGGCAGTTAAAGTGACGAGATGAGCCTTGCGGGTGCACCACTCTGTACGTAATATAAGCATCTAAGTTGTTGCAGTCGACAAGTAAGGAGCACAGCTGGTCAAGTTTTAATTTTTGAAAACTCAATTTTTCGCCACTTTTGCTGCCTTGTAGTTGACCTAGGACCTTAAGATTTGGCACGAACCGAGTTCTGGCAGCCACATTACACAAGAAAAAGCGAGAAGTGGTAATGTGTAGAAAAAACTGCGGAAAATCGTACGTTAAATACATTTGTTTTCGAAATGACGTAACTGCAAATCGTCACAATGAACGCATTTCTCTCGGAAACGTTTACATTTATCTTCTGGCAGTTAAAGTGACGAGATGAGCCTTGCGGGTGCACCACTCTGTACGTAATATAAGCATCTAAGTTGTTGCAGTCGACAAGTAAGGAGCACAGCTGGTCAAGTTTTAATTTTTGAAAACTCAATTTTTCGCCACTTTTGCTGCCTTGTAGTTGACCTAGGACCTTAAGATTTGGCACGAACCGAGTTCTGGCAGCCACATTACACAAGAAAAAGCGAGAAGTGGTAATGTGTAGAAAAAACTGCGGAAAATCGTACGTTAAATACATTTGTTTTCGAAATGACGTAACTGCAAATCGTCACAATGAACGCATTTCTCTCGGAAACGTTTACATTTATCTTCTGGCAGTTAAAGTGACGAGATGAGCCTTGCGGGTGCACCACTCTGTACGTAATATAAGCATCTAAGTTGTTGCAGTCGACAAGTAAGGAGCACAGCTGGTCAAGTTTTAATTTTTGAAAACTCAATTTTTCGCCACTTTTGCTGCCTTGTAGTTGACCTAGGACCTTAAGATTTGGCACGAACCGAGTTCTGGCAGCCACATTACACAAGAAAAAGCGAGAAGTGGTAATGTGTAGAAAAAACTGCGGAAAATCGTACGTTAAATACATTTGTTTTCGAAATGACGTAACTGCAAATCGTCACAATGAACGCATTTCTCTCGGAAACGTTTACATTTATCTTCTGGCAGTTAAAGTGACGAGATGAGCCTTGCGGGTGCACCACTCTGTACGTAATATAAGCATCTAAGTTGTTGCAGTCGACAAGTAAGGAGCACAGCTGGTCAAGTTTTAATTTTTGAAAACTCAATTTTTCGCCACTTTTGCTGCCTTGTAGTTGACCTAGGACCTTAAGATTTGGCACGAACCGAGCTCTGGCAGCCACATTACACAAGAAAAAGCGAGAAGTGGTAATGTGTAGAAAAAACCGCAGAAAATCTTACGTTAAATACATTTGTTTTCGAAATGACGTAACTGCAAATCGTCACAATGGACGCATTTCTCTCGGAAACGTTTACATTTATCTTCTGGCAGTTAAAGTGACGAGATGAGCCTTGCGGGCGCACCACTCTGTACGTAATATAAGCATCTAAGTTGTTGCAGTCGACAAGTAAGGAGCACAGCTGGTCAAGTTTTAGTTTTTGAAAACTCAATTTTTGGCCGCCTTTGCTGCCTTGTAGTTGACCTAGGACCTTAAGATTTGGCACGAACCGAGCTCTGGCAGCCACATTACACAAGAAAAAGCGAGAAGTGGTAATGTGTAGAAAAAACTGCGGAAAATCCTACGTTAAATACATTTGTTTTCGAAATGACGTAACTGCAAATCGTCACAATGGACGCATTTCTCTCGGAAACGTTTACATTTATCTTCTGGCAGTTAAAGTGACGAGATGAGCCTTGCGGGTGCACCACTCTGTACGTAATATAAGCATCTAAGTTGTTGCAGTCGACAAGTAAGGAGCACAGCTGGTCAAGTTTTAATTTTTGAAAACTCAATTTTTCGCCACTTTTGCTGCCTTGTAGTTGACCTAGGACCTTAAGATTTGGCACGAACCGAGCTCTGGCAGCCACATTACACAAGAAAAAGCGAGAAGTGGTAATGTGTAGAAAAAACCGCAGAAAATCTTACGTTAAATACATTTGTTTTCGAAATGACGTAACTGCAAATCGTCACAATGGACGCATTTCTCTCGGAAACGTTTACATTTATCTTCTGGCAGTTAAAGTGACGAGATGAGCCTTGCGGGTGCACCACTCTGTACGTAATATAAGCATCTAAGTTGTTGCAGTCGACAAGTAAGGAGCACAGCTGGTCAAGTTTTAATTTTTGAAAACTCAATTTTTCGCCACTTTTGCTGCCTTGTAGTTGACCTAGGACCTTAAGATTTGGCACGAACCGAGCTCTGGCAGCCACATTACACAAGAAAAAGCGAGAAGTGGTAATGTGTAGAAAAAACCGCAGAAAATCTTACGTTAAATACATTTGTTTTCGAAATGACGTAACTGCAAATCGTCACAATGGACGCATTTCTCTCGGAAACGTTTACATTTATCTTCTGGCAGTTAAAGTGACGAGATGAGCCTTGCGGGTGCACCACTCTGTACGTAATATAAGCATCTAAGTTGTTGCAGTCGACAAGTAAGGAGCACAGCTGGTCAAGTTTTAATTTTTGAAAACTCAATTTTTCGCCACTTTTGCTGCCTTGTAGTTGACCTAGGACCTTAAGATTTGGCACGAACCGAGCTCTGGCAGCCACATTACACAAGAAAAAGCGAGAAGTGGTAATGTGTAGAAAAAACTGCGGAAAATCCTACGTTAAATACATTTGTTTTCGAAATGACGTAACTGCAAATCGTCACAATGGACGCATTTCTCTCGGAAACGTTTACATTTATCTTCTGGCAGTTAAAGTGACGAGATGAGCCTTGCGGGTGCACCACTCTGTACGTAATATAAGCATCTAAGTTGTTGCAGTCGACAAGTAAGGAGCACAGCTGGTCAAGTTTTAATTTTTGAAAACTCAATTTTTCGCCACTTTTGCTGCCTTGTAGTTGACCTAGGACCTTAAGATTTGGCACGAACCGAGCTCTGGCAGCCACATTACACAAGAAAAAGCGAGAAGTGGTAATGTGTAGAAAAAACTGCGGAAAATCGTACGTTAAATACATTTGTTTTCGAAATGACGTAACTGCAAATCGTCACAATGGACGCATTTCTCTCGGAAACGTTTACATTTATCTTCTGGCAGTTAAAGTGACGAGATGAGCCTTGCGGGTGCACCACTCTGTACGTAATATAAGCATCTAAGTTGTTGCAGTCGACAAGTAAGGAGCACAGCTGGTCAAGTTTTAATTTTTGAAAACTCAATTTTTCGCCACTTTTGCTGCCTTGTAGTTGACCTAGGACCTTAAGATTTGGCACGAACCGAGCTCTGGCAGCCACATTACACAAGAAAAAGCGAGAAGTGGTAATGTGTAGAAAAAACCGCAGAAAATCTTACGTTAAATACATTTGTTTTCGAAATGACGTAACTGCAAATCGTCACAATGGACGCATTTCTCTCGGAAACGTTTACATTTATCTTCTGGCAGTTAAAGTGACGAGATGAGCCTTGCGGGTGCACCACTCTGTACGTAATATAAGCATCTAAGTTGTTGCAGTCGACAAGTAAGGAGCACAGCTGGTCAAGTTTTAGTTTTTGAAAACTCAATTTTTGGCCGCCTTTGCTGCCTTGTAGTTGACCTAGGACCTTAACATTTGGCACGAACCGAGCTCTGGCAGCCACATTACACAAGAAAAAGCGAGAAGTGGTAATGTGTAGAAAAAACTGCGGAAAATCGTACGTTAAATACATTTGTTTTCGAAATGACGTAACTGCAAATCGTCACAATGGACGCATTTCTCTCGGAAACGTTTACATTTATCTTCTGGCAGTTAAAGTGACGAGATGAGCCTTGCGGGTGCACCACTCTGTACGTAATATAAGCATCTAAGTTGTTGCAGTCGACAAGTAAGGAGCACAGCTGGTCAAGTTTTAATTTTTGAAAACTCAATTTTTCGCCACTTTTGCTGCCTTGTAGTTGACCTAGGACCTTAAGATTTGGCACGAACCGAGCTCTGGCAGCCACATTACACAAGAAAAAGCGAGAAGTGGTAATGTGTAGAAAAAACCGCAGAAAATCTTACGTTAAATACATTTGTTTTCGAAATGACGTAACTGCAAATCGTCACAATGGACGCATTTCTCTCGGAAACGTTTACATTTATCTTCTGGCAGTTAAAGTGACGAGATGAGCCTTGCGGGTGCACCACTCTGTACGTAATATAAGCATCTAAGTTGTTGCAGTCGACAAGTAAGGAGCACAGCTGGTCAAGTTTTAGTTTTTGAAAACTCAATTTTTGGCCGCCTTTGCTGCCTTGTAGTTGACCTAGGACCTTAAGATTTGGCACGAACCGAGCTCTGGCAGCCACATTACACAAGAAAAAGCGAGAAGTGGTAATGTGTAGAAAAAACTGCGGAAAATCGTACGTTAAATACATTTGTTTTCGAAATGACGTAACTGCAAATCGTCACAATGGACGCATTTCTCTCGGAAACGTTTACATTTATCTTCTGGCAGTTAAAGTGACGAGATGAGCCTTGCGGGTGCACCACTCTGTACGTAATATAAGCATCTAAGTTGTTGCAGTCGACAAGTAAGGAGCACAGCTGGTCAAGTTTTAGTTTTTGAAAACTCAATTTTTGGCCGCCTTTGCTGCCTTGTAGTTGACCTAGGACCTTAAGATTTGGCACGAACCGAGCTCTGGCAGCCACATTACACAAGAAAAAGCGAGAAGTGGTAATGTGTAGAAAAAACTGCGGAAAATCGTACGTTAAATACATTTGTTTTCGAAATGACGTAACTGCAAATCGTCACAATGGACGCATTTCTCTCGGAAACGTTTACATTTATCTTCTGGCAGTTAAAGTGACGAGATGAGCCTTGCGGGTGCACCACTCTGTACGTAATATAAGCATCTAAGTTGTTGCAGTCGACAAGTAAGGAGCACAGCTGGTCAAGTTTTAGTTTTTGAAAACTCAATTTTTGGCCGCCTTTGCTGCCTTGTAGTTGACCTAGGACCTTAAGATTTGGCACGAACCGAGCTCTGGCAGCCACATTACACAAGAAAAAGCGAGAAGTGGTAATGTGTAGAAAAAACTGCGGAAAATCGTACGTTAAATACATTTGTTTTCGAAATGACGTAACTGCAAATCGTCACAATGGACGCATTTCTCTCGGAAACGTTTACATTTATCTTCTGGCAGTTAAAGTGACGAGATGAGCCTTGCGGGTGCACCACTCTGTACGTAATATAAGCATCTAAGTTGTTGCAGTCGACAAGTAAGGAGCACAGCTGGTCAAGTTTTAGTTTTTGAAAACTCAATTTTTGGCCGCCTTTGCTGCCTTGTAGTTGACCTAGGACCTTAAGATTTGGCACGACCGAGCTCTGGCAGCCACATTACACAAGAAAAAGCGAGAAGTGGTAATGTGTAGAAAAAACTGCGGAAAATCGTACGTTAAATACATTTGTTTTCGAAATGACGTAACTGCAAATCGTCACAATGGACGCATTTCTCTCGGAAACGTTTACATTTATCTTCTGGCAGTTAAAGTGACGAGATGAGCCTTGCGGGTGCACCACTCTGTACGTAATATAAGCATCTAAGTTGTTGCAGTCGACAAGTAAGGAGCACAGCTGGTCAAGTTTTAGTTTTTGAAAACTCAATTTTTGGCCGCCTTTGCTGCCTTGTAGTTGACCTAGGACCTTAAGATTTGGCACGAACCGAGCTCTAGCAGCCACATTACACAAGAAAAAGCGAGAAGTGGTAATGTGTAGAAAAAACTGCGGAAAATCGTACGTTAAATACATTTGTTTTCGAAATGACGTAACTGCAAATCGTCACAATGGACGCATTTCTCTCGGAAACGTTTACATTTATCTTCTGGCAGTTAAAGTGACGAGATGAGCCTTGCGGGTGCACCACTCTGTACGTAATATAAGCATCTAAGTTGTTGCAGTCGACAAGTAAGGAGCACAGCTGGTCAAGTTTTAGTTTTTGAAAACTCAATTTTTGGCCGCCTTTGCTGCCTTGTAGTTGACCTAGGACCTTAAGATTTGGCACGAACCGAGCTCTGGCAGCCACATTACACAAGAAAAAGCGAGAAGTGGTAATGTGTAGAAAAAACTGCGGAAAATCGTACGTTAAATACATTTGTTTTCGAAATGACGTAACTGCAAATCGTCACAATGGACGCATTTCTCTCGGAAACGTTTACATTTATCTTCTGGCAGTTAAAGTGACGAGATGAGCCTTGCGGGTGCACCACTCTGTACGTAATATAAGCATCTAAGTTGTTGCAGTCGACAAGTAAGGAGCACAGCTGGTCAAGTTTTAGTTTTTGAAAACTCAATTTTTGGCCGCCTTTGCTGCCTTGTAGTTGACCTAGGACCTTAAGATTTGGCACGAACCGAGCTCTGGCAGCCACATTACACAAGAAAAAGCGAGAAGTGGTAATGTGTAGAAAAAACTGCGGAAAATCGTACGTTAAATACATTTGTTTTCGAAATGACGTAACTGCAAATCGTCACAATGGACGCATTTCTCTCGGAAACGTTTACATTTATCTTCTGGCAGTTAAAGTGACGAGATGAGCCTTGCGGGTGCACCACTCTGTACGTAATATAAGCATCTAAGTTGTTGCAGTCGACAAGTAAGGAGCACAGCTGGTCAAGTTTTAGTTTTTGAAAACTCAATTTTTGGCCGCCTTTGCTGCCTTGTAGTTGACCTAGGACCTTAAGATTTGGCACGAACCGAGCTCTGGCAGCCACATTACACAAGAAAAAGCGAGAAGTGGTAATGTGTAGAAAAAACTGCGGAAAATCGTACGTTAAATACATTTGTTTTCGAAATGACGTAACTGCAAATCGTCACAATGGACGCATTTCTCTCGGAAACGTTTACATTTATCTTCTGGCAGTTAAAGTCGAGTGATGATCCTTGCGGGCGCACCACTCTGTACGTAATTTAAGCATCTAAGTTGTTGCAGTCGACAAGTAAGGAGCACAGCAAGTCAAGTTTTAGTTTTTGAAAACTCAATTTTTGGCCGCTTTTGCTGCCTTGTAGTTGACCTAGGACCTTACGATTTGGCACGAACCGAGTTCTGGCAGCCACATTACACAAGAAAAAGCGAGAAGTGGTAATGTGTAGAAAAAACTGCGGAAAATCGTACGTTAAATACATTTGTTTTCGAAATGACGTAACTGCAAATCGTCACAATGGACGCATTTCTCTCGGAAACGTTTACATTTATCTTCTGGCAGTTAAAGTGACGAGATGAGCCTTGCGGGTGCACCACTCTGTACGTAATATAAGCATCTAAGTTGTTGCAGTCGACAAGTAAGGAGCACAGCTGGTCAAGTTTTAATTTTTGAAAACTCAATTTTTGGCCGCTTTTGCTGCCTTGTAGTTGACCTAGGACCTTAAGATTTTTCACGAACCGAGCTCTGGCAGCCACATTACACAAGAAAAAGCGAGAAGTGGTAATGTGTAGAAAAAACTGCGGAAAATCGTACGTTAAATACATTTGTTTTCGAAATGACGTAACTGCAAATCGTCACAATGGACGCATTTCTCTCGGAAACGTGTACATTTATCTTCTGGCAGTTAAAGTGACGAGATGAGCCTTGCGGGTGCACCACTCTGTACGTAATATAAGCATCTAAGTTGTTGCAGTCGACAAGTAAGGAGCACAGCTGGTCAAGTTTTAGTTTTTGAAAACTCAATTTTTGGCCGCCTTTGCTGCCTTGTAGTTGACCTAGGACCTTAAGATTTGGCACGAACCGAGCTCTGGCAGCCACATTACACAAGAAAAAGCGAGAAGTGGTAATGTGTAGAAAAAACTGCGGAAAATCGTACGTTAAATACATTTGTTTTCGAAATGACGTAACTGCAAATCGTCACAATGGACGCATTTCTCTCGGAAACGTTTACATTTATCTTCTGGCAGTTAAAGTCGAGTGATGATCCTTGCGGGCGCACCACTCTGTACGTAATTTAAGCATCTAAGTTGTTGCAGTCGACAAGTAAGGAGCACAGCAAGTCAAGTTTTAGTTTTTGAAAACTCAATTTTTGGCCGCTTTTGCTGACTTGTAGTTGACCTAGGACCTTACGATTTGGCACGAACCGAGTTCTGGCAGCCACATTACACAAGAAAAAGCGAGAAGTGGTAATGTGTAGAAAAAACTGCGGAAAATCGTACGTTAAATACATTTGTTTTCGAAATGACGTAACTGCAAATCGTCACAATGGACGCATTTCTCTCGGAAACGTTTACATTTATCTTCTGGCAGTTAAAGTGACGAGATGAGCCTTGCGGGTGCACCACTCTGTACGTAATATAAGCATCTAAGTTGTTGCAGTCGACAAGTAAGGAGCACAGCTGGTCAAGTTTTAATTTTTGAAAACTCAATTTTTGGCCGCTTTTGCTGCCTTGTAGTTGACCTAGGACCTTAAGATTTGGCACGAACCGAGCTCTGGCAGCCACATTACACAAGAAAAAGCGAGAAGTGGTAATGTGTAGAAAAAACTGCGGAAAATCGTACGTTAAATACATTTGTTTTCGAAATGACGTAACTGCAAATCGTCACAATGGACGCATTTCTCTCGGAAACGTTTACATTTATCTTCTGGCAGTTAAAGTGACGAGATGAGCCTTGCGGGTGCACCACTCTGTACGTAATATAAGCATCTAAGTTGTTGCAGTCGACAAGTAAGGAGCACAGCTGGTCAAGTTTTAGTTTTTGAAAACTCAATTTTTGGCCGCCTTTGCTGCCTTGTAGTTGACCTAGGACCTTAAGATTTGGCACGAACCGAGCTCTGGCAGCCACATTACACAAGAAAAAGCGAGAAGTGGTAATGTGTAGAAAAAACTGCGGAAAATCGTACGTTAAATACATTTGTTTTCGAAATGACGTAACTGCAAATCGTCACAATGGACGCATTTCTCTCGGAAACGTTTACATTTATCTTCTGGCAGTTAAAGTGACGAGATGAGCCTTGCGGGTGCACCACTCTGTACGTAATATAAGCATCTAAGTTGTTGCAGTCGACAAGTAAGGAGCACAGCTGGTCAAGTTTTAGTTTTTGAAAACTCAATTTTTGGCCGCCTTTGCTGCCTTGTAGTTGACCTAGGACCTTAAGATTTGGCACGAACCGAGCTCTGGCAGCCACATTACACAAGAAAAAGCGAGAAGTGGTAATGTGTAGAAAAAACTGCGGAAAATCGTACGTTAAATACATTTGTTTTCGAAATGACGTAACTGCAAATCGTCACAATGGACGCATTTCTCTCGGAAACGTTTACATTTATCTTCTGGCAGTTAAAGTCGAGTGATGATCCTTGCGGGCGCACCACTCTGTACGTAATTTAAGCATCTAAGTTGTTGCAGTCGACAAGTAAGGAGCACAGCAAGTCAAGTTTTAGTTTTTGAAAACTCAATTTTTGGCCGCTTTTGCTGCCTTGTAGTTGACCTAGGACCTTACGATTTGGCACGAACCGAGTTCTGGCAGCCACATTACACAAGAAAAAGCGAGAAGTGGTAATGTGTAGAAAAAACTGCGGAAAATCGTACGTTAAATACATTTGTTTTCGAAATGACGTAACTGCAAATCGTCACAATGGACGCATTTCTCTCGGAAACGTTTACATTTATCTTCTGGCAGTTAAAGTGACGAGATGAGCCTTGCGGGTGCACCACTCTGTACGTAATATAAGCATCTAAGT
Source organism: Schistocerca piceifrons (assembly GCF_021461385.2). Classification (NCBI taxonomy): domain Eukaryota; kingdom Metazoa; phylum Arthropoda; class Insecta; order Orthoptera; family Acrididae; genus Schistocerca; species Schistocerca piceifrons. The sequence goes on from NW_025729090.1 coordinate 271,428, forward strand.
TGTTGCAGTCGACAAGTAAGGAGCACAGCTGGTCAAGTTTTAATTTTTGAAAACTCAATTTTTGGCCGCTTTTGCTGCCTTGTAGTTGACCTAGGACCTTAAGATTTGGCACGAACCGAGCTCTGGCAGCCACATTACACAAGAAAAAGCGAGAAGTGGTAATGTGTAGAAAAAACTGCGGAAAATCGTACGTTAAATACATTTGTTTTCGAAATGACGTAACTGCAAATCGTCACAATGGACGCATTTCTCTCGGAAACGTGTACATTTATCTTCTGGCAGTTAAAGTGACGAGATGAGCCTTGCGGGTGCACCACTCTGTACGTAATATAAGCATCTAAGTTGTTGCAGTCGACAAGTAAGGAGCACAGCTGGTCAAGTTTTAGTTTTTGAAAACTCAATTTTTGGCCGCCTTTGCTGCCTTGTAGTTGACCTAGGACCTTAAGATTTGGCACGAACCGAGCTCTGGCAGCCACATTACACAAGAAAAAGCGAGAAGTGGTAATGTGTAGAAAAAACTACGGAAAATCGTACGTTAAATACATTTGTTTTCGAAATGACGTAACTGCAAATCGTCACAATGGACGCATTTCTCTCGGAAACGTTTACATTTATCTTCTGGCAGTTAAAGTCGAGTGATGATCCTTGCGGGCGCACCACTCTGTACGTAATTTAAGCATCTAAGTTGTTGCAGTCGACAAGTAAGGAGCACAGCAAGTCAAGTTTTAGTTTTTGAAAACTCAATTTTTGGCCGCTTTTGCTGACTTGTAGTTGACCTAGGACCTTACGATTTGGCACGAACCGAGTTCTGGCAGCCACATTACACAAGAAAAAGCGAGAAGTGGTAATGTGTAGAAAAAACTGCGGAAAATCGTACGTTAAATACATTTGTTTTCGAAATGACGTAACTGCAAATCGTCACAATGGACGCATTTCTCTCGGAAACGTTTACATTTATCTTCTGGCAGTTAAAGTGACGAGATGAGCCTTGCGGGTGCACCACTCTGTACGTAATATAAGCATCTAAGTTGTTGCAGTCGACAAGTAAGGAGCACAGCTGGTCAAGTTTTAATTTTTGAAAACTCAATTTTTGGCCGCTTTTGCTGCCTTGTAGTTGACCTAGGACCTTAAGATTTGGCACGAACCGAGCTCTGGCAGCCACATTACACAAGAAAAAGCGAGAAGTGGTAATGTGTAGAAAAAACTGCGGAAAATCGTACGTTAAATACATTTGTTTTCGAAATGACGTAACTGCAAATCGTCACAATGGACGCATTTCTCTCGGAAACGTTTACATTTATCTTCTGGCAGTTAAAGTGACGAGATGAGCCTTGCGGGTGCACCACTCTGTACGTAATATAAGCATCTAAGTTGTTGCAGTCGACAGGTAAGGAGCACAGCAAGTCAAGTTTTAGTTTTTGAAAACTCAATTTTTGGCCGCCTTTGCTGCCTTGTAGTTGACCTAGGACCTTAAGATTTGGCACGAACCGAGCTCTGGCAGCCACATTACACAAGAAAAAGCGAGAAGTGGTAATGTGTAGAAAAAACTGCGGAAAATCGTACGTTAAATACATTTGTTTTCGAAATGACGTAACTGCAAATCGTCACAATGGACGCATTTCTCTCGGAAACGTTTACATTTATCTTCTGGCAGTTAAAGTGACGAGATGAGCCTTGCGGGTGCACCACTCTGTACGTAATATAAGCATCTAAGTTGTTGCAGTCGACAAGTAAGGAGCACAGCAAGTCAAGTTTTAGTTTTTGAAAACTCAATTTTTGGCCGCTTTTGCTGCCTTGTAGTTGACCTAGGACCTTACGATTTGGCACGAACCGAGTTCTGGCAGCCACATTACACAAGAAAAAGCGAGAAGTGGTAATGTGTAGAAAAAACTGCGGAAAATCGTACGTTAAATACATTTGTTTTCGAAATGACGTAACTGCAAATCGTCACAATGGACGCATTTCTCTCGGAAACGTTTACATTTATCTTCTGGCAGTTAAAGTGACGAGATGAGCCTTGCGGGTGCACCACTCTGTACGTAATATAAGCATCTAAGTTGTTGCAGTCGACAAGTAAGGAGCACAGCTGGTCAAGTTTTAGTTTTTGAAAACTCAATTTTTGGCCGCTTTTGCTGCCTTGTAGTTGACCTAGGACCTTACGATTTGGCACGAACCGAGTTCTGGCAGCCACATTACACAAGAAAAAGCGAGAAGTGGTAATGTGTAGAAAAAACTGCGGAAAATCGTACGTTAAATACATTTGTTTTCGAAATGACGTAACTGCAAATCGTCACAATGGACGCATTTCTCTCGGAAACGTTTACATTTATCTTCTGGCAGTTAAAGTGACGAGATGAGCCTTGCGGGTGCACCACTCTGTACGTAATATAAGCATCTAAGTTGTTGCAGTCGACAAGTAAGGAGCACAGCAAGTCAAGTTTTAGTTTTTGAAAACTCAATTTTTGGCCGCTTTTGCTGCCTTGTAGTTGACCTAGGACCTTACGATTTGGCACGAACCGAGTTCTGGCAGCCACATTACACAAGAAAAAGCGAGAAGTGGTAATGTGTAGAAAAAACTGCGGAAAATCGTACGTTAAATACATTTGTTTTCGAAATGACGTAACTGCAAATCGTCACAATGGACGCATTTCTCTCGGAAACGTTTACATTTATCTTCTGGCAGTTAAAGTGACGAGATGAGCCTTGCGGGTGCACCACTCTGTACGTAATATAAGCATCTAAGTTGTTGCAGTCGACAAGTAAGGAGCACAGCTGGTCAAGTTTTAATTTTTGAAAACTCAATTTTTGGCCGCTTTTGCTGCCTTGTAGTTGACCTAGGACCTTAAGATTTGGCACGAACCGAGCTCTGGCAGCCACATTACACAAGAAAAAGCGAGAAGTGGTAATGTGTAGAAAAAACTGCGGAAAATCGTACGTTAAATACATTTGTTTTCGAAATGACGTAACTGCAAATCGTCACAATGGACGCATTTCTCTCGGAAACGTTTACATTTATCTTCTGGCAGTTAAAGTGACGAGATGAGCCTTGCGGGTGCACCACTCTGTACGTAATATAAGCATCTAAGTTGTTGCAGTCGACAAGTAAGGAGCACAGCTGGTCAAGTTTTAATTTTTGAAAACTCAATTTTTGGCCGCTTTTGCTGCCTTGTAGTTGACCTAGGACCTTAAGATTTGGCACGAACCGAGCTCTGGCAGCCACATTACACAAGAAAAAGCGAGAAGTGGTAATGTGTAGAAAAAACTGCGGAAAATCGTACGTTAAATACATTTGTTTTCGAAATGACGTAACTGCAAATCGTCACAATGGACGCATTTCTCTCGGAAACGTTTACATTTATCTTCTGGCAGTTAAAGTGACGAGATGAGCCTTGCGGGTGCACCACTCTGTACGTAATATAAGCATCTAAGTTGTTGCAGTCGACAAGTAAGGAGCACAGCTGGTCAAGTTTTAATTTTTGAAAACTCAATTTTTGGCCGCTTTTGCTGCCTTGTAGTTGACCTAGGACCTTAAGATTTGGCACGAACCGAGCTCTGGCAGCCACATTACACAAGAAAAAGCGAGAAGTGGTAATGTGTAGAAAAAACTGCGGAAAATCGTACGTTAAATACATTTGTTTTCGAAATGACGTAACTGCAAATCGTCACAATGGACGCATTTCTCTCGGAAACGTTTACATTTATCTTCTGGCAGTTAAAGTGACGAGATGAGCCTTGCGGGTGCACCACTCTGTACGTAATATAAGCATCTAAGTTGTTGCAGTCGACATGTAAGGAGCACAGCAAGTCAAGTTTTAGTTTTTGAAAACTCAATTTTTGGCCGCCTTTGCTGCCTTGTAGTTGACCTAGGACCTTAAGATTTGGCACGAACCGAGCTCTGGCAGCCACATTACACAAGAAAAAGCGAGAAGTGGTAATGTGTAGAAAAAACTGCGGAAAATCGTACGTTAAATACATTTGTTTTCGAAATGACGTAACTGCAAATCGTCACAATGGACGCATTTCTCTCGGAAACGTTTACATTTATCTTCTGGCAGTTAAAGTGACGAGATGAGCCTTGCGGGTGCACCACTCTGTACGTAATATAAGCATCTAAGTTGTTGCAGTCGACAAGTAAGGAGCACAGCAAGTCAAGTTTTAGTTTTTGAAAACTCAATTTTTGGCCGCCTTTGCTGCCTTGTAGTTGACCTAGGACCTTAAGATTTGGCACGAACCGAGCTCTGGCAGCCACATTACACAAGAAAAAGCGAGAAGTGGTAATGTGTAGAAAAAACTGCGGAAAATCGTACGTTAAATACATTTGTTTTCGAAATGACGTAACTGCAAATCGTCACAATGGACGCATTTCTCTCGGAAACGTTTACATTTATCTTCTGGCAGTTAAAGTGACGAGATGAGCCTTGCGGGTGCACCACTCTGTACGTAATATAAGCATCTAAGTTGTTGCAGTCGACAAGTAAGGAGCACAGCAAGTCAAGTTTTAGTTTTTGAAAACTCAATTTTTGGCCGCTTTTGCTGCCTTGTAGTTGACCTAGGACCTTACGATTTGGCACGAACCGAGTTCTGGCAGCCACATTACACAAGAAAAAGCGAGAAGTGGTAATGTGTAGAAAAAACTGCGGAAAATCGTACGTTAAATACATTTGTTTTCGAAATGACGTAACTGCAAATCGTCACAATGGACGCATTTCTCTCGGAAACGTTTACATTTATCTTCTGGCAGTTAAAGTGACGAGATGAGCCTTGCGGGTGCACCACTCTGTACGTAATATAAGCATCTAAGTTGTTGCAGTCGACAAGTAAGGAGCACAGCTGGTCAAGTTTTAGTTTTTGAAAACTCAATTTTTGGCCGCTTTTGCTGCCTTGTAGTTGACCTAGGACCTTACGATTTGGCACGAACCGAGTTCTGGCAGCCACATTACACAAGAAAAAGCGAGAAGTGGTAATGTGTAGAAAAAACTGCGGAAAATCGTACGTTAAATACATTTGTTTTCGAAATGACGTAACTGCAAATCGTCACAATGGACGCATTTCTCTCGGAAACGTTTACATTTATCTTCTGGCAGTTAAAGTGACGAGATGAGCCTTGCGGGTGCACCACTCTGTACGTAATATAAGCATCTAAGTTGTTGCAGTCGACAAGTAAGGAGCACAGCTGGTCAAGTTTTAATTTTTGAAAACTCAATTTTTGGCCGCCTTTGCTGCCTTGTAGTTGACCTAGGACCTTAAGATTTGGCACGAACCGAGTTCTGGCAGCCACATTACACAAGAAAAAGCGAGAAGTGGTAATGTGTAGAAAAAACTGCGGAAAATCGTACGTTAAATACATTTGTTTTCGAAATGACGTAACTGCAAATCGTCACAATGGACGCATTTCTCTCGGAAACGTTTACATTTATCTTCTGGCAGTTAAAGTGACGAGATGAGCCTTGCGGGTGCACCACTCTGTACGTAATATAAGCATCTAAGTTGTTGCAGTCGACAAGTAAGGAGCACAGCTGGTCAAGTTTTAGTTTTTGAAAACTCAATTTTTGGCCGCTTTTGCTGCCTTGTAGTTGACCTAGGACCTTACGATTTGGCACGAACCGAGTTCTGGCAGCCACATTACACAAGAAAAAGCGAGAAGTGGTAATGTGTAGAAAAAACTGCGGAAAATCGTACGTTAAATACATTTGTTTTCGAAATGACGTAACTGCAAATCGTCACAATGGACGCATTTCTCTCGGAAACGTTTACATTTATCTTCTGGCAGTTAAAGTGACGAGATGAGCCTTGCGGGTGCACCACTCTGTACGTAATATAAGCATCTAAGTTGTTGCAGTCGACAAGTAAGGAGCACAGCTGGTCAAGTTTTAGTTTTTGAAAACTCAATTTTTGGCCGCCTTTGCTGCCTTGTAGTTGACCTAGGACCTTAAGATTTGGCACGAACCGAGCTCTGGCAGCCACATTACACAAGAAAAAGCGAGAAGTGGTAATGTGTAGAAAAAACTGCGGAAAATCGTACGTTAAATACATTTGTTTTCGAAATGACGTAACTGCAAATCGTCACAATGGACGCATTTCTCTCGGAAACGTTTACATTTATCTTCTGGCAGTTAAAGTGACGAGATGAGCCTTGCGGGTGCACCACTCTGTACGTAATATAAGCATCTAAGTTGTTGCAGTCGACAAGTAAGGAGCACAGCTGGTCAAGTTTTAGTTTTTGAAAACTCAATTTTTGGCCGCCTTTGCTGCCTTGTAGTTGACCTAGGACCTTAAGATTTGGCACGAACCGAGCTCTGGCAGCCACATTACACAAGAAAAAGCGAGAAGTGGTAATGTGTAGAAAAAACTGCGGAAAATCGTACGTTAAATACATTTGTTTTCGAAATGACGTAACTGCAAATCGTCACAATGGACGCATTTCTCTCGGAAACGTTTACATTTATCTTCTGGCAGTTAAAGTGACGAGATGAGCCTTGCGGGTGCACCACTCTGTACGTAATATAAGCATCTAAGTTGTTGCAGTCGACAAGTAAGGAGCACAGCTGGTCAAGTTTTAGTTTTGGAAAACTCAATTTTTGGCCGCCTTTGCTGCCTTGTAGTTGACCTAGGACCTTAAGATTTGGCACGAACCGAGCTCTGGCAGCCACATTACACAAGAAAAAGCGAGAAGTGGTAATGTGTAGAAAAAACTGCGGAAAATCGTACGTTAAATACATTTGTTTTCGAAATGACGTAACTGCAAATCGTCACAATGGACGCATTTCTCTCGGAAACGTTTACATTTATCTTCTGGCAGTTAAAGTGACGAGATGAGCCTTGCGGGTGCACCACTCTGTACGTAATATAAGCATCTAAGTTGTTGCAGTCGACAAGTAAGGAGCACAGCTGGTCAAGTTTTAGTTTTGGAAAACTCAATTTTTGGCCGCCTTTGCTGCCTTGTAGTTGACCTAGGACCTTAAGATTTGGCACGAACCGAGCTCTGGCAGCCACATTACACAAGAAAAAGCGAGAAGTGGTAATGTGTAGAAAAAACTGCGGAAAATCGTACGTTAAATACATTTGTTTTCGAAATGACGTAACTGCAAATCGTCACAATGGACGCATTTCTCTCGGAAACGTTTACATTTATCTTCTGGCAGTTAAAGTCGAGTGATGATCCTTGCGGGCGCACCACTCTGTACGTAATTTAAGCATCTAAGTTGTTGCAGTCGACAAGTAAGGAGCACAGCAAGTCAAGTTTTAGTTTTTGAAAACTCAATTTTTGGCCGCCTTTGCTGCCTTGTAGTTGACCTAGGACCTTAAGATTTGGCACGAACCGAGCTCTGGCAGCCACATTACACAAGAAAAAGCGAGAAGTGGTAATGTGTAGAAAAAACTGCGGAAAATCGTACGTTAAATACATTTGTTTTCGAAATGACGTAACTGCAAATCGTCACAATGGACGCATTTCTCTCGGAAACGTTTACATTTATCTTCTGGCAGTTAAAGTGACGAGATGAGCCTTGCGGGTGCACCACTCTGTACGTAATATAAGCATCTAAGTTGTTGCAGTCGACAAGTAAGGAGCACAGCTGTTCAAGTTTTAGTTTTTGAAAACTCAATTTTTGGCCGCCTTTGCTGCCTTGTAGTTGACCTAGGACCTTAAGATTTGGCACGAACCGAGCTCTGGCAGCCACATTACACAAGAAAAAGCGAGAAGTGGTAATGTGTAGAAAAAACTGCGGAAAATCGTACGTTAAATACATTTGTTTTCGAAATGACGTAACTGCAAATCGTCACAATGGACGCATTTCTCTCGGAAACGTTTACATTTATCTTCTGGCAGTTAAAGTGACGAGATGAGCCTTGCGGGTGCACCACTCTGTACGTAATATAAGCATCTAAGTTGTTGCAGTCGACAAGTAAGGAGCACAGCTGGTCAAGTTTTAGTTTTTGAAAACTCAATTCTTGGCCGCCTTTGCTGCCTTGTAGTTGACCTAGGACCTTAAGATTTGGCACGAACCGAGCTCTGGCAGCCACATTACACAAGAAAAAGCGAGAAGTGGTAATGTGTAGAAAAAACTGCGGAAAATCGTACGTTAAATACATTTGTTTTCGAAATGACGTAACTGCAAATCGTCACAATGGACGCATTTCTCTCGGAAACGTTTACATTTATCTTCTGGCAGTTAAAGTGACGAGATGAGCCTTGCGGGTGCACCACTCTGTACGTAATATAAGCATCTAAGTTGTTGCAGTCGACAAGTAAGGAGCACAGCTGGTCAAGTTTTAGTTTTTGAAAACTCAATTTTTGGCCGCCTTTGCTGCCTTGTAGTTGACCTAGGACCTTAAGATTTGGCACGAACCGAGCTCTGGCAGCCACATTACACAAGAAAAAGCGAGAAGTGGTAATGTGTAGAAAAAACTGCGGAAAATCGTACGTTAAATACATTTGTTTTCGAAATGACGTAACTGCAAATCGTCACAATGGACGCATTTCTCTCGGAAACGTTTACATTTATCTTCTGGCAGTTAAAGTCGAGTGATGATCCTTGCGGGCGCACCACTCTGTACGTAATTTAAGCATCTAAGTTGTTGCAGTCGACAAGTAAGGAGCACAGCTGGTCAAGTTTTAATTTTTGAAAACTCAATTTTTGGCCGCCTTTGCTGCCTTGTAGTTGACCTAGGACCTTAAGATTTGGCACGAACCGAGCTCTGGCAGCCACATTACACAAGAAAAAGCGAGAAGTGGTAATGTGTAGAAAAAACTGCGGAAAATCGTACGTTAAATACATTTGTTTTCGAAATGACGTAACTGCAAATCGTCACAATGGACGCATTTCTCTCGGAAACGTTTACATTTATCTTCTGGCAGTTAAAGTCGAGTGATGATCCTTGCGGGCGCACCACTCTGTACGTAATTTAAGCATCTAAGTTGTTGCAGTCGACAAGTAAGGAGCACAGCTGGTCAAGTTTTAATTTTTGAAAACTCAATTTTTGGCCGCCTTTGCTGCCTTGTAGTTGACCTAGGACCTTAAGATTTGGCACGAACCGAGCTCTGGCAGCCACATTACACAAGAAAAAGCGAGAAGTGGTAATGTGTAGAAAAAACTGCGGAAAATCGTACGTTAAATACATTTGTTTTCGAAATGACGTAACTGCAAATCGTCACAATGGACGCATTTCTCTCGGAAACGTTTACATTTATCTTCTGGCAGTTAAAGTGACGAGATGAGCCTTGCGGGTGCACCACTCTGTACGTAATTTAACCATCTAAGTTGTTGCAGTCGACAAGTAAGGAGCACAGCAAGTCAAGTTTTAGTTTTTGAAAACTCAATTTTTGGCCGCCTTTGCTGCCTTGTAGTTGACCTAGGACCTTAAGATTTGGCACGAACCGAGCTCTGGCAGCCACATTACACAAGAAAAAGCGAGAAGTGGTAATGTGTAGAAAAAACTGCGGAAAATCGTACGTTAAATACATTTGTTTTCGAAATGACGTAACTGCAAATCGTCACAATGGACGCATTTCTCTCGGAAACGTTTACATTTATCTTCTGGCAGTTAAAGTCGAGTGATGATCCTTGCGGGCGCACCACTCTGTACGTAATTTAAGCATCTAAGTTGTTGCAGTCGACAAGTAAGGAGCACAGCAAGTCAAGTTTTAGTTTTTGAAAACTCAATTTTTGGCCGCTTTTGCTGCCTTGTAGTTGACCTAGGACCTTAAGATTTGGCACGAACCGAGCTCTGGCAGCCACATTACACAAGAAAAAGCGAGAAGTGGTAATGTGTAGAAAAAACTGCGGAAAATCGTACGTTAAATACATTTGTTTTCGAAATGACGTAACTGCAAATCGTCACAATGGACGCATTTCTCTCGGAAACGTTTACATTTATCTTCTGGCAGTTAAAGTGACGAGATGAGCCTTGCGGGTGCACCACTCTGTACGTAATATAAGCATCTAAGTTGTTGCAGTCGACAAGTAAGGAGCACAGCTGGTCAAGTTTTAATTTTTGAAAACTCAATTTTTGGCCGCCTTTGCTGCCTTGTAGTTGACCTAGGACCTTAAGATTTGGCACGAACCGAGCTCTGGCAGCCACATTACACAAGAAAAAGCGAGAAGTGGTAATGTGTAGAAAAAACTGCGGAAAATCGTACGTTAAATACATTTGTTTTCGAAATGACGTAACTGCAAATCGTCACAATGGACGCATTTCTCTCGGAAACGTTTACATTTATCTTCTGGCAGTTAAAGTGACGAGATGAGCCTTGCGGGTGCACCACTCTGTACGTAATATAAGCATCTAAGTTGTTGCAGTCGACAAGTAAGGAGCACAGCTGGTCAAGTTTTAATTTTTGAAAACTCAATTTTTGGCCGCCTTTGCTGCCTTGTAGTTGACCTAGGACCTTAAGATTTGGCACGAACCGAGCTCTGGCAGCCACATTACACAAGAAAAAGCGAGAAGTGGTAATGTGTAGAAAAAACTGCGGAAAATCGTACGTTAAATACATTTGTTTTCGAAATGACGTAACTGCAAATCGTCACAATGGACGCATTTCTCTCGGAAACGTTTACATTTATCTTCTGGCAGTTAAAGTGACGAGATGAGCCTTGCGGGTGCACCACTCTGTACGTAATATAAGCATCTAAGTTGTTGCAGTCGACAAGTAAGGAGCACAGCTGGTCAAGTTTTAGTTTTTGAAAACTCAATTTTTGGCCGCCTTTGCTGCCTTGTAGTTGACCTAGGACCTTAAGATTTGGCACGAACCGAGCTCTGGCAGCCACATTACACAAGAAAAAGCGAGAAGTGGTAATGTGTAGAAAAAACTGCGGAAAATCGTACGTTAAATACATTTGTTTTCGAAATGACGTAACTGCAAATCGTCACAATGGACGCATTTCTCTCGGAAACGTTTACATTTATCTTCTGGCAGTTAAAGTGACGAGATGAGCCTTGCGGGTGCACCACTCTGTACGTAATATAAGCATCTAAGTTGTTGCAGTCGACAAGTAAGGAGCACAGCTGGTCAAGTTTTAATTTTTGAAAACTCAATTTTTGGCCGCCTTTGCTGCCTTGTAGTTGACCTAGGACCTTAAGATTTGGCACGAACCGAGCTCTGGCAGCCACATTACACAAGAAAAAGCGAGAAGTGGTAATGTGTAGAAAAAACTGCGGAAAATCGTACGTTAAATACATTTGTTTTCGAAATGACGTAACTGCAAATCGTCACAATGGACGCATTTCTCTCGGAAACGTTTACATTTATCTTCTGGCAGTTAAAGTGACGAGATGAGCCTTGCGGGTGCACCACTCTGTACGTAATATAAGCATCTAAGTTGTTGCAGTCGACAAGTAAGGAGCACAGCTGGTCAAGTTTTAATTTTTGAAAACTCAATTTTTGGCCGCCTTTGCTGCCTTGTAGTTGACCTAGGACCTTAAGATTTGGCACGAACCGAGCTCTGGCAGCCACATTACACAAGAAAAAGCGAGAAGTGGTAATGTGTAGAAAAAACTGCGGAAAATCGTACGTTAAATACATTTGTTTTCGAAATGACGTAACTGCAAATCGTCACAATGGACGCATTTCTCTCGGAAACGTTTACATTTATCTTCTGGCAGTTAAAGTCGAGTGATGATCCTTGCGGGCGCACCACTCTGTACGTAATTTAAGCATCTAAGTTGTTGCAGTCGACAAGTAAGGAGCACAGCAAGTCAAGTTTTAGTTTTTGAAAACTCAATTTTTGGCCGCTTTTGCTGCCTTGTAGTTGACCTAGGACCTTAAGATTTGGCACGAACCGAGCTCTGGCAGCCACATTACACAAGAAAAAGCGAGAAGTGGTAATGTGTAGAAAAAACTGCGGAAAATCGTACGTTAAATACATTTGTTTTCGAAATGACGTAACTGCAAATCGTCACAATGGACGCATTTCTCTCGGAAACGTTTACATTTATCTTCTGGCAGTTAAAGTGACGAGATGAGCCTTGCGGGTGCACCACTCTGTACGTAATATAAGCATCTAAGTTGTTGCAGTCGACAAGTAAGGAGCACAGCTGGTCAAGTTTTAATTTTTGAAAACTCAATTTTTGGCCGCCTTTGCTGCCTTGTAGTTGACCTAGGACCTTAAGATTTGGCACGAACCGAGCTCTGGCAGCCACATTACACAAGAAAAAGCGAGAAGTGGTAATGTGTAGAAAAAACTGCGGAAAATCGTACGTTAAATACATTTGTTTTCGAAATGACGTAACTGCAAATCGTCACAATGGACGCATTTCTCTCGGAAACGTTTACATTTATCTTCTGGCAGTTAAAGTCGAGTGATGATCCTTGCGGGCGCACCACTCTGTACGTAATTTAAGCATCTAAGTTGTTGCAGTCGACAAGTAAGGAGCACAGCAAGTCAAGTTTTAGTTTTTGAAAACTCAATTTTTGGCCGCTTTTGCTGCCTTGTAGTTGACCTAGGACCTTACGATTTGGCACGAACCGAGTTCTGGCAGCCACATTACACAAGAAAAAGCGAGAAGTGGTAATGTGTAGAGAAAACTGCGGAAAATCGTACGTTAAATACATTTGTTTTCGAAATGACGTAACTGCAAATCGTCACAATGGACGCATTTCTCTCGGAAACGTTTACATTTATCTTCTGGCAGTTAAAGTGACGAGATGAGCCTTGCGGGTGCACCACTCTGTACGTAATATAAGCATCTAAGTTGTTGCAGTCGACAAGTAAGGAGCACAGCTGGTCAAGTTTTAGTTTTTGAAAACTCAATTTTTGGCCGCCTTTGCTGCCTTGTAGTTGACCTAGGACCTTAAGATTTGGCACGAACCGAGCTCTGGCAGCCACATTACACAAGAAAAAGCGAGAAGTGGTAATGTGTAGAAAAAACTGCGGAAAATCGTACGTTAAATACATTTGTTTTCGAAATGACGTAACTGCAAATCGTCACAATGGACGCATTTCTCTCGGAAACGTTTACATTTATCTTCTGGCAGTTAAAGTCGAGTGATGATCCTTGCGGGCGCACCACTCTGTACGTAATTTAAGCATCTAAGTTGTTGCAGTCGACAAGTAAGGAGCACAGCTGGTCAAGTTTTAATTTTTGAAAACTCAATTTTTGGCCGCCTTTGCTGCCTTGTAGTTGACCTAGGACCTTAAGATTTGGCACGAACCGAGCTCTGGCAGCCACATTACACAAGAAAAAGCGAGAAGTGGTAATGTGTAGAAAAAACTGCGGAAAATCGTACGTTAAATACATTTGTTTTCGAAATGACGTAACTGCAAATCGTCACAATGGACGCATTTCTCTCGGAAACGTTTACATTTATCTTCTGGCAGTTAAAGTCGAGTGATGATCCTTGCGGGCGCACCACTCTGTACGTAATTTAAGCATCTAAGTTGTTGCAGTCGACAAGTAAGGAGCACAGCAAGTCAAGTTTTAGTTTTTGAAAACTCAATTTTTGGCCGCTTTTGCTGCCTTGTAGTTGACCTAGGACCTTAAGATTTGGCACGAACCGAGCTCTGGCAGCCACATTACACAAGAAAAAGCGAGAAGTGGTAATGTGTAGAAAAAACTGCGGAAAATCGTACGTTAAATACATTTGTTTTCGAAATGACGTAACTGCAAATCGTCACAATGGACGCATTTCTCTCGGAAACGTTTACATTTATCTTCTGGCAGTTAAAGTGACGAGATGAGCCTTGCGGGTGCACCACTCTGTACGTAATTTAACCATCTAAGTTGTTGCAGTCGACAAGTAAGGAGCACAGCAAGTCAAGTTTTAGTTTTTGAAAACTCAATTTTTGGCCGCCTTTGCTGCCTTGTAGTTGACCTAGGACCTTAAGATTTGGCACGAACCGAGCTCTGGCAGCCACATTACACAAGAAAAAGCGAGAAGTGGTAATGTGTAGAAAAAACTGCGGAAAATCGTACGTTAAATACATTTGTTTTCGAAATGACGTAACTGCAAATCGTCACAATGGACGCATTTCTCTCGGAAACGTTTACATTTATCTTCTGGCAGTTAAAGTCGAGTGATGATCCTTGCGGGCGCACCACTCTGTACGTAATTTAAGCATCTAAGTTGTTGCAGTCGACAAGTAAGGAGCACAGCAAGTCAAGTTTTAGTTTTTGAAAACTCAATTTTTGGCCGCTTTTGCTGCCTTGTAGTTGACCTAGGACCTTAAGATTTGGCACGAACCGAGCTCTGGCAGCCACATTACACAAGAAAAAGCGAGAAGTGGTAATGTGTAGAAAAAACTGCGGAAAATCGTACGTTAAATACATTTGTTTTCGAAATGACGTAACTGCAAATCGTCACAATGGACGCATTTCTCTCGGAAACGTTTACATTTATCTTCTGGCAGTTAAAGTGACGAGATGAGCCTTGCGGGTGCACCACTCTGTACGTAATATAAGCATCTAAGTTGTTGCAGTCGACAAGTAAGGAGCACAGCTGGTCAAGTTTTAGTTTTTGAAAACTCAATTTTTGGCCGCCTTTGCTGCCTTGTAGTTGACCTAGGACCTTAAGATTTGGCACGAACCGAGCTCTGGCAGCCACATTACACAAGAAAAAGCGAGAAGTGGTAATGTGTAGAAAAAACTGCGGAAAATCGTACGTTAAATACATTTGTTTTCGAAATGACGTAACTGCAAATCGTCACAATGGACGCATTTCTCTCGGAAACGTTTACATTTATCTTCTGGCAGTTAAAGTGACGAGATGAGCCTTGCGGGTGCACCACTCTGTACGTAATATAAGCATCTAAGTTGTTGCAGTCGACAAGTAAGGAGCACAGCTGGTCAAGTTTTAGTTTTTGAAAACTCAATTTTTGGCCGCCTTTGCTGCCTTGTAGTTGACCTAGGACCTTAAGATTTGGCACGAACCGAGCTCTGGCAGCCACATTACACAAGAAAAAGCGAGAAGTGGTAGTGTGTAGAAAAAACTGCGGAAAATCGTACGTTAAATACATTTGTTTTCGAAATGACGTAACTGCAAATCGTCACAATGGACGCATTTCTCTCGGAAACGTTTACATTTATCTTCTGGCAGTTAAAGTGACGAGATGAGCCTTGCGGGTGCACCACTCTGTACGTAATATAAGCATCTAAGTTGTTGCAGTCGACAAGTAAGGAGCACAGCTGGTCAAGTTTTAGTTTTTGAAAACTCAATTTTTGGCCGCCTTTGCTGCCTTGTAGTTGACCTAGGACCTTAAGATTTGGCACGAACCGAGCTCTGGCAGCCACATTACACAAGAAAAAGCGAGAAGTGGTAATGTGTAGAAAAAACTGCGGAAAATCGTACGTTAAATACATTTGTTTTCGAAATGACGTAACTGCAAATCGTCACAATGGACGCATTTCTCTCGGAAACGTTTACATTTATCTTCTGGCAGTTAAAGTGACGAGATGAGCCTTGCGGGTGCACCACTCTGTACGTAATATAAGCATCTAAGTTGTTGCAGTCGACAAGTAAGGAGCACAGCTGGTCAAGTTTTAATTTTTGAAAACTCAATTTTTCGCCACTTTTGCTGCCTTGTAGTTGACCTAGGACCTTAAGATTTGGCACGAACCGAGTTCTGGCAGCCACATTACACAAGAAAAAGCGAGAAGTGGTAATGTGTAGAAAAAACTGCGGAAAATCGTACGTTAAATACATTTGTTTTCGAAATGACGTAACTGCAAATCGTCACAATGGACGCATTTCTCTCGGAAACGTTTACATTTATCTTCTGGCAGTTAAAGTGACGAGATGAGCCTTGCGGGTGCACCACTCTGTACGTAATATAAGCATCTAAGTTGTTGCAGTCGACAAGTAAGGAGCACAGCTGGTCAAGTTTTAGTTTTTGAAAACTCAATTTTTGGCCGCCTTTGCTGCCTTGTAGTTGACCTAGGACCTTAAGATTTGGCACGAACCGAGTTCTGGCAGCCACATTACACAAGAAAAAGCGAGAAGTGGTAATGTGTAGAAAAAACTGCGGAAAATCGTACGTTAAATACATTTGTTTTCGAAATGACGTAACTGCAAATCGTCACAATGGACGCATTTCTCTCGGAAACGTTTACATTTATCTTCTGGCAGTTAAAGTGACGAGATGAGCCTTGCGGGTGCACCACTCTGTACGTAATATAAGCATCTAAGTTGTTGCAGTCGACAAGTAAGGAGCACAGCTGGTCAAGTTTTAGTTTTTGAAAACTCAATTTTTCGCCACTTTTGCTGCCTTGTAGTTGACCTAGGACCTTAAGATTTGGCACGAACCGAGTTCTGGCAGCCACATTACACAAGAAAAAGCGAGAAGTGGTAATGTGTAGAAAAAACTGCGGAAAATCGTACGTTAAATACATTTGTTTTCGAAATGACGTAACTGCAAATCGTCACAATGGACGCATTTCTCTCGGAAACGTTTACATTTATCTTCTGGCAGTTAAAGTGACGAGATGAGCCTTGCGGGTGCACCACTCTGTACGTAATATAAGCATCTAAGTTGTTGCAGTCGACAAGTAAGGAGCACAGCTGGTCAAGTTTTAGTTTTTGAAAACTCAATTTTTGGCCGCCTTTGCTGCCTTGTAGTTGACCTAGGACCTTAAGATTTGGCACGAACCGAGCTCTGGCAGCCACATTACACAAGAAAAAGCGAGAAGTGGTAATGTGTAGAAAAAACTGCGGAAAATCGTACGTTAAATACATTTGTTTTCGAAATGACGTAACTGCAAATCGTCACAATGGACGCATTTCTCTCGGAAACGTTTACATTTATCTTCTGGCAGTTAAAGTGACGAGATGAGCCTTGCGGGTGCACCACTCTGTACGTAATATAAGCATCTAAGTTGTTGCAGTCGACAAGTAAGGAGCACAGCTGGTCAAGTTTTAATTTTTGAAAACTCAATTTTTCGCCACTTTTGCTGCCTTGTAGTTGACCTAGGACCTTAAGATTTGGCACGAACCGAGTTCTGGCAGCCACATTACACAAGAAAAAGCGAGAAGTGGTAATGTGTAGAAAAAACTGCGGAAAATCGTACATTAAATACATTTGTTTTCGAAATGACGTAACTGCAAATCGTCACAATGGACGCATTTCTCTCGGAAACGTTTACATTTATCTTCTGGCAGTTAAAGTGACGAGATGAGCCTTGCGGGTGCACCACTCTGTACGTAATATAAGCATCTAAGTTGTTGCAGTCGACAAGTAAGGAGCACAGCTGGTCAAGTTTTAATTTTTGAAAACTCAATTTTTCGCCACTTTTGCTGCCTTGTAGTTGACCTAGGACCTTAAGATTTGGCACGAACCGAGCTCTGGCAGCCACATTACACAAGAAAAAGCGAGAAGTGGTAATGTGTAGAAAAAACTGCGGAAAATCGTACGTTAAATACATTTGTTTTCGAAATGACGTAACTGCAAATCGTCACAATGGACGCATTTC
This sequence comes from Schistocerca piceifrons, assembly GCF_021461385.2. Classification (NCBI taxonomy): domain Eukaryota; kingdom Metazoa; phylum Arthropoda; class Insecta; order Orthoptera; family Acrididae; genus Schistocerca; species Schistocerca piceifrons. The sequence continues at coordinate 288,828 of NW_025729090.1, forward strand.
TCTCGGAAACGTTTACATTTATCTTCTGGCAGTTAAAGTGACGAGATGAGCCTTGCGGGTGCACCACTCTGTACGTAATATAAGCATCTAAGTTGTTGCAGTCGACAAGTAAGGAGCACAGCTGGTCAAGTTTTAATTTTTGAAAACTCAATTTTTCGCCACTTTTGCTGCCTTGTAGTTGACCTAGGACCTTAAGATTTGGCACGAACCGAGTTCTGGCAGCCACATTACACAAGAAAAAGCGAGAAGTGGTAATGTGTAGAAAAAACTGCGGAAAATCGTACGTTAAATACATTTGTTTTCGAAATGACGTAACTGCAAATCGTCACAATGGACGCATTTCTCTCGGAAACGTTTACATTTATCTTCTGGCAGTTAAAGTGACGAGATGAGCCTTGCGGGTGCACCACTCTGTACGTAATATAAGCATCTAAGTTGTTGCAGTCGACAAGTAAGGAGCACAGCTGGTCAAGTTTTAATTTTTGAAAACTCAATTTTTCGCCACTTTTGCTGCCTTGTAGTTGACCTAGGACCTTAAGATTTGGCACGAACCGAGTTCTGGCAGCCACATTACACAAGAAAAAGCGAGAAGTGGTAATGTGTAGAAAAAACTGCGGAAAATCGTACGTTAAATACATTTGTTTTCGAAATGACGTAACTGCAAATCGTCACAATGGACGCATTTCTCTCGGAAACGTTTACATTTATCTTCTGGCAGTTAAAGTGACGAGATGAGCCTTGCGGGTGCACCACTCTGTACGTAATATAAGCATCTAAGTTGTTGCAGTCGACAAGTAAGGAGCACAGCTGGTCAAGTTTTAATTTTTGAAAACTCAATTTTTCGCCACTTTTGCTGCCTTGTAGTTGACCTAGGACCTTAAGATTTGGCACGAACCGAGTTCTGGCAGCCACATTACACAAGAAAAAGCGAGAAGTGGTAATGTGTAGAAAAAACTGCGGAAAATCGTACGTTAAATACATTTGTTTTCGAAATGACGTAACTGCAAATCGTCACAATGGACGCATTTCTCTCGGAAACGTTTACATTTATCTTCTGGCAGTTAAAGTGACGAGATGAGCCTTGCGGGTGCACCACTCTGTACGTAATATAAGCATCTAAGTTGTTGCAGTCGACAAGTAAGGAGCACAGCTGGTCAAGTTTTAATTTTTGAAAACTCAATTTTTCGCCACTTTTGCTGCCTTGTAGTTGACCTAGGACCTTAAGATTTGGCACGAACCGAGCTCTGGCAGCCACATTACACAAGAAAAAGCGAGAAGTGGTAATGTGTAGAAAAAACTGCGGAAAATCGTACGTTAAATACATTTGTTTTCGAAATGACGTAACTGCAAATCGTCACAATGGACGCATTTCTCTCGGAAACGTTTACATTTATCTTCTGGCAGTTAAAGTGACGAGATGAGCCTTGCGGGTGCACCACTCTGTACGTAATATAAGCATCTAAGTTGTTGCAGTCGACAAGTAAGGAGCACAGCTGGTCAAGTTTTAATTTTTGAAAACTCAATTTTTCGCCACTTTTGCTGCCTTGTAGTTGACCTAGGACCTTAAGATTTGGCACGAACCGAGCTCTGGCAGCCACATTACACAAGAAAAAGCGAGAAGTGGTAATGTGTAGAAAAAACTGCGGAAAATCGTACGTTAAATACATTTGTTTTCGAAATGACGTAACTGCAAATCGTCACAATGGACGCATTTCTCTCGGAAACGTTTACATTTATCTTCTGGCAGTTAAAGTGACGAGATGAGCCTTGCGGGTGCACCACTCTGTACGTAATATAAGCATCTAAGTTGTTGCAGTCGACAAGTAAGGAGCACAGCTGGTCAAGTTTTAGTTTTTGAAAACTCAATTTTTGGCCGCCTTTGCTGCCTTGTAGTTGACCTAGGACCTTAAGATTTGGCACGAACCGAGCTCTGGCAGCCACATTACACAAGAAAAAGCGAGAAGTGGTAATGTGTAGAAAAAACTGCGGAAAATCGTACGTTAAATACATTTGTTTTCGAAATGACGTAACTGCAAATCGTCACAATGGACGCATTTCTCTCGGAAACGTTTACATTTATCTTCTGGCAGTTAAAGTGACGAGATGAGCCTTGCGGGTGCACCACTCTGTACGTAATATAAGCATCTAAGTTGTTGCAGTCGACAAGTAAGGAGCACAGCTGTTCAAGTTTTAGTTTTTGAAAACTCAATTTTTGGCCGCCTTTGCTGCCTTGTAGTTGACCTAGGACCTTAAGATTTGGCACGAACCGAGCTCTGGCAGCCACATTACACAAGAAAAAGCGAGAAGTGGTAATGTGTAGAAAAAACTGCGGAAAATCGTACGTTAAATACATTTGTTTTCGAAATGACGTAACTGCAAATCGTCACAATGGACGCATTTCTCTCGGAAACGTTTACATTTATCTTCTGGCAGTTAAAGTGACGAGATGAGCCTTGCGGGTGCACCACTCTGTACGTAATATAAGCATCTAAGTTGTTGCAGTCGACAAGTAAGGAGCACAGCTGGTCAAGTTTTAATTTTTGAAAACTCAATTTTTCGCCACTTTTGCTGCCTTGTAGTTGACCTAGGACCTTAAGATTTGGCACGAACCGAGTTCTGGCAGCCACATTACACAAGAAAAAGCGAGAAGTGGTAATGTGTAGAAAAAACTGCGGAAAATCGTACGTTAAATACATTTGTTTTCGAAATGACGTAACTGCAAATCGTCACAATGGACGCATTTCTCTCGGAAACGTTTACATTTATCTTCTGGCAGTTAAAGTGACGAGATGAGCCTTGCGGGCGCACCACTCTGTACGTAATATAAGCATCTAAGTTGTTGCAGTCGACAAGTAAGGAGCACAGCTGGTCAAGTTTTAATTTTTGAAAACTCAATTTTTCGCCACTTTTGCTGCCTTGTAGTTGACCTAGGACCTTAAGATTTGGCACGAACCGAGTTCTGGCAGCCACATTACACAAGAAAAAGCGAGAAGTGGTAATGTGTAGAAAAAACTGCGGAAAATCGTACGTTAAATACATTTGTTTTCGAAATGACGTAACTGCAAATCGTCACAATGGACGCATTTCTCTCGGAAACGTTTACATTTATCTTCTGGCAGTTAAAGTGACGAGATGAGCCTTGCGGGCGCACCACTCTGTACGTAATATAAGCATCTAAGTTGTTGCAGTCGACAAGTAAGGAGCACAGCTGGTCAAGTTTTAATTTTTGAAAACTCAATTTTTCGCCACTTTTGCTGCCTTGTAGTTGACCTAGGACCTTAAGATTTGGCACGAACCGAGTTCTGGCAGCCACATTACACAAGAAAAAGCGAGAAGTGGTAATGTGTAGAAAAAACTGCGGAAAATCGTACGTTAAATACATTTGTTTTCGAAATGACGTAACTGCAAATCGTCACAATGGACGCATTTCTCTCGGAAACGTTTACATTTATCTTCTGGCAGTTAAAGTGACGAGATGAGCCTTGCGGGCGCACCACTCTGTACGTAATATAAGCATCTAAGTTGTTGCAGTCGACAAGTAAGGAGCACAGCTGGTCAAGTTTTAATTTTTGAAAACTCAATTTTTCGCCACTTTTGCTGCCTTGTAGTTGACCTAGGACCTTAAGATTTGGCACGAACCGAGTTCTGGCAGCCACATTACACAAGAAAAAGCGAGAAGTGGTAATGTGTAGAAAAAACTGCGGAAAATCGTACGTTAAATACATTTGTTTTCGAAATGACGTAACTGCAAATCGTCACAATGGACGCATTTCTCTCGGAAACGTTTACATTTATCTTCTGGCAGTTAAAGTGACGAGATGAGCCTTGCGGGCGCACCACTCTGTACGTAATATAAGCATCTAAGTTGTTGCAGTCGACAAGTAAGGAGCACAGCTGGTCAAGTTTTAATTTTTGAAAACTCAATTTTTGGCCGCTTTTGCTGCCTTGTAGTTGACCTAGGACCTTAAGATTTGGCACGAACCGAGTTCTGGCAGCCACATTACACAAGAAAAAGCGAGAAGTGGTAATGTGTAGAAAAAACTGCGGAAAATCGTACGTTAAATACATTTGTTTTCGAAATGACGTAACTGCAAATCGTCACAATGGACGCATTTCTCTCGGAAACGTTTACATTTATCTTCTGGCAGTTAAAGTGACGAGATGATCCTTGCGGGTGCACCACTCTGTACGTAATATAAGCATCTAAGTTGTTGCAGTCGACAAGTAAGGAGCACAGCTGGTCAAGTTTTAATTTTTGAAAACTCAATTTTTGGCCGCTTTTGCTGCCTTGTAGTTGACCTAGGACCTTAAGATTTGGCACGAACCGAGTTCTGGCAGCCACATTACACAAGAAAAAGCGAGAAGTGGTAATGTGTAGAAAAAACTGCGGAAAATCGTACGTTAAATACATTTGTTTTCGAAATGACGTAACTGCAAATCGTCACAATGGACGCATTTCTCTCGGAAACGTTTACATTTATCTTCTGGCAGTTAAAGTGACGAGATGAGCCTTGCGGGCGCACCACTCTGTACGTAATATAAGCATCTAAGTTGTTGCAGTCGACAAGTAAGGAGCACAGCTGGTCAAGTTTTAATTTTTGAAAACTCAATTTTTGGCCGCTTTTGCTGCCTTGTAGTTGACCTAGGACCTTAAGATTTGGCACGAACCGAGTTCTGGCAGCCACATTACACAAGAAAAAGCGAGAAGTGGTAATGTGTAGAAAAAACTGCGGAAAATCGTACGTTAAATACATTTGTTTTCGAAATGACGTAACTGCAAATCGTCACAATGGACGCATTTCTCTCGGAAACGTTTACATTTATCTTCTGGCAGTTAAAGTGACGAGATGAGCCTTGCGGGCGCACCACTCTGTACGTAATATAAGCATCTAAGTTGTTGCAGTCGACAAGTAAGGAGCACAGCTGGTCAAGTTTTAATTTTTGAAAACTCAATTTTTGGCCGCTTTTGCTGCCTTGTAGTTGACCTAGGACCTTAAGATTTGGCACGAACCGAGTTCTGGCAGCCACATTACACAAGAAAAAGCGAGAAGTGGTAATGTGTAGAAAAAACTGCGGAAAATCGTACGTTAAATACATTTGTTTTCGAAATGACGTAACTGCAAATCGTCACAATGGTCGCATTTCTCTCGGAAACGTTTACATTTATCTTCTGGCAGTTAAAGTGACGAGATGAGCCTTGCGGGCGCACCACTCTGTACGTAATATAAGCATCTAAGTTGTTGCAGTCGACAAGTAAGGAGCACAGCTGGTCAAGTTTTAATTTTTGAAAACTCAATTTTTGGCCGCTTTTGCTGCCTTGTAGTTGACCTAGGACCTTAAGATTTGGCACGAACCGAGTTCTGGCAGCCACATTACACAAGAAAAAGCGAGAAGTGGTAATGTGTAGAAAAAACTGCGGAAAATCGTACGTTAAATACATTTGTTTTCGAAATGACGTAACTGCAAATCGTCACAATGGACGCATTTCTCTCGGAAACGTTTACATTTATCTTCTGGCAGTTAAAGTGACGAGATGAGCCTTGCGGGCGCACCACTCTGTACGTAATATAAGCATCTAAGTTGTTGCAGTCGACAAGTAAGGAGCACAGCTGGTCAAGTTTTAATTTTTGAAAACTCAATTTTTGGCCGCTTTTGCTGCCTTGTAGTTGACCTAGGACCTTAAGATTTGGCACGAACCGAGTTCTGGCAGCCACATTACACAAGAAAAAGCGAGAAGAGGTAATGTGTAGAAAAAACTGCGGAAAATCGTACGTTAAATACATTTGTTTTCGAAATGACGTAACTGCAAATCGTCACAATGGACGCATTTCTCTCGGAAACGTTTACATTTATCTTCTGGCAGTTAAAGTGACGAGATGAGCCTTGCGGGTGCACCACTCTGTACGTAATATAAGCATCTAAGTTGTTGCAGTCGACAAGTAAGGAGCACAGCTGGTCAAGTTTTAGTTTTTGAAAACTCAATTTTTGGCCGCCTTTGCTGCCTTGTAGTTGACCTAGGACCTTAAGATTTGGCACGAACCGAGTTCTGGCAGCCACATTACACAAGAAAAAGCGAGAAGTGGTAATGTGTAGAAAAAACTGCGGAAAATCGTACGTTAAATACATTTGTTTTCGAAATGACGTAACTGCAAATCGTCACAATGGACGCATTTCTCTCGGAAACGTTTACATTTATCTTCTGGCAGTTAAAGTGACGAGATGAGCCTTGCGGGTGCACCACTCTGTACGTAATATAAGCATCTAAGTTGTTGCAGTCGACAAGTAAGGAGCAGAGCTGGTCAAGTTTTAATTTTTGAAAACTCAATTTTTCGCCACTTTTGCTGCCTTGTAGTTGACCTAGGACCTTAAGATTTGGCACGAACCGAGTTCTGGCAGCCACATTACACAAGAAAAAGCGAGAAGAGGTAATGTGTAGAAAAAACTGCGGAAAATCGTACGTTAAATACATTTGTTTTCGAAATGACGTAACTGCAAATCGTCACAATGGACGCATTTCTCTCGGAAACGTTTACATTTATCTTCTGGCAGTTAAAGTGACGAGATGAGCCTTGCGGGTGCACCACTCTGTACGTAATATAAGCATCTAAGTTGTTGCAGTCGACAAGTAAGGAGCACAGCTGGTCAAGTTTTAATTTTTGAAAACTCAATTTTTGGCCGCTTTTGCTGCCTTGTAGTTGACCTAGGACCTTAAGATTTGGCACGAACCGAGTTCTGGCAGCCACATTACACAAGAAAAAGCGAGAAGAGGTAATGTGTAGAAAAAACTGCGGAAAATCGTACGTTAAATACATTTGTTTTCGAAATGACGTAACTGCAAATCGTCACAATGGACGCATTTCTCTCGGAAACGTTTACATTTATCTTCTGGCAGTTAAAGTGACGAGATGAGCCTTGCGGGTGCACCACTCTGTACGTAATATAAGCATCTAAGTTGTTGCAGTCGACAAGTAAGGAGCACAGCTGGTCAAGTTTTAGTTTTTGAAAACTCAATTTTTGGCCGCCTTTGCTGCCTTGTAGTTGACCTAGGACCTTAAGATTTGGCACGAACCGAGTTCTGGCAGCCACATTACACAAGAAAAAGCGAGAAGTGGTAATGTGTAGAAAAAACTGCGGAAAATCGTACGTTAAATACATTTGTTTTCGAAATGACGTAACTGCAAATCGTCACAATGGACGCATTTCTCTCGGAAACGTTTACATTTATCTTCTGGCAGTTAAAGTGACGAGATGAGCCTTGCGGGTGCACCACTCTGTACGTAATATAAGCATCTAAGTTGTTGCAGTCGACAAGTAAGGAGCAGAGCTGGTCAAGTTTTAATTTTTGAAAACTCAATTTTTCGCCACTTTTGCTGCCTTGTAGTTGACCTAGGACCTTAAGATTTGGCACGAACCGAGTTCTGGCAGCCACATTACACAAGAAAAAGCGAGAAGAGGTAATGTGTAGAAAAAACTGCGGAAAATCGTACGTTAAATACATTTGTTTTCGAAATGACGTAACTGCAAATCGTCACAATGGACGCATTTCTCTCGGAAACGTTTACATTTATCTTCTGGCAGTTAAAGTGACGAGATGAGCCTTGCGGGTGCACCACTCTGTACGTAATATAAGCATCTAAGTTGTTGCAGTCGACAAGTAAGGAGCACAGCTGGTCAAGTTTTAGTTTTTGAAAACTCAATTTTTGGCCGCCTTTGCTGCCTTGTAGTTGACCTAGGACCTTAAGATTTGGCACGAACCGAGTTCTGGCAGCCACATTACACAAGAAAAAGCGAGAAGTGGTAATGTGTAGAAAAAACTGCGGAAAATCGTACGTTAAATACATTTGTTTTCGAAATGACGTAACTGCAAATCGTCACAATGGACGCATTTCTCTCGGAAACGTTTACATTTATCTTCTGGCAGTTAAAGTGACGAGATGAGCCTTGCGGGTGCACCACTCTGTACGTAATATAAGCATCTAAGTTGTTGCAGTCGACAAGTAAGGAGCAGAGCTGGTCAAGTTTTAATTTTTGAAAACTCAATTTTTCGCCACTTTTGCTGCCTTGTAGTTGACCTAGGACCTTAAGATTTGGCACGAACCGAGTTCTGGCAGCCACATTACACAAGAAAAAGCGAGAAGTGGTAATGTGTAGAAAAAACTGCGGAAAATCGTACGTTAAATACATTTGTTTTCGAAATGACGTAACTGCAAATCGTCACAATGGACGCATTTCTCTCGGAAACGTTTACATTTATCTTCTGGCAGTTAAAGTGACGAGATGAGCCTTGCGGGTGCACCACTCTGTACGTAATATAAGCATCTAAGTTGTTGCAGTCGACAAGTAAGGAGCACAGCTGGTCAAGTTTTAGTTTTTGAAAACTCAATTTTTGGCCGCCTTTGCTGCCTTGTAGTTGACCTAGGACCTTAAGATTTGGCACGAACCGAGCTCTGGCAGCCACATTACACAAGAAAAAGCGAGAAGTGGTAATGTGTAGAAAAAACTGCGGAAAATCGTACGTTAAATACATTTGTTTTCGAAATGACGTAACTGCAAATCGTCACAATGGACGCATTTCTCTCGGAAACGTTTACATTTATCTTCTGGCAGTTAAAGTGACGAGATGAGCCTTGCGGGTGCACCACTCTGTACGTAATATAAGCATCTAAGTTGTTGCAGTCGACAAGTAAGGAGCACAGCTGGTCAAGTTTTAATTTTTGAAAACTCAATTTTTCGCCACTTTTGCTGCCTTGTAGTTGACCTAGGACCTTAAGATTTGGCACGAACCGAGTTCTGGCAGCCACATTACACAAGAAAAAGCGAGAAGTGGTAATGTGTAGAAAAAACTGCGGAAAATCGTACATTAAATACATTTGTTTTCGAAATGACGTAACTGCAAATCGTCACAATGGACGCATTTCTCTCGGAAACGTTTACATTTATCTTCTGGCAGTTAAAGTGACGAGATGAGCCTTGCGGGTGCACCACTCTGTACGTAATATAAGCATCTAAGTTGTTGCAGTCGACAAGTAAGGAGCACAGCTGGTCAAGTTTTAATTTTTGAAAACTCAATTTTTCGCCACTTTTGCTGCCTTGTAGTTGACCTAGGACCTTAAGATTTGGCACGAACCGAGTTCTGGCAGCCACATTACACAAGAAAAAGCGAGAAGTGGTAATGTGTAGAAAAAACTGCGGAAAATCGTACATTAAATACATTTGTTTTCGAAATGACGTAACTGCAAATCGTCACAATGGACGCATTTCTCTCGGAAACGTTTACATTTATCTTCTGGCAGTTAAAGTGACGAGATGAGCCTTGCGGGTGCACCACTCTGTACGTAATATAAGCATCTAAGTTGTTGCAGTCGACAAGTAAGGAGCACAGCTGGTCAAGTTTTAATTTTTGAAAACTCAATTTTTCGCCACTTTTGCTGCCTTGTAGTTGACCTAGGACCTTAAGATTTGGCACGAACCGAGTTCTGGCAGCCACATTACACAAGAAAAAGCGAGAAGTGGTAATGTGTAGAAAAAACTGCGGAAAATCGTACGTTAAATACATTTGTTTTCGAAATGACGTAACTGCAAATCGTCACAATGGACGCATTTCTCTCGGAAACGTTTACATTTATCTTCTGGCAGTTAAAGTGACGAGATGAGCCTTGCGGGTGCACCACTCTGTACGTAATATAAGCATCTAAGTTGTTGCAGTCGACAAGTAAGGAGGACAGCTGGTCAAGTTTTAATTTTTGAAAACTCAATTTTTCGCCACTTTTGCTGCCTTGTAGTTGACCTAGGACCTTAAGATTTGGCACGAACCGAGTTCTGGCAGCCACATTACACAAGAAAAAGCGAGAAGTGGTAATGTGTAGAAAAAACTGCGGAAAATCGTACGTTAAATACATTTGTTTTCGAAATGACGTAACTGCAAATCGTCACAATGGACGCATTTCTCTCGGAAACGTTTACATTTATCTTCTGGCAGTTAAAGTGACGAGATGAGCCTTGCGGGTGCACCACTCTGTACGTAATATAAGCATCTAAGTTGTTGCAGTCGACAAGTAAGGAGCACAGCTGGTCAAGTTTTAATTTTTGAAAACTCAATTTTTCGCCACTTTTGCTGCCTTGTAGTTGACCTAGGACCTTAAGATTTGGCACGAACCGAGCTCTGGCAGCCACATTACACAAGAAAAAGCGAGAAGTGGTAATGTGTAGAAAAAACTGCGGAAAATCGTACGTTAAATACATTTGTTTTCGAAATGACGTAACTGCAAATCGTCACAATGGACGCATTTCTCTCGGAAACGTTTACATTTATCTTCTGGCAGTTAAAGTGACGAGATGAGCCTTGCGGGTGCACCACTCTGTACGTAATATAAGCATCTAAGTTGTTGCAGTCGACAAGTAAGGAGCACAGCTGGTCAAGTTTTAATTTTTGAAAACTCAATTTTTCGCCACTTTTGCTGCCTTGTAGTTGACCTAGGACCTTAAGATTTGGCACGAACCGAGCTCTGGCAGCCACATTACACAAGAAAAAGCGAGAAGTGGTAATGTGTAGAAAAAACTGCGGAAAATCGTACGTTAAATACATTTGTTTTCGAAATGACGTAACTGCAAATCGTCACAATGGACGCATTTCTCTCGGAAACGTTTACATTTATCTTCTGGCAGTTAAAGTGACGAGATGAGCCTTGCGGGTGCACCACTCTGTACGTAATATAAGCATCTAAGTTGTTGCAGTCGACAAGTAAGGAGCACAGCTGGTCAAGTTTTAGTTTTTGAAAACTCAATTTTTGGCCGCCTTTGCTGCCTTGTAGTTGACCTAGGACCTTAAGATTTGGCACGAACCGAGTTCTGGCAGCCACATTACACAAGAAAAAGCGAGAAGTGGTAATGTGTAGAAAAAACTGCGGAAAATCGTACGTTAAATACATTTGTTTTCGAAATGACGTAACTGCAAATCGTCACAATGGACGCATTTCTCTCGGAAACGTTTACATTTATCTTCTGGCAGTTAAAGTGACGAGATGATCCTTGCGGGTGCACCACTCTGTACGTAATATAAGCATCTAAGTTGTTGCAGTCGACAAGTAAGGAGCACAGCTGGTCAAGTTTTAATTTTTGAAAACTCAATTTTTGGCCGCTTTTGCTGCCTTGTAGTTGACCTAGGACCTTAAGATTTGGCACGAACCGAGTTCTGGCAGCCACATTACACAAGAAAAAGCGAGAAGTGGTAATGTGTAGAAAAAACTGCGGAAAATCGTACGTTAAATACATTTGTTTTCGAAATGACGTAACTGCAAATCGTCACAATGGACGCATTTCTCTCGGAAACGTTTACATTTATCTTCTGGCAGTTAAAGTGACGAGATGAGCCTTGCGGGCGCACCACTCTGTACGTAATATAAGCATCTAAGTTGTTGCAGTCGACAAGTAAGGAGCACAGCTGGTCAAGTTTTAATTTTTGAAAACTCAATTTTTGGCCGCTTTTGCTGCCTTGTAGTTGACCTAGGACCTTAAGATTTGGCACGAACCGAGTTCTGGCAGCCACATTACACAAGAAAAAGCGAGAAGTGGTAATGTGTAGAAAAAACTGCGGAAAATCGTACGTTAAATACATTTGTTTTCGAAATGACGTAACTGCAAATCGTCACAATGGACGCATTTCTCTCGGAAACGTTTACATTTATCTTCTGGCAGTTAAAGTGACGAGATGAGCCTTGCGGGCGCACCACTCTGTACGTAATATAAGCATCTAAGTTGTTGCAGTCGACAAGTAAGGAGCACAGCTGGTCAAGTTTTAATTTTTGAAAACTCAATTTTTGGCCGCTTTTGCTGCCTTGTAGTTGACCTAGGACCTTAAGATTTGGCACGAACCGAGTTCTGGCAGCCACATTACACAAGAAAAAGCGAGAAGTGGTAATGTGTAGAAAAAACTGCGGAAAATCGTACGTTAAATACATTTGTTTTCGAAATGACGTAACTGCAAATCGTCACAATGGACGCATTTCTCTCGGAAACGTTTACATTTATCTTCTGGCAGTTAAAGTGACGAGATGAGCCTTGCGGGCGCACCACTCTGTACGTAATATAAGCATCTAAGTTGTTGCAGTCGACAAGTAAGGAGCACAGCTGGTCAAGTTTTAATTTTTGAAAACTCAATTTTTGGCCGCTTTTGCTGCCTTGTAGTTGACCTAGGACCTTAAGATTTGGCACGACCGAGTTCTGGCAGCCACATTACACAAGAAAAAGCGAGAAGTGGTAATGTGTAGAAAAAACCGCAGAAAATCTTACGTTTAATACATTTGTTTTCGAATTGACGTAACTGCAAATCGTCACAATGGACGCATTTCCCTCGGAAACGTTTACATTTATCTTCTGGCAGTTAAAGTCGAGTGATGATCCTTGCGGGCGCACCACTCTGTACGTAATTTAAGCATCTAAGTTGTTGCAGTCGACAAGTAAGGAGCACAGCTGGTCAAGTTTTAGTTTTTGAAAACTCAATTTTTGGCCGCTTTTGCTGCCTTGTAGTTGACCTAGGACCTTAAGATTTGGCACGAACCGAGTTCTGGCAGCCACATTACACAAGAAAAAGCGAGAAGTGGTAATGTGTAGAAAAAACTGCGGAAAATCGTACGTTAAATACATTTGTTTTCGAAATGACGTAACTGCAAATCGTCACAATGGACGCATTTCTCTCGGAAACGTTTACATTTATCTTCTGGCAGTTAAAGTGACGAGATGAGCCTTGCGGGCGCACCACTCTGTACGTAATATAAGCATCTAAGTTGTTGCAGTCGACAAGTAAGGAGCACAGCTGGTCAAGTTTTAATTTTTGAAAACTCAATTTTTGGCCGCTTTTGCTGCCTTGTAGTTGACCTAGGACCTTAAGATTTGGCACGACCGAGTTCTGGCAGCCACATTACACAAGAAAAAGCGAGAAGTGGTAATGTGTAGAAAAAACCGCAGAAAATCTTACGTTTAATACATTTGTTTTCGAATTGACGTAACTGCAAATCGTCACAATGGACGCATTTCCCTCGGAAACGTTTACATTTATCTTCTGGCAGTTAAAGTCGAGTGATGATCCTTGCGGGCGCACCACTCTGTACGTAATTTAAGCATCTAAGTTGTTGCAGTCGACAAGTAAGGAGCACAGCTGGTCAAGTTTTAGTTTTTGAAAACTCAATTTTTGGCCGCTTTTGCTGCCTTGTAGTTGACCTAGGACCTTAAGATTTGGCACGAACCGAGTTCTGGCAGCCACATTACACAAGAAAAAGCGAGAAGTGGTAATGTGTAGAAAAAACTGCGGAAAATCGTACGTTAAATACATTTGTTTTCGAAATGACGTAACTGCAAATCGTCACAATGGACGCATTTCTCTCGGAAACGTTTACATTTATCTTCTGGCAGTTAAAGTGACGAGATGAGCCTTGCGGGCGCACCACTCTGTACGTAATATAAGCATCTAAGTTGTTGCAGTCGACAAGTAAGGAGCACAGCTGGTCAAGTTTTAATTTTTGAAAACTCAATTTTTGGCCGCTTTTGCTGCCTTGTAGTTGACCTAGGACCTTAAGATTTGGCACGACCGAGTTCTGGCAGCCACATTACACAAGAAAAAGCGAGAAGTGGTAATGTGTAGAAAAAACCGCAGAAAATCTTACGTTTAATACATTTGTTTTCGAATTGACGTAACTGCAAATCGTCACAATGGACGCATTTCCCTCGGAAACGTTTACATTTATCTTCTGGCAGTTAAAGTCGAGTGATGATCCTTGCGGGCGCACCACTCTGTACGTAATTTAAGCATCTAAGTTGTTGCAGTCGACAAGTAAGGAGCACAGCAAGTCAAGTTTTAGTTTTTGAAAACTCAATTTTTGGCCGCTTTTGCTGCCTTGTAGTTGACCTAGGACCTTAAGATTTGGCACGGACCGAGTTCTGGCAGCCACATTACACAAGAAAAAGCGAGAAGTGGTAATGTGTAGAAAAAACTGCGGAAAATCGTACGTTAAATACATTTGTTTTCGAAATGACGTAACTGCAAATCGTCACAATGGACGCATTTCTCTCGGAAACGTTTACATTTATCTTCTGGCAGTTAAAGTGACGAGATGAGCCTTGCGGGCGCACCACTCTGTACGTAATATAAGCATCTAAGTTGTTGCAGTCGACAAGTAAGGAGCACAGCTGGTCAAGTTTTAATTTTTGAAAACTCAATTTTTGGCCGCTTTTGCTGCCTTGTAGTTGACCTAGGACCTTAAGATTTGGCACGAACCGAGTTCTGGCAGCCACATTACACAAGAAAAAGCGAGAAGTGGTAATGTGTAGAAAAAACTGCGGAAAATCGTACGTTAAATACATTTGTTTTCGAAATGACGTAACTGCAAATCGTCACAATGGACGCATTTCTCTCGGAAACGTTTACATTTATCTTCTGGCAGTTAAAGTGACGAGATGAGCCTTGCGGGTGCACCACTCTGTACGTAATATAAGCATCTAAGTTGTTGCAGTCGACAAGTAAGGAGCACAGCTGGTCAAGTTTTAATTTTTGAAAACTCAATTTTTGGCCGCTTTTGCTGCCTTGTAGTTGACCTAGGACCTTAAGATTTGGCACGAACCGAGTTCTGGCAGCCACATTACACAAGAAAAAGCGAGAAGTGGTAATGTGTAGAAAAAACTGCGGAAAATCGTACGTTAAATACATTTGTTTTCGAAATGACGTAACTGCAAATCGTCACAATGGACGCATTTCTCTCGGAAACGTTTACATTTATCTTCTGGCAGTTAAAGTGACGAGATGAGCCTTGCGGGCGCACCACTCTGTACGTAATATAAGCATCTAAGTTGTTGCAGTCGACAAGTAAGGAGCACAGCTGGTCAAGTTTTAGTTTTTGAAAACTCAATTTTTGGCCGCTTTTGCTGCCTTGTAGTTGACCTAGGACCTTAAGATTTGGCACGAACCGAGTTCTGGCAGCCACATTACACAAGAAAAAGCGAGAAGTGGTAATGTGTAGAAAAAACTGCGGAAAATCGTACGTTAAATACATTTGTTTTCGAAATGACGTAACTGCAAATCGTCACAATGGACGCATTTCTCTCGGAAACGTTTACATTTATCTTCTGGCAGTTAAAGTGACGAGATGAGCCTTGCGGGTGCACCACTCTGTACGTAATATAAGCATCTAAGTTGTTGCAGTCGACAAGTAAGGAGCACAGCTGGTCAAGTTTTAATTTTTGAAAACTCAATTCTTGGCCGCTTTTGCTGCCTTGTAGTTGACCTAGGACCTTAAGATTTGGCACGAACCGAGTTCTGGCAGCCACATTACACAAGAAAAAGCGAGAAGTGGTAATGTGTAGAAAAAACTGCGGAAAATCGTACGTTAAATACATTTGTTTTCGAAATGACGTAACTGCAAATCGTCACAATGGACGCATTTCTCTCGGAAACGTTTACATTTATCTTCTGGCAGTTAAAGTGACGAGATGAGCCTTGCGGGTGCACCACTCTGTACGTAATATAAGCATCTAAGTTGTTGCAGTCGACAAGTAAGGAGCACAGCTGGTCAAGTTTTAATTTTTGAAAACTCAATTTTTGGCCGCTTTTGCTGCCTTGTAGTTGACCTAGGACCTTAAGATTTGGCACGAACCGAGTTCTGGCAGCCACATTACACAAGAAAAAGCGAGAAGTGGTAATGTGTAGAAAAAACTGCGGAAAATCGTACGTTAAATACATTTGTTTTCGAAATGACGTAACTGCAAATCGTCACAATGGACGCATTTCTCTCGGAAACGTTTACATTTATCTTCTGGCAGTTAAAGTGACGAGATGAGCCTTGCGGGTGCACCACTCTGTACGTAATATAAGCATCTAAGTTGTTGCAGTCGACAAGTAAGGAGCACAGCTGGTCAAGTTTTAATTTTTGAAAACTCAATTTTTGGCCGCTTTTGCTGCCTTGTAGTTGACCTAGGACCTTAAGATTTGGCACGAACCGAGTTCTGGCAGCCACATTACACAAGAAAAAGCGAGAAGTGGTAATGTGTAGAAAAAACTGCGGAAAATCGTACGTTAAATACATTTGTTTTCGAAATGACGTAACTGCAAATCGTCACAATGGACGCATTTCTCTCGGAAACGTTTACATTTATCTTCTGGCAGTTAAAGTGACGAGATGAGCCTTGCGGGTGCACCACTCTGTACGTAATATAAGCATCTAAGTTGTTGCAGTCGACAAGTAAGGAGCACAGCTGGTCAAGTTTTAATTTTTGAAAACTCAATTCTTGGCCGCTTTTGCTGCCTTGTAGTTGACCTAGGACCTTAAGATTTGGCACGAACCGAGTTCTGGCAGCCACATTACACAAGAAAAAGCGAGAAGTGGTAATGTGTAGAAAAAACTGCGGAAAATCGTACGTTAAATACATTTGTTTTCGAAATGACGTAACTGCAAATCGTCACAATGGACGCATTTCTCTCGGAAACGTTTACATTTATCTTCTGGCAGTTAAAGTGACGAGATGAGCCTTGCGGGTGCACCACTCTGTACGTAATATAAGCATCTAAGTTGTTGCAGTCGACAAGTAAGGAGCACAGCTGGTCAAGTTTTAATTTTTGAAAACTCAATTTTTGGCCGCTTTTGCTGCCTTGTAGTTGACCTAGGACCTTAAGATTTGGCACGAACCGAGTTCTGGCAGCCACATTACACAAGAAAAAGCGAGAAGTGGTAATGTGTAGAAAAAACTGCGGAAAATCGTACGTTAAATACATTTGTTTTCGAAATGACGTAACTGCAAATCGTCACAATGGACGCATTTCTCTCGGAAACGTTTACATTTATCTTCTGGCAGTTAAAGTGACGAGATGAGCCTTGCGGGTGCACCACTCTGTACGTAATATAAGCATCTAAGTTGTTGCAGTCGACAAGTAAGGAGCACAGCTGGTCAAGTTTTAATTTTTGAAAACTCAATTTTTGGCCGCTTTTGCTGCCTTGTAGTTGACCTAGGACCTTAAGATTTGGCACGACCGAGTTCTGGCAGCCACATTACACAAGAAAAAGCGAGAAGTGGTAATGTGTAGAAAAAACCGCAGAAAATCTTACGTTTAATACATTTGTTTTCGAATTGACGTAACTGCAAATCGTCACAATGGACGCATTTCCCTCGGAAACGTTTACATTTATCTTCTGGCAGTTAAAGTCGAGTGATGATCCTTGCGGGCGCACCACTCTGTACGTAATTTAAGCATCTAAGTTGTTGCAGTCGACAAGTAAGGAGCACAGCAAGTCAAGTTTTAGTTTTTGAAAACTCAATTTTTGGCCGCTTTTGCTGCCTTGTAGTTGACCTAGGACCTTAAGATTTGGCACGACCGAGTTCTGGCAGCCACATTACACAAGAAAAAGCGAGAAGTGGTAATGTGTAGAAAAAACCGCAGAAAATCTTACGTTTAATACATTTGTTTTCGAATTGACGTAACTGCAAATCGTCACAATGGACGCATTTCTCTCGGAAACGTTTACATTTATCTTCTGGCAGTTAAAGTGACGAGATGAGCCTTGCGGGCGCACCACTCTGTACGTAATATAAGCATCTAAGTTGTTGCAGTCGACAAGTAAGGAGCACAGCTGGTCAAGTTTTAGTTTTTGAAAACTCAATTTTTGGCCGCTTTTGCTGCCTTGTAGTTGACCTAGGACCTTAAGATTTGGCACGAACCGAGTTCTGGCAGCCACATTACACAAGAAAAAGCGAGAAGTGGTAATGTGTAGAAAAAACTGCGGAAAATCGTACGTTAAATACATTTGTTTTCGAAATGACGTAACTGCAAATCGTCACAATGGACGCATTTCTCTCGGAAACGTTTACATTTATCTTCTGGCAGTTAAAGTGACGAGATGAGCCTTGCGGGTGCACCACTCTGTACGTAATATAAGCATCTAAGTTGTTGCAGTCGACAAGTAAGGAGCACAGCTGGTCAAGTTTTAATTTTTGAAAACTCAATTTTTGGCCGCTTTTGCTGCCTTGTAGTTGACCTAGGACCTTAAGATTTGGCACGAACCGAGTTCTGGCAGCCACATTACACAAGAAAAAGCGAGAAGTGGTAATGTGTAGAAAAAACTGCGGAAAATCGTACGTTAAATACATTTGTTTTCGAAATGACGTAACTGCAAATCGTCACAATGGACGCATTTCCCTCGGAAACGTTTACATTTATCTTCTGGCAGTTAAAGTGACGAGATGAGCCTTGCGGGTGCACCACTCTGTACGTAATATAAGCATCTAAGTTGTTGCAGTCGACAAGTAAGGAGCACAGCTGGTCAAGTTTTAATTTTTGAAAACTCAATTTTTGGCCGCTTTTGCTGCCTTGTAGTTGACCTAGGACCTTAAGATTTGGCACGAACCGAGTTCTGGCAGCCACATTACACAAGAAAAAGCGAGAAGTGGTAATGTGTAGAAAAAACTGCGGAAAATCGTACGTTAAATACATTTGTTTTCGAAATGACGTAACTGCAAATCGTCACAATGGACGCATTTCTCTCGGAAACGTTTACATTTATCTTCTGGCAGTTAAAGTGACGAGATGAGCCTTGCGGGCGCACCACTCTGTACGTAATATAAGCATCTAAGTTGTTGCAGTCGACAAGTAAGGAGCACAGCTGGTCAAGTTTTAATTTTTGAAAACTCAATTTTTGGCCGCTTTTGCTGCCTTGTAGTTGACCTAGGACCTTAAGATTTGGCACGACCGAGTTCTGGCAGCCACATTACACAAGAAAAAGCGAGAAGTGGTAATGTGTAGAAAAAACCGCAGAAAATCTTACGTTTAATACATTTGTTTTCGAATTGACGTAACTGCAAATCGTCACAATGGACGCATTTCTCTCGGAAACGTTTACATTTATCTTCTGGCAGTTAAAGTGACGAGATGAGCCTTGCGGGCGCACCACTCTGTACGTAATATAAGCATCTAAGTTGTTGCAGTCGACAAGTAAGGAGCACAGCTGGTCAAGTTTTAGTTTTTGAAAACTCAATTTTTGGCCGCTTTTGCTGCCTTGTAGTTGACCTAGGACCTTAAGATTTGGCACGAACCGAGTTCTGGCAGCCACATTACACAAGAAAAAGCGAGAAGTGGTAATGTGTAGAAAAAACTGCGGAAAATCGTACGTTAAATACATTTGTTTTCGAAATGACGTAACTGCAAATCGTCACAATGGACGCATTTCTCTCGGAAACGTTTACATTTATCTTCTGGCAGTTAAAGTGACGAGATGAGCCTTGCGGGTGCACCACTCTGTACGTAATATAAGCATCTAAGTTGTTGCAGTCGACAAGTAAGGAGCACAGCTGGTCAAGTTTTAATTTTTGAAAACTCAATTTTTGGCCGCTTTTGCTGCCTTGTAGTTGACCTAGGACCTTAAGATTTGGCACGAACCGAGTTCTGGCAGCCACATTACACAAGAAAAAGCGAGAAGTGGTAATGTGTAGAAAAAACTGCGGAAAATCGTACGTTAAATACATTTGTTTTCGAAATGACGTAACTGCAAATCGTCACAATGGACGCATTTCTCTCGGAAACGTTTACATTTATCTTCTGGCAGTTAAAGTGACGAGATGAGCCTTGCGGGTGCACCACTCTGTACGTAATATAAGCATCTAAGTTGTTGCAGTCGACAAGTAAGGAGCACAGCTGGTCAAGTTTTAGTTTTTGAAAACTCAATTTTTGGCCGCTTTTGCTGCCTTGTAGTTGACCTAGGACCTTAAGATTTGGCACGAACCGAGTTCTGGCAGCCACATTACACAAGAAAAAGCGAGAAGTGGTAATGTGTAGAAAAAACCGCAGAAAATCTTACGTTTAATACATTTGTTTTCGAATTGACGTAACTGCAAATCGTCACAATGGACGCATTTCCCTCGGAAACGTTTACATTTATCTTCTGGCAGTTAAAGTCGAGTGATGATCCTTGCGGGCGCACCACTCTGTACGTAATTTAAGCATCTAAGTTGTTGCAGTCGACAAGTAAGGAGCACAGCAAGTCAAGTTTTAGTTTTTGAAAACTCAATTTTTGGCCGCTTTTGCTGCCTTGTAGTTGACCTAGGACCTTAAGATTTGGCACGAACCGAGTTCTGGCAGCCACATTACACAAGAAAAAGCGAGAAGTGGTAATGTGTAGAAAAAACTGCGGAAAATCGTACGTTAAATACATTTGTTTTCGAAATGACGTAACTGCAAATCGTCACAATGGACGCATTTCTCTCGGAAACGTTTACATTTATCTTCTGGCAGTTAAAGTGACGAGATGAGCCTTGCGGGTGCACCACTCTGTACGTAATATAAGCATCTAAGTTGTTGCAGTCGACAAGTAAGGAGCACAGCTGGTCAAGTTTTAATTTTTGAAAACTCAATTTTTGGCCGCTTTTGCTGCCTTGTAGTTGACCTAGGACCTTAAGATTTGGCACGAACCGAGTTCTGGCAGCCACATTACACAAGAAAAAGCGAGAAGTGGTAATGTGTAGAAAAAACTGCGGAAAATCGTACGTTAAATACATTTGTTTTCGAAATGACGTAACTGCAAATCGTCACAATGGACGCATTTCTCTCGGAAACGTTTACATTTATCTTCTGGCAGTTAAAGTGACGAGATGAGCCTTGCGGGTGCACCACTCTGTACGTAATATAAGCATCTAAGTTGTTGCAGTCGACAAGTAAGGAGCACAGCTGGTCAAGTTTTAATTTTTGAAAACTCAATTTTTGGCCGCTTTTGCTGCCTTGTAGTTGACCTAGGACCTTAAGATTTGGCACGAACCGAGTTCTGGCAGCCACATTACACAAGAAAAAGCGAGAAGTGGTAATGTGTAGAAAAAACTGCGGAAAATCGTACGTTAAATACATTTGTTTTCGAAATGACGTAACTGCAAATCGTCACAATGGACGCATTTCTCTCGGAAACGTTTACATTTATCTTCTGGCAGTTAAAGTGACGAGATGAGCCTTGCGGGTGCACCACTCTGTACGTAATATAAGCATCTAAGTTGTTGCAGTCGACAAGTAAGGAGCACAGCTGGTCAAGTTTTAATTTTTGAAAACTCAATTTTTGGCCGCTTTTGCTGCCTTGTAGTTGACCTAGGACCTTAAGATTTGGCACGAACCGAGTTCTGGCAGCCACATTACACAAGAAAAAGCGAGAAGTGGTAATGTGTAGAAAAAACTGCGGAAAATCGTACGTTAAATACATTTGTTTTCGAAATGACGTAACTGCAAATCGTCACAATGGACGCATTTCTCTCGGAAACGTTTACATTTATCTTCTGGCAGTTAAAGTGACGAGATGAGCCTTGCGGGTGCACCACTCTGTACGTAATATAAGCATCTAAGTTGTTGCAGTCGACAAGTAAGGAGCACAGCTGGTCAAGTTTTAATTTTTGAAAACTCAATTTTTGGCCGCTTTTGCTGCCTTGTAGTTGACCTAGGACCTTAAGATTTGGCACGAACCGAGTTCTGGCAGCCACATTACACAAGAAAAAGCGAGAAGTGGTAATGTGTAGAAAAAACTGCGGAAAATCGTACGTTAAATACATTTGTTTTCGAAATGACGTAACTGCAAATCGTCACAATGGACGCATTTCTCTCGGAAACGTTTACATTTATCTTCTGGCAGTTAAAGTGACGAGATGAGCCTTGCGGGTGCACCACTCTGTACGTAATATAAGCATCTAAGTTGTTGCAGTCGACAAGTAAGGAGCACAGCTGGTCAAGTTTTAATTTTTGAAAACTCAATTTTTCGCCACTTTTGCTGCCTTGTAGTTGACCTAGGACCTTAAGATTTGGCACGAACCGAGCTCTGGCAGCCACATTACACAAGAAAAAGCGAGAAGTGGTAATATGTAGAAAAAATGGTCAGTATAGCAGAATTCGGGCGGGCGTTGTCGTGGAGTAGTATGACTTAGTCTGCCTGTTCGTTGATCTCGGAGTGCATCTGCAAGGCGTCTCAGTTGTTAACAGTAAACGTCAGCAGTGATGCTTTACACCTGGTGGAAGAGATAAGCAGTACATCACACCGCCGCTGTTCCACCAGATACATAACTTTATCTTTTATGGGTGCGCACAGGTCTTCGTACGGGGACATGCTGCTTTGTTTGAGGTCAACCATTCGTTTCTTTTCCTTATGTTAGCGTAAAGACACATCTTCTTGTCACCAGTTACGAGGCACGATAGGAATGGTCTGTGTTATTCACGAGCCAATTGATGACAAGCAAGCAGAGATTCACATATTGCCGCCGGCTCATTTTTGTCGGCTTACAGTATGCGGTACCCATACATTCGATTTTTCGAACCTTCCCGATTGCGAACAAATGTCGCACGATGGTGGAACGATCACTGTTCATCAGAGTGACGTGAATCACTGTGGATTAATGTGTTTAAACGACCTTCATCAATCCTTGACGGTCTTCCTGAACGTGTAAAGTCACTAATGTCAGAACGATGCTCCTCTGTCCAGTGGCATTATCCCCATAAATGACGCAAACATTGGTGGCTGCCTCCGCTGCTGTTACCCCTTTACTGAAATGTAACAGAAGAATATCTCGGAAACGTTCCGATTTCTGCACTTGGTTCTCCATTTTCTAGCGTCCACATCTGCAATCGCTATATCCGAATACCGATAGGTAAACTGAAGTAGCAATAGTGTAGAGTAAATAGAAAATGGCAATCGATAAATAAACCCATAGGAACCGGAATAGCAACATGCGAAACAAAAACTGTACGAACTTATGCACCAACCTAGTAATTTATATTATTTAATGGCTAACACGTGCACTGTCCCATGTGCAGAGACAATAACTGGATTTTCAGTATTATATATAATTATTGACCGACTTTAGAAATTTAAAACGCTGACAATCTATTCATTAAGCGCTATAATGTTATGTTAAATGTTCAACGCAGTAAGTCAAATATAACGGTCATACACAAAGTACATGCTTGGGACAGCCTAACTCACGCCGTGGATATTAAGCGGACTATATTCTTTTGATATCTCAGAATGAGAGCACTTACCCACTTCCAACAAAGTTTACCCGTAACTTCAAACCTTCCCAAAGTTTTTAAAGCTGATACACCCCGCCTACCCCCGAAATAATGAAACGAAGGAAGGTTAATGCTTAATAAATTTTCGCTGTTCATCCAGTAAAACCTCATGCATGACGTTTAAATTTATTACTTCTTTACGGTTAGGTCTATCTAATCACAACAGATTTTGCATAGAATACGCGCACATACCACTGAGTGTACCTGCAAACTTATATAACCGTACGATACGTAGTTCAGAAGATATATTGAGATGTATGTTCACCCAGCTTCTCCTTAAAACGGGGTGCAAATGATCCACAGAGTATACTCAACCCAAGTTTGACGACGAGAACACTCAGATTTCTACAAACTTTATACATAATTTCAAATCTTTTGTAACGTTTTTCATTTGTCTGTGGTGAGTAATCCGAAACTATTGAAACCAACATGACTAGGGTTTTGCGTCTTCAATCATAAACGCCTTATATGGTCAACGTCAAATATTTAACACATTAAATCATTTCTAAAGGAATCACACATTTCAATTAGTTTTATACATGAGAATTCGATTCTTTAAAGAATCTGGACGGAGGGGGATACTTGTGAGAGAGGAATTTGCGTAGATAATCGTTAAAATATAATACAGCATCAAAATTTGGTGCTTTCATTTGAACAATCATGGTATGGTAACAATGAAGTAACTTCCAGATGTTGTTTACACTTTTGAATCAATATACACAAAAATGGTTCAAATGGCTCTGAGCGCTATGCGACTTAACTTCTGAGGTCATCAGTCCCCTAGAACTTAGAACTACTTAAACCTAACTAACCTAAGGACATCACATACATCCATGCCCAAGGCAGGTTTCTAACCTGCGACCATAGCGGTCACGTGGTTCCAGACTGAAGCGCCTAGAAGAGCACGGCCAC
This sequence comes from Schistocerca piceifrons, assembly GCF_021461385.2. Classification (NCBI taxonomy): domain Eukaryota; kingdom Metazoa; phylum Arthropoda; class Insecta; order Orthoptera; family Acrididae; genus Schistocerca; species Schistocerca piceifrons. The sequence goes on from NW_025729090.1 coordinate 312,802, forward strand.
ACCGTGCACTGATAACACTACACTACAAATTACACACACACACACACACACACACACACACACACACACAGAGTCTCTGTACTCTTCCCGTCTATTGCCATTTCCTATTTCCTACCTGTCACTATCTCATACTACCCAATCTTGTTTAACCTATGAGTTCACCATTAATGAACTCCGATGAACGGTCGTATTACTAAACGTTTGTTGCATTTCTGTAAAAGGCATTTGTGTATTCTATTTGTGCACTATTTATTAGCAATATTCCTGGATGAAAGCCACACATTATCGTTAAAGTATTCTCTTAGCTTTTGTAATCTCTGATTCTAATGTTTATTTTTAACATCAAACATCGGAAGAACAGAAGATCATATTACATTTTTTCTATAGAATATGTAAGTGAAACATTTGTTTAAATATTGAGATGCGTTGTCTAACACGTAAGCTATGTATTATCTTTGTAATGGTGAGATACCTAAACAAGATGTGATGTTATTTCCAACTTGTAATGTCATCTTTGAAAATGATGTATTTTAGTATAACAGAGTAAACAACATGCACGATTGCTTCATCGTGATATCCTATACAATAAAAAAAAAATAAAAATAAAAAAACCAACTGAAATCCTGATGATGAAGCTATGACAACAAAAAAAGCACGCTAATGAAGGGACAGTAAACTGATTTCAGCATTACATTTTTCCACTTACGTTACTGGACAGGTTTTGCCAGAAATGTCCCCTAAGGCAATCATAATACAGAAGACACGTTTCTGGTGCGAATATGGGGTTCTCGAAAGTCAAATTGTGAAGCCATGAGTCTGAAACACGACCTATAGCACAGCTGTTCAGAAGCTCAACAGACTGCTTTGGTTGAGTCTATTACTTTTTTCATTCCTCCTAGCCGTGTATGAATTTTCTTTTCATCTAAGTGATTCGTTTCACCTACATTTCAGGACCCGTCCTCAATAGCCGACGCTGAATATATTTCGCAATATTCACACGTACATTACAATGATTTTGTTCACAGCTATTACATTTGCAGCAAGTGCGGTATATTATTTTTCCCAAAAATATTCCGTCATCAGCTGCACAAGTGGATTACTTTATTGCTTTAACAGGTTTCGACAGATTAATATGTCATCTACCGAAGTTCAGTAATGGCTTATAACACAGGTACGCAGACGCCTATACCTTCGTCAGTGAAGTAATAAGGCTCCAGTTTCAAAAGGCTGTAGGAAGAGAACCACTGCTCAGAATGGCGTCATATTTTAACAGGAATATTATTGACGCAGGGGGAAACGTCAAGGATTTAAAAACGTTAAAGAAAATTTTACTAATAGATGGCGAAATAAGCGTCTTAACGTAAGTGGGGTCGGTTAAAATGGCAGATGACTCACAATACGAAGGCCATTTTTTAAACTGCAGATTATACACTCCTGGAAATTCAAATAAGAACACCATGAAATCATTGTCCCAGGAAGGGGAAACTTTATTGACACATTCCTGGGGTCAGATACATCACATGATCACACTGATAGAACCACAGGCACATAGACACAGGCAACAGAGCATGCACAATATCGGCACTAGTACAGTGTATATCCACCTTTCGCAGCAATGCAGGCTGCTATTCTCCCATGGAGACGATCGTAGAGATGCTGGATGTAGTCCTGTGGAACGGCTTGCCATGCCATTTCCACCTGGCGCCTCAGTTGGACCAGCGTTCGTGCTGGACGTGCAGACCGCGTGAGACGACGCTTCATCCAGTCCCAAACATGCTCAATGGGGGACAGATCCGGAGATCTTGCTGGCCAGGGTAGTTGACTCACACCTTCTAGAGCACGTTGGGTGGCACGGGATACATGCGGACGTGCATTGTCCTGTTGGAACAGCAAGTTCCCTTGCCAGTCTACGAATGGTAGAACGATGGGTTCAATGACGGTTTGGATGTACCGTGCACTATTCAGTGTCCCCTCGACGATCACCAGTGGTGTACGGCCAGTGTAGGAGATCGCTCCCCACACCATGATGCCGGGTGTTGGCCCTGTGTGCCTCGGTCGTATGCAGTCCTGATTGTAGCGCTCACCTGCACGGCGCCAAACACGCATACGACCATCATTGGCACCAAGGCAGAAGCGACTCTCATCGCTGAAGACGACACGTCTCCATTCGTCCCTCCATTCACGCCTGTCGCGACACCACTGGAGGCGGGCTGCACGATGTTGGGGCGTGAGCGGAAGACGGCCTAACGGTGTGCGGGACCGTAGCCCAGCTTCATGGAGACGGTTGCGAATGGTCCTCGCCGATACCCCAGGAGCAACAGTGTCCCTAATTTGCTGGGAAGTGGCGGTGCGGTCCCCTACGGCACTGCGTAGGATCCTACGGTCTTGGCGTGCATCCGTGCGTCGCTGCGGTCCGGTCCCAGGTCGACGGGCACGTGCACCTTCCGCCGACCACTGGCGACAACATCGATGTACTGTGGAGACCTCACGCCCCACGTGTTGAGCAATTCGGCGGTACGTCCACCCGGCCTCCCGCATGCCCACTATACGCCCTCGCTCAAAGTCCGTCAACTGCACATACGGTTCACGTCCACGCTGTCGCGGCATGCTACCAGTGTTAAAGACTGCGATGGAGCTCCGTATGCCACGGCAAACTGGCTGACACTGACGGCGGCGGTGCACAAATGCTGCGCAGCTAGCGCCATTCGACGGCCGACACCGCGGTTCCTGGTGTGTCCGCTGTGCCGTGCATGTGATCATTGCTTGTACAGCCCTCTCGCAGTGTCCGGAGCAAGTATGGTGGGTCTGACACACCGGTGTCAATGTGTTCTTTTTTCCATTTCCAGGAGTGTACTATCCACACTGTTCAATGTGAATGAATGCGCAAGTTCTATAGTCAACAGTTGAGGCATTGTTGGTTAGTTGAGCCCATCCACCACCACAAGGTCGTACAAAAGTGGTTAGGAAAAATAGGCTTTTAATTGTCCTGAGGTCGAAAACCGCATAAAAAGAGTAAGGACATCGGTTTTCTAATTCCCTTAAGGCAGGCGCAAGGCATTTTCAGTGTGCTGTCCACTGTTTTCTGCTGCAAGTTGAAACTGAGAAACAGCATATTCCACAACAGGTCGAAGTGTCTCGGGGGCTATGTTCAGAATGCGTTTCGCAATGCGTGCTTTCTTCAAGTCAGCTACGTTCGTCATTGGAACACTAAACACATCATTCACATAACCCCACAGCCAGAAGTCACACAGATTAAGACCAGCTGATCTGGACGGCCAGACTGTAGAGAAATGTCGGCAGACACTTCTACCATTTCCGGAAAACTTCTGCAGCAGTGTGCAGTGTGTGGAGGAGCACACACACCCACACTGTTGAAGGGTTGGAAAGACGTTGGTGCAAACCAGTGCCTGTACAGGTAACAATGTTTGTAGGACTCGTCTCCTCGAAAAAACACGGCCCTTTTTAAACAATATTCCGTAACTGCAATCAATTTCCTATCAAATGGCCATTCAACTCAGTTTTTCCCGCCAATTTTCAGGTGGGATACAAGACAGGGGTAGCTGGGAGTTTCCCAGAAGTTAATAGTTTCCATAGTTAATTAACTAGTCAATCAAGATGATATTAAGTGCTGGTATCGGTGAGGGAAGTTCCCAGAAAGGTAAAAGGGTGAAGAGGGGTAGGGGTTTCTCTCAAAAGTAAACGTTTCTGAGAGAAGGGCGACAAATGTGACGATAAGTCATTACGTCATTACGAAACAAAAGACGAAACGGGAGATTTTCTTCCGTTTTTACTACATATTAACACTTTTCACACTTTCTCAAGCTCTGTGGCGGCGAGACCTCAGATCATGCAAAAGCTCAAGTTCCTTGGTCAACTGCAAGGCACTAACTCCGGATAATAATTGAATTTTCGAAAACTAAACATTAATTTTAATATTTCTTTCTTGCCGATTGCTTCAACTTAGAAGGCTCTGTTTTGTTGCTTGTAGTGCCATCGAATACCTCAGCACCCGCCGTAAGTTTCTAATCGATAAATGTAAACGTTTCTGAGAGAAGGGCGACAATTGTGACGATCAGTCACTACGTCATTACGAAAGAAAAGACGAAACGGGAGATTTTCTTCCGTTTTTACTACATATTAACACTTTTCACACTTTCTCAAGTTCTGTGGCTGCGAGACCTCAGATCATGCAAAACCTCAAGGTCCTCGGTCAACTGTAAGACACTAACTCCGACTAATAATTGAATTTTCGAAAACAAAAACATTAATTTTACTACTTCTTTCTTGCCGATTGCTTCAACATCGAAGGCTCTGTTTTGTTGCTTGTAGTGCCATCGAATACCTCAGCACCTGCCGTAAGTTTCCAAACGATAAATGTAAACGATTCTGAGAGAAGGGCGACAATTGTGACGATCAGTCATTACGTCATTACGAAACAAAAGACGAAACGGGAGATTTTCTTCCGTTTTTACTACATATTAACACTTTTCACACCTTCTCAGGCTCTGTGGCGGCGAGACCTCAGTTCATGCAAAACCTCAAGGTCCTCGGTCAACTGCAAAGCACTAACTCCGGCTAATAATTGAATTTTCGAAAACCAAAACATTAATTTTACTACTTCTTTCTTGCCGATTGCTTGAACTTAGAATTCTCTGTTTTGTTGCTTGTAGTGCCATCGAATACGTCAGCACACGGCGTAAGTTTCCAAACGATAAATGTAAACGTTTCAGAGAGAAGGGCGACAATTGTGACGATCAGTCATGACGTCATTACGAAACAAAAGACGAAACGGGAGATTTTCTTCCGCCTTTACTACATATTAACACTTTTCACACTTTCCCAAGCTCTGTGGCGGCGAGACCTCAGTTCATGCCAAACCTCAAGGTCCTCAGTCAACTGCAAGGCACTAACTCCGGCTAATAATTGAATATTCGAAAACCAAAACATTAATTTTACTACTTCTTTCTTGCCGATTGCTTTAACTTAGAAGGCTCTGTTTTGTTGCTTGTAGTGCCATCGAATACCTCAGCACAAGCCGTAAGTTTCCAAACGATAAATGTAAACGTTTCTGAGAGAAGGGCGACAATTGTGACGATCAGTCATTACGTAATTACGAAACAAAAGACGAAACGGGAGATTTTCTTCCGTTTTTACTACATATTAACATTTTTCACACTTTCTCAAGCTCTGTGGCGGCGAGACCTCAGTTCATGCAATACCTCAAGGTCCTCGGTCAACTGCAAGGCACTAACTCCGGATAATAATTGAATATTCGAATACCAAAACAATAATTTTACTACTTCTTTCTTGCCGATTGCTTCAACTTAGAAGGCTCTGTTTTGTTGCTTGTAGTGCCATCGAATACCTCAGCACCCGCCGTAAGTTTCCAAACGATAAATCTAAACGTTTCTGAGAGAAGGGCGACAATTGTGACGATCAATCATTACGTCATTACCAAACAAATGACGAAACGGGAGATTTTCTTCCGTTTTTACTACATATTAACACTTTTCACACTTTCTCAAGCTCTGTTGCAGCGAGACCTCAGTTCATGCAAGACTTCAAGGTCCTCGGTCAACTAAAAGGCACTAACTCCTGCTAATAATTGAATTTTCGAAAACCAATGCATTAATTTTACTACTTCTTTCTCTGCCGATTGTTTCAACTTAGAAGGCTCTGTTTTGTTGTTTGTAGTGTCATCGAATAACACAGCACCCGCCGTAAGTTTCCAAACGATAAATGTAAACGTTTCTGAGAGAAGGGCGACAATTGTGACGATCAGTCATTACGTCATTACGAAACAAAAGACGATACGGGAGATTTTCTTCCGTTTTTACTACATATTAACACTTTTTACACTTTCTCAAGCTCTGTGGCGGCGAGACCTCAGTTGATGCAAAACCTCAAGGGCCTCAGTCAACTGCAAGGCACTAACTCCGGCTAATAATAGAATATTCGAAAACAAAAACATTAATTTTACTACTTATTTCTTGCCGATTGCTTCAACTTAGAAGGCTCTGTTTTGTTGCTTGTAGTGCCATCGAATATCTCAGCACACGGCGTAAGTTTCCAAACGATAAATGTAAACGTTTCTGAGAGAAGGGCACAATTATGACGATCAGTCATTACGTCATTACGAAACAAAAGACGAAACGGGAGATTTTCTTCCGCTTTTACTACATATTAACACTTTTCACACTTTCTCAAGCTCTGTGACGGCGAGACTTCAGTTCATGCAAAACCTCAAGGTCCTCGGTCAACTGCAAGGCACTAACTCCGGCTAATAATTGAATTTTCGAAAACGAAAACATTAATTTTACTACTTCTACCTTGCCGATTGCTTCAACTTAGAAGGCTCTTTTTTGTTGCTTGTAGTGCCATCGAATACCTCAGCACACGCCGTATGTTTCCAATCGATAAATGTAAAAGTTTCTGGGAGAAGGGCGGCAAATGTGACGATCAGTCATTACGGCATTACGAAACAAAAGACGAAACGGGAGATTTTTTTCCGTTTTTACTACATATTAATACTTTTCACACTTTCTCAAGCTCTGTGGCGGCGAGACCTCAGTTCATGCAAAACCTCAAGGTCTTCGGTCAACTGCAAGGCACTAACTCCGGCTAATAATTGAATTTTCGAAAACCAAAACATTAATTTTGCTACTTCTTTCTTGCCGATTGCTTCAACTTAGAAGGCTCTGTTTTGTTGCTTCTAGTGCCATCGAATATCACAGCGCCCGCCGTAAGTTTCCAAACGATAAATGTAAACGTTTCTGAGAGAAGGGCAACAATTGTGACGACCAGTCATTACGTCATTACGAAACAAAAGACGAAACATGAGATTTTCTTCCGTTTTTACTACATATTAACACTTTTCACACTTTCTCAAGCTCTGTGGCGGCGAGACCTCAGTTCATGGAAAACATCAAGGTCCTCGGTCAACTGCAAGGCACTAACTCTGGCTAATAATTGAATTTTCGAAAACTAAAACATTAATTTTACAACTTCTTTATTGCCGATTGCTTCAACTTAGAAGGCTCTGTTTTGTTGTTTGTAGTGCCATCGAATATCACAGCACCCGCCGTAAGTTTCCAAACGATAAATGTAAACGTTTCTGAGAGAAGGGCGACAATTGTGACGATCAGTCATTACGTCATTACGAAACAAAAGACGAAACGGGAGATTTTACTCCGTTTTTACTACATATAAACACTTTTTACACATTCTCAAGCTCTGTGGCGGCGAGACCTCAGTTCATGCAATACCTCAAGGTCCTCGGTCAACTGCAAGGCACTAACTCGGGATAATAATTAAATATTCGAAAATCAAAACATTAATTTTACAACTTCTTTCTTGCCGATTGCTTCAACTTAGAAGACTCTGTTTTGTTGTTTGTAGTGCCATCGAACACCTCAGCACCCGCCGTAAGTTTCCAAACGATAAATGTAAACGTTTCTGGGAGAAGGGCGGCAAATGTGACGATCAGTCATTACGTCATTACGAAACAAATGACGAAACGGGAGATTTTCTTCCGTTTTTACTACATATTAACACTTTTCACACATTCTCAAGCTCTGTGGCGGGGAGACCTCAGTTCATGCAAAACCTCAAGGTCCTCGGTCAACTGCAAGGCACTAACTCCTGCTAATAATTGAATTTTCGAAAACCAAAACATTAAAATTACTACTTCTTTCTTGCCGATTGCTTCAACTTAGAAGGCTCTGTTTTGTTGCTTGTAGTGCCATCGAATACCTCAGCACCCGCCGTAAGTTTCCAAACGATAAATGTAAACGTTTCTGAGAAAAGGGCGACAATTGTGACGATCAGTCATTACGTCATTACGAAACAAAAGACGAAACGGGAGATTTTCTTCCGTTTTTACCACATATTAACACTTTTCACACTTATTCAAGCTCTGTGGCGGCGAGACCTCAGGTCATGCAAAACTTCAAGGTCCTCGGTCAACTGTAAGGCACTAACCCCGGCTAATAATTGAATTTTCGAAAAATAAAACATAAATTTTACTACTTCTTTCTTGCCGATTGCTTCAACTTAGAAGGCTCTGTTTTGTTGCTTGTAGTGCCATCGAATACCTCGGCACCAGCCGTAAGTTTCCAAACGATAAATGTAAACGTTTCTGAGAGAAGGACGACAAATGTGGCGATCAGTCAATACGTCATTACGAAACAAAAGACGAAACGGGAGATTTTCTTCCGTTTTTACAATATATTAACACTTTTCGCTCTTTCTCATGCTATGTGGCTATTAGACCTCATTTCATGCAAAACCTCAAGGTCCTCGGTCAAGTGCAAGGCACTAACTCTGAATAATAATTGAATATTCGAAAACCAAAACATTACTTTTACTGCTTCTTTCTTGCTGATTGCTTCAACTTAGAAGGCTCTGTTTTGTTGCTTGTAGTGCCATCGAATATCACAGCACCCGCCGTATGTTTCCAAACGATAAATGTAAACGTTTCTGAGAGAAGGGCGACAATTATGACGATCAGTCAATACGTCATTACGAAACAAAAGACGAAACGGGAGATTTTCTTCCCTTTTTACTACATATTATCACTTTTCACACATTCTCAAGCTCTGTGGCGGCGAGACCTCAGTTCATGCAAAACCTCAATGTCTTCGGTCAACTGCAAGGCACTAACTCCGGCTAATAATAGAATTTTCGAAAACCAAAACATTAATTTTGCTACTTCTTTCTTGCCGATTGCTTCAACTTAGAAGGCTCTTTTTTGTTGCTTCTAGTGCCATCGAATATCACAGCGCCCGCCGTAAGTTTCCAAACGATAAATGTAAACGTTTCTGAGAGAAGGGCGACAATTGCGACGATCAGTCATTACGTCATTACGAAACAAAAGACGAAACATGAGATTTTCTCCCGTTTTATTACATATTAACACTTTTCTCACTTTCTCATACTCTGTGGCGGCGAGACCTCAGTTCATGCAATACCTCAAGGTCCTCGGTCAAGTGCAAGGCACTAACTCTAGCTAATAATTGAATTTTCGAAAACTAAAACATTAATTTTACTACTTCTTTCTTGCCGATTGCTTCAACTTAGAAGGCTCTGTTTTGTTGTTTGTAGTGCCATCGAATATCACAGCACCCGCCGTTAGTTTCCAAACGATAAATGTAAACGTTTCTGAGAGAAGGGCGACAATTGTGACGATCAGTCATTACGTCATTACGAAACAAAAGACGAAACGGGAGATTTTACTCCGTTTTTACTACATATAAACACTTTTCACACATTCTCAAGCTCTGTGGCGGCGAGACCTCAGTAAATGCAATACCTCAAGGTCCTCGGTCAACTGCAAGGCACTAACTCCGGATAATAATTGAATATTCGAAAATCAAAACATTAATTTTACAACTTCTTTCTTGCCGATTGCTTCAACTTAGAAGACTCTGTTTTGTTGCTTGTAGTGCCATCGAACACCTCAGCACCCGCCGTAAGTTTCCAAACGATAAATGTAAACGTTTCTGAGAGAAGGACGACAATTGTGACGATCAGTGATTACGTCATTACAAAACAAAAAACGAAACGGGAGATTTTTCTTCCGTTTTTACTACATATTAACACTTTTAACACTATCTCAAGCTCTGTGGCGGCGAGACCTCAGTTCATGCAAAACCTCAAGGTCTTCGGTCAACTGCAAGGCACTAACTCCGGCTAATAATTGAATTTTCGAAAACCAAATCATTACTTCTTTCTTGCCGATTGCTTCAACTTAGAAATCTCTCTTTTGTTGCTTGTAGTGCCATCGAGTACCTCAACACCCACCGTAAGTTTCCAAACGATAAATGTGAACGTTTCTGAGAGAAGGGCGACAATTGTGACGATCAGTCATTACGTCATTACGAAACAAAAGACGAAACGGGAGATTTTCTTCCGTTTTTACTACGTATTAACACTTTTCACACTTTCTCAAGCTCTGTGGCGGGGAGACCTCAGTTCATGCAAAACCTCAAGGTCCTCGGTCAACTGCAAGGCGCTAACTCCGGCTAATAATTGAATTTTCGAAAACCAAAACATTAAAATTCCTACTTCTTTCTTGCCGATTGCTTCAACTTAGAAGGCTCTGTTTTGTTGCTTGTAGTGCCATCGAATACCTCGGCACCAGCCGAAAGTTTCCAAACGATAAATGTAAACGTTTCTGAGAGAAGGACGACAAATGTGACGATCAGTCATTACGTCATTACGAAACAAAAGACGAAACGGGAGATTTTCTTCCGTTTTTACTACATATTAACTCTTTTCACACTTACTCAAGCTTTGTGGCGGCGAGACCTCAGGTCATGCAAAACCTCAAGGTCCTCGGTGAACTGTAAGGCACTAACCCCGGCTAATAATTGAATTTTCGAAAAATAAAACATAAATTTTACTACTTCTTTCTTGCCGATTGCTTCAACTTAGAAGGCTCTGTTTTGTTGTTTGTAGTGCCATCGAATACCTCGGCACCAGCCGAAAGTTTCCAAACGATAAATGTAGACGTTTCTGAGAGAAGGACGACAAATGTGACGATCAGTCATTACGTCATTACGAAACAAAAGACGAAACGGGAGATTTTCTTCCGTTTTTACAATATATTAACACTTTTCGCTCTTTCTCATGCTATGAGGCTATTAGACCTCAGTTCATGCAAAACCTCAAGGTCCTCGGTCAAGTGCAAGGCACCAACTATGGCTAATAATTGAATATTCGAAAACCAAAACATTACATTTACTGCTTCTTTCTTGCTGATTGCTTTTACTTAGAAGGCTCTGTTTTGTTGCTTGTAGTGCCATCGAATATCACAGCACCCGCCGTATGTTTCCAAACGATAAATGTAAACGTTTCTGAGAGAAGGGCGACAATTACGACGATCAGTCAATACGTCATTACGAAACAAAAGACGAAACGGGAGATTTTCTTCCCTTTTTACTACATATTATCACTTTTCACACATTCTCAAGCTCTGTGGCGGCGAGACCTCAGTTCATGCAAAACCTCAGAGACCTCGGTCAACTGCAAGGCACTATCTCCGGCTAATAATTGAATTTTCGAAAACCAAAACATTAATTTTACTACTTCTTTCTTGCCGATTGCTTCAACTTAGAAGGCTCTGTTTTGTTGCTTGCAGTGCCATCGAATACCTCAGCTCCCGCTGTAAGTTTCCAAACGATAAATGTAAACAATTCTGAGAGAAGGGCGACAATTGTGACGATCAGTCATTACGTCATTACAAAACAAAAGACGAAACGAGTGATGTTCTTCCGTTTTTACTACATATTAACACTTTTCACACTTTCTCAAGCTCTGTGGCGGCGAGACCTCAGTTCATGCAAAACCTAAAGGTCTTCGGTCAACCGCAAGGCGCTAACTCCGGCTAATAATTGAATTGTCGAAAACCAAAACATTAATTTAACTACTTCTTTCTTGCCGATTGCTTCAACTTAGAAGGCTCTATTTTGTTGCTTGTAGTGCCATCGAATATCACAGCACCCGCCGTATGATTCCAAACGATAAAGGTAAACGTTTCTGAGAGAAGGGCGACAATTATGACGATCAGTCATTACGTCATTACGAAACAAAAGACGAAACGGGAGATTTTCTTCCGTTTTTACTACATATTATCACTTTTCACACATTCTCAAGCTCTGTGGCGGCGAGACCTCAGTTCATGCAAAACCTCAGAGACCTCGGTCAACTGCAAGGCATTAACTCCGGCTAATAATTGAATATTCGACAACCAAAGCATTAATTTTACTACTTCTTTCTTGCCGATTGCTTCAACTCAGAATTCTCTATTTTGTTGCTTGTAGTGCCATCGAATACCTCAGCACCCGCCGTAAGTTTCCAAACGATAAATGTAAACGTTTGTGAGAGAAAGGCGACAATTATGATGATCAGTCATTCCGACATTACAAAACAAAAATTGAAACGGGAGATTCTCTTCCGTTTTTACTACATATTAACACTTTTCACACTTTCTCAAACTCTGTGGCGGCGAGACCTCAGTTCATGGAAAACCTCAAGGTCCTCGGTCAACTTCAAAGCACTAACTCCGGCTAATAATTGAATTTTCGAAAACCAAAACATTAATTTTACTACTTCTTTCTTGCCGGTTGCTTCAACTTAGAAGGCTCTGTTTTGTTGCTTGTAGTGCCATCGAATTCCTCAGTACCCGCCGTAAGTTTCCAAACGATGAATGTAAACGTTTCTGGGAGAAGGGCGACAAATGTGACGATCAGTCTTTACGTCATTTCGAATCAAAAGACGAAACGGGAGATTTTTTTCCGTTTTTACTACATATTAACACTTGTCACACTTTCTTAAGCTCTGTGGCGGTGAGACCTCAGTTCACGCAAAACCTCAAGGTCTTCGGTCCAAACCGCAAGGCACTAACTCCGGCTAATAATTGAATTTTCGAAAACCAAAACATTAATTTAACTACTTCTTTCTTGCCGATTGCTTCGACTTAGAAGGCTCTGATTTGTTGCATGTAGTGCCATCGAATATCACAGCACCCGCCGTAAGTTTCCAAACGATAAAATGTAAACGTTTTCTGAGAGAAGGGCGACAATTGTGACGATCAGTCATTACGTCATTACGAAACAAAAGATGAAACGGGAGATTTTTTTTCCGTTTTTACTACATATTAACACTTTTCACACTTTTCTCAAGCTCTGTGGCGGGGAGACCACAGTTCATGCAAACCTCAAGGTCCTCGGTCACATGCAAGGCGCTTAACTCCGGCTAATATTGAATTTTCGAAAACCAAAACATTAAAATTACCACTTCTTTCCTGCCGATTGCTTCAACTTAGAAGGCTCTGTTTTGTTGCTTGTAGTGCCATCGAATACCTCAGCACCCGCCGTAAGTTTCCAAACGATAAATGTAAACGTTTGTGAGAGAAGGGCGACAATTGTGACGATCAGTCATTACGTCATTACGAAACACAAGCCGAAACGGGAGATTTTCTTCCGTTTTTACTACATATTAACACTTTTCACACTTACTCAAGCTCTGTGGCGGCGAGACCTCAGGTCATGCAAAACCTCAAGGTCCTCGGTCAACAGTAAGGCACTAACCCCGGCTAATAATTGAATTTTCGAAAAATAAAACATAAATTTAACTACTTCTTCCTTGCCGATTGCTTCAACTTAGAAGGCTCTGTTTTTGTTGCTTGTAGTGCCATCGAATACCTCGGCACCAGCCGTAAGTTTCCAAACGATAAATGTAAACGTTTCTAAAAGAAGGACGACAAATGTGACGATCAGGTCATTACGTCATTACGAAACAAAAGACGAAACGGGAGATTTTCTTCCGTTTTTACAATATATTAACACTTTTCGCTCTTTCTCATGCTATGTGGCTATTAGACCTCAGTTCATGCAAAACCTCAAGGTCCTCGGTCAA